>NC_139344.1:22596424-22829424 GCF_055883805.1 Amblyomma maculatum
CTGCTTGATGTTGATATCGAATTTTATTTGCAAACGACTAAAAGCAAGGCCAACGGCGGCAAAGACAGAATGGTGATCGGACCAGCTGACAAAGAAATTCACCCCGTAACTTTTAGGGCGATTTACTTTGGCAGGAAATTTGACTCTCAAGGTAAGTCAACTCGTGCTATTGAACAGGGTCAATTCTTAGCCGAAGCGCTGGTCTGCCCCCGTCACAGCTGGCCTCGTCTCTCCTCGCGCGAGCTGTCAAGGTATGCCGTGGCTTGTTTTTGAACGCGCCTTCTTCGATTAACTGGGCTTTAGAGTGAATGCCACAAGCGAATGAAACTGAAATGAGTGATACCAACCAAAGTTTTACTTCGATAGATGTGCTTTATTTTACCGAGCTTATACACGTAGTTGTCCGCAACATAAAAATTTCTACCTTCAGCCGTAGGAAGATGACAGTCCAGACGGCCTTCGCACGGCTTTCAAACACACATTTCTGGTGATACAAAATGACCTGAGCAGCGCTGAGCCTGCCAACGAAACGCGGTGAGACTGACAAGACTATAAAAGGGTCACAACCCTTGCGAACGATAAAGGAAACTCCAACATCGCGAAGGCAACGCGAGCGCGACAAAGCTGAATTATTACTTCCTGAAAAGAAAATTCAAACAGGGTTCATTGTCGCTTGCGAAGAGATGTCATACTGAGCACTCGAAGTGAAAATCAACCGCGCTATAGTTCAGTTTCTATCAGTTGCATTCCTTGTCATCTGCGGCGGGTGTCATGCTGCAAGCGGTTCAGTTATTAGATCGATAGCTTTACTTTTCAGGGCGCAAGCCCGGGGACTACTTAGTTTCTTCCGGATGGCCTTGAAGCTGAGCCAAGGTCAAATTGGGACAACCTGTCTAGTGACTAGTCTCGCCCCAGTGTGTTATGCTGTGGTAATGTGGGGTATAACAATTTGAGTAACTGGCCACTGGACCCTGACAAAGGACTTTTGATCTTACCTCTATCCTTGGCATTTCACCTTGAAAGGTGATTTATTCTCAATAACGTCAGAAATCATTTGAAAGGTGCGCGAGGACGTTAGCTGAACACGTCGTATTAGCAAAACCAAGCACAACAGAGCTATCGCTCCTCAAACTTCGTTCAAGCGCGTTTAACAACCGCTAATTTTTCTTTCTCGCGCTCTATTTGATGCTGACAGAAGTGCGCGTAAGTTAAAACGCGAACACTGGAACGTGCAGTGGGCTTGTGCTTGCTCAAGAATGAAAGCCGGAATGCCTACAAATTATAATGAGGTCCATCATGCATTTGTGCATATGAGTGTTCAATCGCAGCGTTAATTGCATGGTCGGCGACAGACGGGCCGTGGCGGACTGCTAAACAAAACCCCGTCTGCAAAAGGCGTTATTAAAACAGCTGCATTAAAAGTATAAATTTAGCACGACTTCAGCGTTTAATATAGCCGTGTTATATTACTGTGCTATATATAGCCTCTTCTTTTGAGGATTAAATTCGCAAGTGACCATTCTAACGGCGGCCGAGCAGCGCACTACTGCCGCTTTCCTTCGAGGGAAGCGCATGGTAGCAATAGTACGGTAGCGTAACTCCCATAGAAGCCTGCGTGTCGACTCTGAGCGAGGCTCTAGTTTCCCGGCGCCCCCTGCGAACTGTGAGGCAAAACAAACACGTGACGTTGCTTGCGACGTCACAGTGGCGTACTTTTGGCAGGGAATTTGATTGTCTTTTTTACTTATGAACGAAAAACAAGGCCAACAACAATGAAGGCAGAACGATGCTCGGATAAGGCAGAAAAATGGACACCTTAACTGTTCAACTTTACTTGACATGGATTTCTACTGTCAAGTTTTACGTTATGTTACGGCATCTTTAACCACCTTATCATAGCATCGTTCTGCCTCCGTCGTCGTTAGCCTAGTCTTTCGCCGCGCGTCATGTAAACACATTCTGGGGCTTATTTCTTCGGGCACGTTTGTGAACAAGGGCCTTCAAGTGAATTCGGCAAGCACATGGATAGAATCACATGGCTTGAGGGATTTCACTAAGGGCATAAATGGGTGAAGCTGTGCTGCATAGAAAGCCAGGCTTTATTAATTCACGATTACTTACATAGACGCTTCACGACAATGCAAATCTTGGAGTGTAGGAAAGCGACCACCGCTCATTCGTCACGGTCTTCATGAAATCCTCGTGATAACAAAATGACCTGAGCGTAGGTCTCCAAACGAGACGCGGTCATATTATAAAAGAGAAAGATTTTGCTAAACAAGCAAAGTACATATCAGTGTCAAAGAACAAAGAAAAACGAACGGAATGACTAACGCTAGCGCTAGAACACCAACCTGCAAGAGCTTAGGTAAGCAGTTCAAATTGGGATTGCTAGTATTTCGAAGTTAATGCGTCTGAGAAGTGAATATCTGCGATATAGCTTCGCTCCAATAAATCTCGCCCTTTTCACAATTCCATTATTTTACTCGCGCTTCATTTGTCACTGAGAGGAGTCAATGTGAGGTTACAAATTTACTACTTAAGCACTTAACATGTTCATGAGAAAGATCCCATTGACAATAGGAACATCACTGTGATAACAGCTAAAGCACGTTCAGTGAACGTTGGTGCGGTAATACAACGCAGTAAGGAAAACACGCAGCAAAGGGAGCGGAACGGAAGGCTTTGAGCAATGCGACACACGTCTTTTGTGCAATAAAATCTCACCTTCACCGTTCAATAAAAACATGCAGCGATACGCCGCTCATGCAGACGTGTATCCGTAAAACAAGCCACCACTTTTGCGACGTGCCTGGGAGGCCGAGCCGAGCCGCCGAGCTGTGACGCAGCATTGTCCCATCGTCCGGAAATGCGCACATGCAGCGGCAATCAGTTTCTCATCGAGCACACACAGTCTTCGCCTTGCTGTAAAGCTCTACCACAACCAGCAGAACGAAATACTGTTTGGTATAGATAACCCACTCTGTACGCAGCACGCAAGGATGAACATTGAACCGGGGCCGATGACGCACCCACCTCGCGGATGAAAAATCTTTGGTCTGACCAATATCTGAGCTTTGGGCAACTACGCAGCGGATACTAAATAGCCGAGGGAGGCCGTTAGAAACAAGTTAAAATATTATTACAAATATGACACGTTTTTTCTTACGCAAGAAACAAAAACTACATTCATTCCTGAGCGTGAATATTATGTTTACTTTCTAGTTTTTTAGAGTTCTGGCAGATCTTATTTTCTGTGCTTTAGTAATTGGCCACACAGTTTGCAGGGGCCCTCATCATCGAGTTGATGCCGCTGGCAATAGGCAGCTGAACATGTTTTCTTCTAAGTAACGCGACCATATAAATTGAAGCATTTCGAGGGAAGCGCTGATGCAGCACTGTCCGACCGTCCAAGAAGCCGCGGGCGATTCAGGCTTTATAGCTTTATCGCAGCCAACACAAAAACGTCTGACGCATGACAATTCATGTTCCCTCAGTGCGCAGATAGCAAGAGGACGACATCGCTGAACAGCGCCGCCTTCCCGCACTCAAGTGCAATTTGGATTCGCTTACCCGCCGCGATACATGGCTCAGTGGTCAAGACGCTCGACTAATGAACCTTGGTACCCGGGTTGAAACCAGGAAGCAGCGGCCGCGTTTCCCCAGGTGGACGAAATTATACCACAGACTTCCACTAAGGCACTTCCTTTTAACTTTCCACTTTCACTCTCACCATCCTCCCCTACCTTAAGTTTCAGGTGTTTACCTATAAGTGTGACAGATACTGCGCCTCCCATTTCATATAAGCCAAACCAAACCTTCGTTTCGCAGTAAAGCGAAAGAATGCTCTACCGGACTTACAAGAGCAAGATAGGCAGCTAAAAGTCAAGTTACAGCATAATTGGTGCAAAAAAAAAAAATTATCCGAGCCCTTTCTTTTTCAGAAAGAAAACAAAAACGATCACAATTATTTAAGAGCGTGACTAGGTCATTTTGTCCTCTTTTTGCTCAGTAGTTAGAACATTTGCCTATTTGAAACTCGTTGGGAACATGTGCTCACCAGTGAACCGTTTTAGTTGAGATTGCTTGCAACGGAAGGGGGGGGGGGGGGGGGGGGTACACGCACTCGGTCCCAAGTAATGGGCTTTGCCACAACCCCTGAGCCACCGCGTTGCGCTACCGGTATAAAGCAGCAGAATACTATATTGGGCACACACGCTAGCCATCCGTCTGTATGGCAGGATGAGCCTTCCAGCACACTGGCATCAATATTTTCTACTCATAAATACTGCATAAAAACTAATAATTAAGCCCATGTACTTGGCCTTTTTACAGATATTAACCAGTCCGTTGATGTGTTACCTTAGGCGTTTGAATTGCAAGCTTCTAAAAAGTCAGCACTCTGAACCTTAAATAAAGCTCTTCAATCTCACCTGCTGCTGCTTTCGACATGCACATAAGCGGCATAAGCAAAACTTCAAGTGGCTGCACAGATTGAGAGCAAAAATGCACTCATTCACCGTTAAAATTTCCAACGTGCAGTGCAGTCTTCGAAATAATATGAGCATGCTTAGTGTTCAAAATCATACCGTTCGGCTGTTTCAAGCTACGTGACTTAATTTAAAAGCCCGACGCTGTGGCCAAGTGAAGCAAAATGTCCACTGCTGGCCATCATGCGGATTTCATCGGGAGGTTTATTTTTTTCTTTTGCTTCGTTTATTACTGTAATTAGGAATAATTACCCATTTCTTAAATGTTCACTACAGGCAGAAGCGCATTTCTTTACACTGTAGAGGATGCTAAGAAAAAAAAATCCGATTCCTTTTACAAATGTGCCTCCTAAGTTGTCTTTTTTCGGGCATTTAAAGAAAACTAGCAAAGTACAAAAAACAGCTTGTAACTGCACTCATGTGCGACTATAGTATAACCATAACAGAGCTCTCAACCTCGTTTTGAACGAAAAAAAAAAAAAAAAAGAAGAGGTGAACGGCCTTCGTTCAGTTCAAAGGGTCGCACAATAATAAATGACCTGAATGCAGCGCAACCTTTGTCAATGCGACCTCACTTCCTTCCCTACGTTTTTGCAAACGCGACAGCATGAAGAATGCCGTTCAGCGAAATAACAGCCGCTGTCTCGGCGGCGGCGTTAGCCTGTCAGGGAAACATCGGAATGTATGTAATTGAAATAACAACGAGTTAAAGGTCGGGGCGTGTCTGTATAACTGATATTTTATAACATTCTTCGCTTTAAAAGGCAAATTATTTACTGAAACGAAAACTTCATTTTTAGTCGGTTCAGAACACACGACCTTTGGGTAGCAAGCCGCGCATGCTACCGTGTCGACCATGCAAGCACCAATTGGGTTCACAAAATCAATTTATTAAAAGCAAGCTAACTTAAAACCAGTATGCACTGCCAGCCTGACGCAGTGCAAAGTCAAAACAGATGTAAATGCAAAACAGATCAGAGCGTATACCCAATCACAAAGATCTGGCAAGATGACCTGATTGAAAATTTTTACAGAAGTATAAAAGCTCTTTGGTTTCTAGCTTCGTTATCACCTTACTATGGGGAGGAAACATAAATAATGAAGTTAGTAATGCACACAAAAAGCAAGAGGTGAAACAGGAACGTCAAAACATTTGTGGTTTGTCGGCACAGGGCTGTGACAAATCTACAAGTAACTTTTCGAAGCATCCCGCAGCCAGACACAAAAATTAATTATACATGAAGCTACAAAAATATTCACTAGACTCCGGGTTCAACGTGCCTTAGCCCAAACAAATGGTCAGCAGGTGTAATTTGAAGAGCAGAAGAGTTTATTCTACAAGCCTCTGAGGAAATGCCAGTTTATTCACCTATTGCACTGTCAGTCATATGCAGAACGTCAGCCTAATCATGCGAGCAATTTCTCGCAGTCATACTAAAAAACTATCCGAAGCACACCTAAAAAAGAAACTTCAAAGTATGATAGCGGTCAAATCGAATTCAGCGCATCATAGCAGTCATGTTTAAAGGCTCTTAAACAACATACTCAGTGTTTGTCTGTTGAAAAGGAATGCACACCTCTCGACGACTGGTTGCGGAACGGCCAGCTTTTGAGCCATCGCCGTGACCACAGCGGCTGCTCGGTGAGACATGTGGCCAGCGGTAACGGGAAATTCGCAGCTGGTGATGAGATTGGTGACGAAATTGCTACAGCTACCTGGATGGCAGTGCTTGGCGTCGTGGAACGCCGTGAATTGCAGGCAACTCTGGCCGTCTCCGCTTTCGCACAGACTCCGTGGATCAATTTTGCAGCACCCTATGCTTCCATGCTGGGTCACGAAGCGGCTTCATCTAACTGCTATCGCTTTCCCCGCAGTCTTCGCCGTAATAACCCGTGGGAAGCTGAGCATCGTCGGAAGCGTTATCGCTTTCCTCGCCGTCTTGGCTGTAATCACTCGAGGGAAACCGATCATCGCCTGAAGAGTCATCATCGGACGAGTCACTGTCTTGGTTGTGCGGCCCAGTGAAGAGGAAATGCGGTGGCGGCCATATCTGCTGGTCGTACAAAGTGCGCTGGTCTACCAACAGCTGTACCAGAAGCTCGTTGTTGATTGCCGCCAGATAATGGAAAGTGTACAGCTTGCGAATGCAGACAATCAGCCCCAATAGGCAAGCGACTCCGCGACATTTCGCAATTGACATACCCAGCAAGCTGTCCTCCGAAAGCGGTGCTGCGCTGTCCCAAGCGTCTTCCGGAGTCCACTTGAAAAGCAGGCGCTCGGCGCCCAGGTTCGCCAGGCACAGCAGCAGCAGCCAGGGACGGGCGGCTGCAGTCTGCTTGGGGGTGGTCATCAGCAGGGACACAGCAGTGGCCGTTACGTAGTAGACCAACGAGTGGAACGTTGAAAACACATCCACAAAAAACACCTGCACGTTGTACAAGCGGCTCTGGCACGTGTCGAGTAGCTGACTGTGATTCTGTAGCATGGAGTAAGCGTTGGCAAGCTTCTGTTCAAGGTGCTCGCCACTCTCGAGCATGAGCATCTGCTGCTTCAGCAGCACCTCCTGCACCTTGACCGAGCGTTGCAGCTCGGCTGTAGCTCGCAAACTGTACGCCCCCAGCTCCAAAATGGTCCGCGCCACCTCCGTGTGCCACTCGTGGCTACGGTGGAACGCGCACATCACCTGCATATGTGTGAAAAACTGGGAGTAGGTGGCGGCGAAAGGCCGCTCCAGAAACTGCGCCAGTGCCTTGCAACGTGACAGAGGTTCTAACTCGGGGCAGTACAAGGGTTCTTGCCCAATCTTCTTCAGGAAACAGCTCGTGAATTCCAGCGCTAGGCGACCCTGGAGCTCCTCGCTGAGATCGGAGCAGCCCAGTTCGAGCCTCGAAACTGCGTCGCTCCAACAGTGGTCATGCTCTGGAACATCGACCAGCATGGCTTCGTCTTGGCGCTGTCCCTGCGTGAGGTTAGGCGCCGCAAAGGGCAGCTCGGCCGACTCGGCAGCGGTGGCAAGGTTGAGCATAGACAAGCTCGCTAGGATGAAGTACCACGTCATTACCGCCCAATGTCTGGTACTATCCAGAAAGATGAATTTAAAGTAGCACGCTAGGAGGCAAATGCTGAATGATCTGCTGCGTACTACACAGACGCCCTCGTGAGAACGTTTTATCGCGCCTTCTTTCCTGTAAGTAATAGTTACCACTTATTATAAAGCATGAGGGGGGGGGGGGGGATAGCACAATAAGCGCAGCACTGAATCGGCCGCCGGTATCCTGCGTATCACTTATCACAAATCGTGGCGCACGGCTTCGATATTCTCGCATCATGCGCTTCGTTGATTGATAACCTGTTTGGCCGCACTACAATACATTTACACAAGAACAAAATTTGGTGTGTGTGTTTCATATGTCGCAGGCTTTCTCAAAATTCCGGAGAAAAAAAAGGACCTTGAATAAAAAACGCCACCAGAAATATTTAATCGGCCACTTCTTAACCTCATTTACTACCTAACGAATCAAATTTTACTATAATGCAAATAATAATAACTGCTCCCATCTAGCTAATAATATAAATAACTGGAATCGAAAAAAGTACACCGAGGAACAACACACGGTGGGTAAAAAGTTTTCGGTTGCGCTCAGTTGCTATACAACACCTTTTTATTAATTGTTTTACGTGGCAGCAACAATCATCTGCGGTGGAGGCCTGCCAGACATTTCTTCATTTTCAAAGAGCGTCAAGCCTGCACGACTGGCTATGACTTTACAGTGCATGTTACCTAGTGACGTATTTTGCTTTTTGCTTCCTTTTCTCCTTCTCCTTTACATCTCTTCATCCCTTTTTCCCTAATGCAGGGTCGCAAACCGGCTTGTTTTGATGGCTAACATCCTCGCCTTTCCTCCTTCTTCTCTTCCTGTTACGTAAAACGCCCTGTATATACAATCCTTCGACTGCATCGCATCTACCACAGGTGTAGTCCGGACAATACAAGTTTGTAATCAAAATGTGAGGAGCAACAACTGTATAGAAGCCAAGTGCGGGGAAAAAAGAGAACGTACTTTTTTGCCATCCTTCAAGCAACGAAGTGAGCCACACAAAATAATCCTTCCCGCATACTAATGGAGCTTTATTACCCCAAGAAAAATGAGTTACAACCCCGCATAGCAAATGATGTAAAGAACAAAAAATTTGGTAGAGTTAGTTGTTGGGCTAGTTGGTATTCTAGATTTAAGGAGATAGTTTTCACCGCAAAGGCACGCGGCCAAAGGAAAGAAGAAAAAAGACTATAGGGACGAACGCAGCGCTGTGTTCGTCCCTATAGTCTTTTTTGTTTTTTCTTTTTTCCTTTGGCCGCGTGCCTTTGCGCTGAAAACTATCTCCTTAAATCTAAAAAATTGTTTTCGCTGTGCTTACAGTGCAACAATTTTAGGTCCCCCTAGCTGTATAAGAAACGACGAGAGCATGGCTGACTCAACTACATGTTTGATCCTAATCTGGACACTTATTTAAGAAAATCACGTAAAAATATTCCTTTGTAGATAGCCTGCGGATTATCTACGGTGAAATATGACCAGGGAGCAAATAAGAATGTTGTGCATGATAGCCTAAATTACTTACTCGACTCAATTTTTGAAGTTCTAAAAATGTGCACAGGACGGTACACCTGTGCGTGCACAGCAATAATGAATTTGCTGTTTCTCAACAAATTATTCCTTCAGATCGGCATCCCGTGAGAATGTTAGTACAGTACATACGTTTTTGCGGGTCGATGTCCAAGAGTTTAACACAAAACCTTTTAGCTCTCGTTTCTTTCCCGGCTCACTAATCGGGTTGAGTAAGATAAGACCGGAGCACAGACTCTGGCGCGCCGCAATGCATTCGGCGTAGAACGATTTTGCTACGGGAACGGCGAGCCTGCGTTCAGCGCTCAGCTTCGCACTGTACTTCCTCCCTCCGCTCCCCTTTCCTCATCGACGCGGCTTTGGTCACGCTTTCCTCCTCTCTCTTTCCTCCTAGCTGAAAGTGACAAATTGGGGCGCCACATCACGAATGTGTTGCGAAACCAAATGCTCCCGAGCTCGATCCAGGGGACTGCGCGAGCTTCGCGAACAACGGGCGGAAATCAGACGGAGTTATAGCTTTGCGCGTCATCTACTAGCCGAAAAACGCACAAGTGAAATACTGATCATTATTGCGCGTACGCCAACCTGTATCTTTTTTGAAGATAAAAATTTAAGATAAAGTTCCACCAGTGTCGTTCTTATTTTGTAGTCTGCGTATTCTTTTGGGAATGAGTCGACAGCGGGATGCAGACGACAAATCACGCAGCGAGATCACCAGTACGCAGACGGTACGGCGCACAGCACGGCAGACGTGGGAGGAGCGCAGACTGCGCACTGTTTGTTTTTTTTTTGTTTCGTTTTTTTAGTGTGCGGATGGTAGGGTTGGTGATGAAGTGTATTGTCATTAGCTGTAATTCAGGGTACAGCAAAGTAAACGAAAAAGTCCTCTTTTCGGCCGCCATCTCGTTCTAAGATTTTCGAGGTGTGGAATGGAACATTCCCCAGATTGGTCGAGAACAAACTTAAAAGCACAGGGTGTGTGCGCGGAATTTCAAAGATGAATTTCTTTCTCTAAAATACCACAGCAGCTATAAAGGAAATGTATTCCTGTATTAGTTAATACGGGCTCGGCTAGGGCGTCAAGGGCGCAATTCCCAGTGTATTTCAGCAAAATCAAGACCCCAAACATGTTGTGCGCTCAGTTCAGGGGAAAAACTTGAAATGGCGCTTGTTGTGCACAAAGGAATATTAGTATATTAGAGTGTCCTAGTTAATATCTGTTTTTGTATGCTGGGTAAACGTCAGTGCAGACTGCAGAGGTCGGGTTCTTTTTTTCTTTTTTCGGAATAAGTAAACTTCTAAAATATTCACAGTAGCTTTCAGTGATGGCTCTGCATTAATCTACTTTTTCCCTGGTGTGTGTTTGCATGGCCTGGCTACATTGTCGAAAAACTGCTCACTCTTATGTTGCAAGACTTACCCTCAGTCATTTACACTATCCTTCTGCCAGCGATGCTGCATGTACAACGTCGAGCTGCGGAAAATGCAAAATATGCAGCGCACATTCAAGAGCCCTAGGTGGCCCAAATTTATTCAGAACCATCCATTTCGGCCTCTGTTTGCTATGCGCAAGCGCCGGACACTGAACTTGACATCCCGCAACTGTTTTTTCTAACCGTAATATTCACAACACTTCTATCTACAGGACGCAAGAGAAAACACAGAGACGTGAAACACGCTGTCTGTATCGGGATCTTCGCATATATATAGGATTAAGGAGTCAGTGGAACGCGGCAGGTGAGCTGTATAAAGAAGGCGAGAGCAACGATACTGAAAGATATGTCAGCGACAAAGCAGGCAACAGACGACACCTCAGCGCACCTCGAAAATGCAGACAACGCGATTTCAAGGGATTTATTCCCGCGGCGATGCAGGCCATACGCAAGTGACGCGACAAGAAGCAGACGACAGAGGCGGCGGCAGCGTGGAACCGCCAGAGCGATATGGCGCGGTGGCGGCATGCTACAACCGTACAACAGCGTCGGTGAAGTCGGTGATAAATCCTATCGCCATCTACATGCCGGATCCACCACCAAGCTTTCTCCGATGCAGCTAAATTTCGCCCTTCCCAAAAGCGGAGACGGCACTCTTGTCTTACTCCGTGGTTCCAGCACGTTCTAGCACTTGTGTGGTATGGGCTGCAAGCCATATATGCATCGAATGGGTCAAAATACCACCGGCTGTATTTAAGGCAGCAATATCAGCGTTTTGCTTCGTCATCTGTTTGACGAAATATAGTTATTCGTCTTTTCGGTGGTTCTAACTGCTAAATATTACCGGAAAGAGCTCGTTCACCTGTGAAAAACATTGACAACACGCAGGATCTACCTTTGCACGATCTTTGCAACATGCGGGATCTCATTTTGGTCCAACTTTCGCCATGTAAATGTGCCGAAGACAGCTCGAAACCGAGCGAACACTATCTTTAATACTACAGAAGCAGGCGGGGAGCGAACTGCCTGGGCACCCTACAAGCAGCGGGGTAGTCGCGCCTACCAGCGGATGTACCGGGATTTCACTCACGAAGAGAAAGCCCCATTACTTCCTTGGCGATTGAGAAAGGCGTGGGAAAACGTGCGCTCCCATTAATACTTGTCGCGGTTTTGCACCGACGCTATAGGCACGAAATGGCGGCCACATCTAACAAAAATGCTGTACTCCCGTGAATGTTGTCCGGTTTCCTACACGTGTGTTCTTTGTGCCCCTCACTGCTCCGGTCTTCTTGGTAGGCAATGGAGATAGCTCGGATAAAGATTAACTTTAACACCAACTTTGATAGTAAAAGCCGTTTTCTAAGAAATGGCGAGCTAGCGCTCTAACTTGAAGTCGGCACAGTTGCTGACATGAAGTTCATCACTTCATTTCGCGTGATCGTCGTAGTGCTCAACGAATACAACACTATTTGATACAAACCTGCCGTCGGATGCGGGAGTGACCAGAAAAAAAAAAAAAAAGTGGCGTTAAAAAAGTCAGTTCTTCCGCTCGATTTCTTCAGTAATCTGGTACGAAAAATCCTGAAATGTTTTAGGAAATAGAACTGCATGGTTGGCCGCCTATAAGCGTGCGATAAATTGAAGCCACACAAACACACGAGAGCCGCAGTTCTTTTTTTTTTTCTTTTATGAATAGCTATCGAGAAGTTCTGCGAAGATTCTGAAGCCTTTTAAAAAGTGGACTTACTACGCTCGGCAGTCGTATACAGTGGATATCCATTACCGTGACTACTGCAATGCTGCGCGAGTTAAGTACTCTAACATCAGAAAGTGCAAGAAGGTCAAAATTCAAATGCTCTGCTGAAACTGTCTATTCCGCTTACATCCGTGTTGCGCTTCGATCGCCATTTGAGATGAAGCTCAAAGATGTAGCTATAGGTAGTTAAATCTTGGAAGAAATTTCAAACAGCGCACCAATGAATTGCATCAAATGCATGTGAGGCTTTTCAACCACAAAGAGGTACCTATCCATGAGTGTGCGTTTTCATGTGACATAACCAATGAAGCGCAATTTTGCCGGCACAAAGCATTACAGTGCTATCGTTTACATAACCACAAGTTATTATAACGTCTACACATGCGTATAAAACATACAATATCGGTTACACGGAAACTTCACTTGCCGAGTTTCAATCTTTTGTATTTCGCGCAGCACTGGGACCTAAGACGACCTAAACCTGCATACATAGTTTTCCTCAAGATCGTAAGCTCAAGAAGGAGCGGAACTGCAAATCCCCATGTTGGAATGTCGGTTATCGACATTATGAACATTTAAAACAGCGTATGAACCGGGTTAATTGGAGAAATATGGAAGAGGCCTTCGCCCTGCAGTGGCTATAGTCAGGCTGACGATGATGATAATGATGAAGAAGATCTGGCAGGAAGAATAAAAACGGTAACGACGTGACTAGAGCTGCTTCTTGTTTTTCTATTCCATGAATCATGACTCTTTGCCTGCGCTACTTCACATTTCGTTTCTAATAAAGGTTAGCTGCGAAGAACACCGGACCAAGGGTGTGGCGTTTTTTAGTGTGCATTTCGGCAGCAATTATTTTATGTTATGCATCAACATAGAGCAGTGGCCTCGACTGACGTAAACTCGGGTGAATACGAGGTAGGTGTACACCTATACATTGGCGTGAGCGCTATTTTCGTGTTGAATCAGTACCATGAATAAAATATAAGAGCCGTAGAATTTCTCGGTATCCCTCTTGCTCTAGGCGCACGTGTGTCTGCCGCCTTTTTTGGCGGTGATTTCGAGCGTCTTCAGTACAAGTCGCAGCTGCTGCTCCACGCCCTCAATCATCAAATATGCTTTACGTGCCAGACAATCCACCCTGCGTGGGCTGGTATCTGCTGCACTTGAGATGTACAGGCACAGAATGCTTGTGCGGTGACAACACAAGAGCATACATTGAGAGCTTTCTCGACAAAATAGCACACCCGTACAATAATTTTTATGCAGCCTCTTCCAGCGCAGCTCTGCCGCCGACTAGCCGGACCACTTTTGGGGCAGCCATATTGGATTTGCAGTGGCGCCCTCTACAGGTCGTGGAACATGCTAATACTTGGGGCGTACGAGGTATTAGAAAGCTCTTTTATTAAGGCGAAAACCTCACTGGCTGTGTTTGCGAAAAAGTGTCCGCAGAAAGTGGAAGCAAAACATGGAAGCAAAATATTAAGTGTGATATGACGTCACATTAAAATGAGACCGGTATTCGTAATGACAAGTGGTTAAAAATGTCATGCCATGCCTAGTCATGTCATGTGAATCATTATATCGTTTAGTCATGAGTCATAGTCCTTTAGAGGCTAATCATGCATGGGCGGTTGTGGCCAAATACTGCACCAGGGTGGTCAACTCCTATTCAGTTGAGGAAGTGCGTTGCCCGAGGTGTTTACCGGCAGCAGGTCGCATCCCAAGCCTGTTTATACAATTCTATTGACACGCGGATTTATTTTTATTTTTTGATCCCGTGAAGAATTGCGCCACAGCGGGTATCGAACCACGGTCCTCTTGCATGCGAAGCGGATGTTCTACCTCTACGCCACCGCTGCCACCGCATAGTCATTTATCATAAGTCAGTCAAATCGGAGCTCCAAGGTGCATGGTTATGGAGTCCATGATTTAGTTCCGTCAAAGTCATGACCGTAATTTTTGTCTAGTCATGGCTCTCAAAAGTATTGAGCTATGACATTCAAAAGTGTTGAGTCATGAGACCCTAGGAGCTACTAAAGAGCAGCCAACGCACATGCTTTCGCATTTCTCCAAGGCAGATCTTTGCTGTGCTCTGAAAGTTTTTCTTGCGCAGGGAGTTCTAGAACTCCGTTATGCAAATCGGTCGGTAAAAACTCGGCCGGCATCACGATTAGGGCGTGGCGCTTTTCGGCCCACTACCCAGTGCATCTTCTGCGTATTCGCGCACGTGTACGTATTCGGTTCACTACGAAATGGCGAAGGTATCGCTTTCAGCAAATCGTTGAAAGGAACATAAAAAACTTGATCGCATTTATTTAAAAGCATGACTAGGTTATTAATGCGAAAGCGTTACTTTGCTATGTTCACAGATTTCGCAGACCGCGTCCGCACACCGCGTCTGCAAAATTGGGTCCGCAGCTGTTCTGAATAATTGAGAAATGGTAGAGGCTAACGAGTGATGTCAATCGATAGAGGCTGACTTCACGTTGTGTCCGAATAAATAATTAGGCCAAGAAGTTAAATATATAAATAATTACAGGCAAAAAATGCAAAAGTAAACGCGAAAATGGTCTCATTAGCCACTGGCTTGACGCTACATTTGAACGTACAAAATATTAAAATGATTAATTAAGTCAGTCAATTAGGGTGACGTCAAGTTGTATCAAATACTACATAGTTAATTAAATCAGTCAATGAAGGCGACGTCAAGGATGTGACGTCAGGCAACCTGAAGTCGAGCCAAAAAAAAGCATGGGAAGGGATTGGCGTGCAATTTGAAAGTACCAAAGACTAAAATGGGTAAACAAGAATTGAATTAAGCAACTAGAAGCAACCAATAGCAGCACCCGTGCTTTTGCATTACTCCAATGCATATTTTGCAGTTTAAGAGGATTAACTGCTGAGCTAGTTGGTTTCTCGGATATAATAAAAGCGTTTTAGCGCAACGGGAACACAACACAAGAATTTGTTGTGGACTCTAATTTTTTTGTCCGCTTTCTACTCAGTAGGCTGAATATTTCCGACTCGTTGGAAAGATGCCCTTTCCAGTGAATAGTTTTAGTTGATGTCGCTGGCAATGGGTTGGTGCACGCACTCGGTCCCAAGTAATGGGCTTTTCCACAATCGCTGAGCCGCCGCGTGGATGGTATAAAACAACAGAATACTACACTCTGCACGAACGCTCGCCATCCGTCTCCATGGTAGGATGAGCCTTCCAATACACTAGCGTCAGTATTTTCTACGCATAAATATCGCAAAAAAAGAAAACTACTAGCCTCTGCAGTTTGTCTTTTTACAAATATTAATCACTGCGTTGATATATTCCCTGAAGCCATTGAATGATAAGCTTCTATAGTCAGAACTTTGAACCTTAAATAAAGCTTTTTAAATTAAAAGCCTGCAGTGTAGTCTCCAAATTAGTATTAGCATGCTTCGTGTTCAAAGCATACCGTTTGGCTGTTTCAAGCAACGTGACCTAAGGGTGTAAAATCCGAACACCGTGGACAAATGAAGCTAAATGTACGTTGCTGGCCGTCATGCGGCGTACCTCTGTAGGCTTTTTTCCTTTTATTCTGTTTATTGCAGTATTTAGGAATTAATACGCATTTCTTAAATATTCACTACAGGTACAAGCGCATTTCTTTACACTATAGAGGAGGCCTCCTACGTGCTCTTTTTCTTTTTCGAACATTTAAAGAAAACCCGCAAAGTAAAAAAACACCACGTAACTCCTCTCATGCGCGCTGTATAACCATAACCATGCTCCAAACCAGGTCCTGAACGGAAAAAAGTATGTGTACGAAAAGTGCGGCCAAGTTAGCGGCCTTCGTTCAGTTCAAAGGGCCGCACAATTAAAATGAACTTAAGGCAGCGCAACCTTCTTTCAAGCGGCCTCACTTCTTTCCCTACGTTTTTGCAAACGCGAGAGCATGAAGAATGCCGTTCAGCAAAACAACAGCCACTGTCTCGGCGGCGGCGTTGGCCTGTCAGGGAAACAACGGAATGTATATAATTGAAATCACCACTTATTAGAGTTAAACGTCGGGGCGTGTCTGCATAAGGTAACTGATTTTTAATTAGGTTTTCCACTTCAAAAGGTAAATTTACTCAAAGGAGTTCTAGTTGGCATCCGAACACACGACCTTTGGGTCACCAACCACGCATGCTACCGAGTAGGCCACGCAAGTCCAATAGAATGAATTCCAAAAATTTATTAAAAGCAAGCCAACCTAAAACCTTTACAGTCAAAACAGATGGAGCCAATGCAAGAATGATAAGAACCTTCCCAATCACAAAAATCGGCCAAGTTGACTAGATCGAAAATTTGTGCAGTAGTAGAAGCTGTTCGCTTGCTAGCTTCGTTGACCTTGTCATGAGGATAAAACAAAAAATGAAGTTGGTAATGCACACAAAAAGTAAGAAGTAAAACAGGGCCGTAAAAACATTTGTGCCTTGTCGGCACAGGGCCGTGACAGATCTACAAGTAACTTTTCGAAGCATCTCGCAGCCAGACGCAAGAATTAATGATACATGAAGCTACAAAAAGTTATTGGACTCTGCCGGGCTCAGCGTGCCTTAACACAAACAAACAAGTGGACAGCAGGCGCAATTTGAAGAGCTGAAATCTTTATTCTACAAGCCTCTCAGGAAATGCCACTTTATGCACGTAATGCACTGGCAGTCATATGCAGAACGTCAGCCTAATCATGCGAGCAATTTCTCGCAGTCATACTAAAAAACTATCCGAAGCACACCTAAAAAAGAAACTTCAAAGTATGATCGCGGTAAAATCGAATTCAGAGCATCATAGCAGTCATGTTTAAAGGCTCTTAAACAACATACTCAGTCTTTGTCTGTTAAAAGGAATGCGCACCTCTCGACGACTGCTTGTGGAACGGCCAGCTTTTGAGCCATCGCCGTGATCACAAATTATAGCGGTTTCTCGGTGAGACACGTTGTCCGCGGTAGCTGGTAATTCGCAGCTGGTGGGGAGAATGGTGACGAAATTGCTACAGCTACCTGGATGGCAGTGCTTGGCGTCGTGGAAAGCCGTGAATTACAGGCCCCTCTGCTCGCCTCAGCTTTCTCACCGACCCCATGACTCAACCTGGCAGCACCCTCTGCTTCCATGCTAAGTCATGAAGAAGCTTTATCTAACCGCTATCGCTTTCCTCGCTGTAATAACCCGGAGAAACCCGACCATCGTCTGACGACTCATACTCGGACAAGTCAGTACTGCCTGGGTAGTGTGGCCGAGTCAAGCGGCCTTGCCGCGGCGGCGACCATCTTTGCGGGTCGTACAAAGTGCGCCAGTCTGCCAACGACTGTATTAGCAGCTGGTCGTTGATTGCCGCAAGGTCGCGGAATGTATACAACTTATAAAGGTAGACAGCCATTCCCACCAGGCAAGCGAATTTGCGACACCGCGCAATGGACACACCCAGTGAGCTGTAATCCGCAAACGGTGCAGCGCTGTCCCAAGCCTCGTCTGGAGTCCACTTGAAGAGCAGGCGCTCGGCGCCCAGGTTCGCCAGGCACAGCAGCAGCAGCCAGGGACGGGCGGCTGCCGTCTGCTTGGAGATGGTCATCAGCAGGGACATCGAGGCAGCCATTAAGTAGTAGACCAACGAGTGGAACGTCGAAAATAGGTCCCCAAAGAACACCTGCACATTGTACAAGCGGCTCTGGCACGTGTCAAGTAGCTGACTGTGCTTCTCGAGCATGGAGTAAACGTTGGCAAGCTTCTTCTCAAGGTGCTTGCCACTCTCAAGCAGGAGCGTCTGCTGCTTTAGCAGCCCCTCCTGCACCTTGGCCGAGCGTTGCAGCTCGGCAGTAGCCCGTACACTGTTCACCCCCAGCTCAAAAATCGTCCGCGCCGCCTCCGTGTGCCACTGGCGGCTCCGGTGGAACGCGCAGATCACCTGCATGCTTGTGAAAAACTGGGAGTAGGTTGCGGCGAGAGGCCGCTCCAAGAACTGCGACAAGGCCTTGCAACGTAACAAAGGCTCGGATTCGGGGCAGTTCAAGGGTTCTTGCCCCATCTTCTTCAGGAAACAGCTCGTGAATTCCAGCGCTAGTCGACCCTGGAGCTCGTCGCTGAGATCGGAGCAGCCCAGTTGAAGCCTCGATACTGCATCGCTCCAACAATGACCAAGCTCTGGAACATCGACCAGCATGGCTTCGCCTTGGCGCTGTCCCTGCGTGAGGTTAGGCGCCGCAAAGGGCAGCTCGGCAGCGGTGGCAAGGTTGAGCATCGACCAGCTCGCTAGGATGAAGTACCACGTCATTACCGCCAAATTTTTGGCACTAGCGAGAAAGATGAATTTAAAGTATAGCACGCTAAGAGGCGAATGCCGAATTATGTACTGCGTTCTAAACGGACGCCTTCGTGAGAGCTCTTTTATCATGTCTGCTCTCCTGGCAGTAATGGCGACGACTGATGAAGCAAGGCGAAAGGGGTGAGGGGGTGATAGCACAATAAACGCAGTACTAAATGGCTGTCGGTGCCCTGCACAACACTTATCAGAGATCGTGGCGCATGGCTTCCACATTCCCGCGTTATGCGCTGACGCACCTTTAAGACCATGTCGACCGAGGTGTCGGCCACTTCGACACGTTGAGCATGCACGCTTCGTTCATTGAAAACCTGTTTGGCAGAGCTATAATGGAGTACGCAACAACACAATTTCGTGTCTTTTCCTTCAGATTTCGATGGCTTTCTTATATATCCCTGATCAAAAGAGCCCCGAATAAAATGTGTCTGCAAAAAAGAAATATATCCGGATGCTTCTTAACCCCCTTTACTATTAAAACGAACTCAACTTGACTCTAATACACATAATAAAGGTTGCTCCATTTAGCTAATATTCAAATAAGTGGAAATGAAAAAATAATACTTTGTGGAACACCATACAATGGGAAAGAAGTTCTTGATTGCAGCCAACTGCTGTAGAACATTCTTTGTTAATTATTGGTTTATGTGGCAGCGACAATAATCTGCGGAGAAGGTCTGCTGGGCACTCCTCCGTTTCTTATGAGCATCGAGCCTGCACGACAGGCTATGAGTTTACAGTGCGTGTTTCATTTATTTACACATTTTGCCTCTTACTTCCTTTTCCCCCAATGCAGGATCACAAACCGGCTTCTTTCGCCGGTTCATATCCTCGCCTTTCCTCCTCCTTCTCTTCCTCTCTATGGATTCATGTTAGGTGAAACGCCCCGTATATACAGTCTCGCGACTTAATCGCATCTACCACAGATGTAGTCCGTACAATACAAGTTTGTAATCAAAATTTGAGCAGCAGCAATTGTGTAGAAGTCAAAGAGCGCGAAAAAAAAAAAGGAGCATACTTTCTTGCCATCCTTCAAGAAACAAAGTGACCGGCACAAAACAATCCTTCCAGCATACTAATGGAGCGTTATTAACCTAGGATAAATAAGTTACAACCTAGCTTAGCAAACAATGTAAAGAACAAAAAAATTGTTTTCGCTGTGCTTACAGTGCAACAATTTTAGGTCCCCCTAGCTGTATAAGAAACGACGAGAGCATGGCTGACTCAACTACATGTTTGATCCTAATCTGGACACTTATTTAAGAAAATCACGTAAAAATATTCCTTTGTAGATAGCCTGCGGATTATCTACGGTGAAATATGACCAAGGATCTACTAAGAATGCTATGCATGGCGGCCTAAATTACTTACTCGACTCAATTTATGAACTTCTAACAACGTGCACACGCCGGCATACCTGTGCGAGCACAGCAATCATGAACGTGCTCCTTCTAAACAAATTATTCCTTAACATTCGCATCCTGTGAGATTGTTACCACAGTACATACGTTTTTGTGAGTCGATGACCAAGAGTTTAACATAAAACTTTTGAGCTCTCGTTTCTTTCCCTGCGCACTAATCGAGTTTACTTCCAGCACTTGTGTGGTATGGACTGCAAGACATCGAATAGGTCAACATACCACTGGTGAATTTAAGACAGCAATATCAGTTTTGTTTCGTCACCTGTTTGACGAAATATAGTTATTCGTCTTTGTTCTAACCGCTAAATTTCCCCATAAAGAACTCGTTGACCTGTATTAAACATTGAAAACGTACAGGATCTACCTTTGCAAGATCTTTGTAACATGCAGCATCTCATTTTGGTGCGGCGTTCTGTAAGCAAATGTGCCGCAGATAGCTCTAAACCGAGCAAACACAATCTTTACTACCACAGAAGCAGGCGGGGAGAGAACTGCCTGGGCACCCTACAGACAGCGGGTTAGTCGCGCCCACCAGCGGATTTACTGGGCTTTAATCACTCTCGGAGAAAAAATGCCATTGCTTCCTTGGCGATCGCGAAGGGCGTGGGAAAGCGCGCGCTCCCCTGAATACTTATCGCGGTTTAGCACCGACACTTTAGGCATGAAATAGCCTCAGCTAACAGAAATGCTGTACTCCCGTGAATGCTGTCAGGTTTCCTACGCGTGCGTTATTTGTGCCCACGGTGTAAGAATATATCTTGCACCGTGTTTGTGCCTCTCACTGCTTCGCTCTTCTGGGTCGGCAAGGGAGATAGCTCGGATAGAAATTATCTTTAACACCAACTTTGATATTACAAGCCGTTTTCTCAGAAATGACAAGCTAGCTCTCTAATTTGAAGTCGGCATAGTTGGTGACATGAAATTTATCACTTCATTTCGCCTGCTCGTCGTGGTTGCGCAGTGGTTAGGGCGCTCAACGAATACAACAGACCGCATTTGATACAAATCTGCAGTCAGATGAGGAAGTGACCGGAAAAAAAAAAAACTGGCGTTAAAAAAGTTGGTTTTGCGGCTCGTTTTCTTCAGTAATCTGGTACAAAAAATTGTGAAAATTTTTCGTGAAGAAAAGAACCCAACAGTCGGCGAGGCCAAGGAAAGCATTGGGGATGGTACTGTCTTTTTTTTTTAATTATGACTTGATAATCACATAAATTAGCAATGTAATGCGATTAGGGGAAAGATAAATAAACACAAAGTAGAAGGAAAAACAACGTGCTGATGGTGGGAACCGAACCCACGACCTCCGAATATCGCGTTCGGTGCTCTTCCAACTGAGCTACATCGGCCGCTCTCCCCCCTGCTACTTTCTTGGATATTAATGTTGCCTGTATACGAACCTTGAGAGTGTTCACCAGCGCCACCCTCAACTATAGCGGTGGACGTGGGACGTCCTGTGTTACCGCCAGCGTCACGTAGAACGTGATCAAGAGCGAGGGCGAAAGCTGTGCTAGAACCCTCTTACGCTACCTATGGCTTCCAGACTGCCAGAACCGAGACCCCCGTAAGCTACAAGCAGATCAATTAAGGGGAAATGAGGGTGCTCATTTCACCCTCATTTCCCCTTCATTTATCTGCTTGAAAATGTTTCGGAAATACAAGTGCCTGAGTGGGCCGCCAAATTGAAGCCACACAAACACACGAGAGCCGCAGTTCCTTTTTCTTTTATGAATGGCTATCTAGAAGCTCCGCGCCAATTCTCGTAGCCTTTTCAAAAGTGGAGTTATTACGCTCGGCAGTCGTATACAGTGGATATCCATTAACTCCACTGCTAGAAGACTGAGCGAGTAGAGTGCTCTAACAACAGTTAGATGTGAAAGATGGTCAAAACTCAAATGATCTTCTCAAACTGCCTATACCGCTTACATCCATATTGCGTTTCGATCACCACTTGAGATAACAATAAAAGATGTAGCTAGGTAGTAACATCTTGGAAGAAATTTCAAACAGCGCACCAATGAATTACATCGAATGCATGTGAGATTTCCAACCACAAAGAGGTGCCTATTCATGAGCGTGCGTTTTGATGTGACATAACCAATGAAACACAATTCAATTTTGCTGACAAGAATCGTGATATGACTGCTCTCACAGCGCGCAATAGATACGCCTCTATGCAAATTTCCTCACAATTGCCTCATCCACACGCTCAGAGCATCTTACACTATCCAGCGTGATCTGAAAGTTTTGAAGGTGGTTAAAATTCGAAATCGACCCTTGCATACTGACCCGCTCAGTCTATCCGCTCCAATAGACAGACACGCTGGTACTCACAGGAGCGCAAGAGGAACCAAAAACTATATCTATACAGATTTCAAAATTTCGACAAAGGGGCTGGGCCGGCCATCGATTGGAGATTGAACAGTTCTGATAAAGGCGGCGGCTGGCTGAGAGGCCTAATATTGACCAATATTTTGGCTTCATGACATGAAACGTTGCGTACCAGACCGTTGATGGAAGCGGTAACACCCGGTATCTGCAGAAAAGCACCACACCGCGTCCAACACAAGGGACAAAATTGGTGATTTGAACCACTTCTGCAACGAATTATGCTCGCGTTATTGGGACAGAGGTAACGGAAGAAGTGGGACAAAGAAATGCTACGTAAAACTCTCGTGTACTTGGGGCGTGGGAGGCTTTCGAAAACTGTTTTGTCTGCGCAGGGTATTCTAGAACTCGGTTTTGCAAACTCGCCAGTAAAATATATATATATATATATATATATATATATATTAAATAAAGTGTCACGACCAATGCATAGCGCTTTCCGGCCCACCGCCCGTGTGATATGCTTAATATGCGTAGTGGCACGCGTGTGCGTATCTGGTTCACTACGAAATGACGAAGGCATCGCTTGCAACAAACCGCTGAACGAAAAAAAGAAGAAAACTTGGGGGACACTTAAGGTCACTTAAGTCGAGCATAAGTGTCCTCCCGACTGTAGATCCCCTTTCGGATCCTTGTTCGCCTACTTGCACCTTACTACTCGCCTAGTCCCTCCTCGACTTGTGCCTTTTCTATCTCACACACAATCATTAACATACAGCCGTATTCTACTACATTATGTGAAAGGCCCCTGGACGTAAATATACCCCGCTTTAAGCATGTCGTACGAACGTGCCAACGTGGTCTATATAGAAGTAGTGTGTTTGTCTAAGGATCCAAGGGTCGCGGTAGGTTCGATTCCCATTTCACCCTCCCTGAGCAACGTAATCGAGTTGGCAGTGTCTGCCAACCCGCCGACCAATCATCACCTGACAACTGTCGCAAAAGGAACTAAGCCAGCCAGACATTTCCAGCCCAGGGCTGGGGATAAAGGGTACGGGGGTGTATAATAAAGGGGACTGTAGAGCGATAGGACATTAAAGGCAATCTGCAATATTTTGGCCCAGAGTTCAAAGCAGTGGGGACAGGAGGGGCTAGAGTAGAAGCGATATAGAAAGTTCTTGGTAGTGTAACGAGGAAAATGGTACAAGATGGCACTCCATCTCCCACTTCATCTTTTTTCAACTAGAGAGCCCAACTTTGGCCGAACTCCTGGTGCTTAAGATGGCTAAGCAAAGCGATATACATCGAGGAGAGAGATCTCTAAGATATTCAGCAGGTAACTATGAAAGGTGGGCATCCCTACAGAGCGCAGTACTTAAGATGTGCGGAGCTGATTAAATGCGTTCAAGGTTTCATTATTGAAGCTCCTTGCGACAAATACTTGCACGATCAGCTAATTCTAGTGGCGCTCCAGCACGAATACGAGTAGTCTGTAGCGCAGTGTGGGATAGTTATGCGTTCCAAGGACGATGAACTGTCAATAAGTTCTTTTATTGACATTATTAATGCGTACCTCACAAGTTCAGCTTTCTGGAAAATCGCTTTCAAGTTTAAGGCTAACTTGGGATATTGCACAGTACTGTTATGCACACATTCATGGGAATGGTCTATGTTTCCGATGCTATAGGAAGGTCAGAGAAAGAGCGCTATAGCAGACGTCAGACCAGGAAGAGGAGAACACACACACTGGATACCGCGCTCCGAATGGCAGCACCAGGCCGGAGTGCTATACGACAGCATCTACAACTACTGCTTGCGCCGTCAACGCCAACAGGGTGGACTAAATGGCGTCAGTTCAGACGCTTAATTGACAGTACCACCGATTTTCTGTGGCTGCAGACTTCCAAGTCTTCAAACGGGTGTGCCTAAGAAACGAGCGGCGTCCAGCAATCTAGTTCATCTTGTGGGATGTGCCGGTGACTGCCCCAAGGACGTGCAACTGTTACTTCAGAAAGGGCCTACGTTCGTCAGCACCGGAACTACTCACCATGGTCAGGCAAGTGTCAAGGTTGGCATCTGTGGCTGAACAAGAACGTTGTGTGTCCGAAGGTGTGGACTTGCTTAACCGTCATAGCGGCACAAGGCGAAAGCCCCCTCTTCAAAAAACCGTATCATATCTAAAAGACAATAACTTGTCTTTGTTGACCGCCGATAAAGAAGGAGGTTTCGTAATCCTACCTAAGGATTTCTACAATCAGAAAGCGTCAACAGCTATTGATGCCTGTTTTGACAAATGCAACGGCGTTTTCTTAACCGAAGTGAGAAGCACAGCAAAGAAGTTATGTGAACGGTTAAACTTGGATAAGTTTTCCCGCTCGATAATGAATAGCAAAAAAATGTCCCTCAGTATGCTCTTCACCACAAAGACGCATAAACCAGAGTGCCCACTCCGCGTTATCGTTTCAGAAAGAGCGCATGTGTGTGTGTCCTCCTCTTCCTGGTCTGTCGTCTGCTATAGCGCTCTTTCTCTGACAATGAATAACCAACTGGCCCAGCAACATACCCTATATGCTATAGGAAGGCTTCCATTTTGAAGTTTTTCCTGCTGTAGTATTGAATAGTTAAAACTCATTAACCGATAGGCTGCGTTCTTTAGAGTAACTGTGCGAAAACTGTAGAATCATGGTATAATCCCCTGGTTCGCAGCAAAATTTTGCTTCTAAAGTTTTCTCCTGCCATCACGCGAAGTATGAAGGGTGCCATAGAAAATCGCTGGGGTGTTCTTTTGACAATAAATCCCAAAAAGCTACAAGCCTTCCTAGGGAGGACATCCAGATATGTTGATTGTTAAGCAGCAGTCCCACATTATGTGGGAAAAAACTGCGTTCAGAAGCGTTTCCCCAGAATTTGTCTTATGTTTCTGGGTATTATGGGCATCGACACGGAATTATTCATTTAAGTACTTCTTCTATATGCGAGCAGTTATTTCCGACTCTCCTCCGCTAGAGCGCTCCCAACATTACCAAATGGCTAGACGTATCAGATAAAGAACGCGAGACGCGATCTTTGTACACTCTGTTCAAGCTTACCGCACATTGATTCTGCGAACGATTCCTCATTAAAGCACTTTGAAGAAATTTTCAACGGGAACAGTTTTGAGCACTTCCTGAGAACGCGAGAATGCATTCCTCAGCCGCTTCGAAAACCGAGAGATGAACCGTTTAGTACTGAGCGCAATTCCACGAGGAGCATCCATATCCCCGCCCCCCACCCCCATCGCTCGGCACGCTTTGGACACGCGCGATGCACTAACGCCGCCCGTCTTTCACAGACTGTTCATCGATTGAGCGGAGTAAACTGCGGCTAGCCAAAGAGAGAGTGCTTTGCGCGTGGCAACCGCAGTCTTTATCAGACCAGATGGAACTAGCTGGAACCAGTGCCCGGGCCGCCGTTATCGACCATCATTGACCACTCTCTCGATTCCCGCTAAGCGACACCGTCGTTCCAATTAATGCAAGCGGAGAGGTTTCATTCAATTAGGAGACAGCAGAACCGCCGGGGCAAATCATTGCGAAACATGCTCAAGCAGTGCCTAGACATGCATCTGCGAGTGTCGCTCTCGCATTTTAATTTCCTTTTTCTTCTCAACGGAATACCCACGCTCGTCGTTTGTCCACCGTCTATACGCGAGGGACTCTGGCGGCGCGCAGAGATGATTTCAAGCAACTCAGCAGGTCGGAGACAGGGCCACGCGCACTAGTCGTCGAGTACCGGACTGGGCTCCCGCTCTCCTCTAATCACGTACAGTCTGGACGGAAGCTGGATTTTCTACAAACTTCATTTCAAAAAATCGATATCTTAATTTTCGCGAGGATACATGATGTACGTGTGGAGAATTGCTTCCCAAGGTGCTTGGCTATAGTGCTCCATTGAGGTGGGGATTTAAAATACAGAAGATATAAATTTCCTTAAATATTAAGAGAGCACGCATGCCGTGCGATCTCGTTGACTAATGAGGAGACCCGAGAAGAAAGAGTCCTCACTCCAGAAAGGTTTTTTTTTTTTTTTTTTCTCTCCGTTAGCTTCTCGAACTCATCCCGAGTGGCTCAACGCACCTCATCCAGTCAATGCAGAGGGTGCTCGCCTTGCTTCATTTGCCCTCCCGCCGCGTTTCGTGCTTTTTACCTTCGTTCTTTTCTTCCTTTCTGCGGCTCGGGAGCCTGGTCATGCGTGGAAGTTTTCCTGCAAATTTTTGCTTCGGTTAGCAGCGTGTAGCTAACCTGCGCGTCGTCATCACATCTCGTTTTTCGCAACAACATTGCGGCTTCCCCTTCAATTTGGCTAATGGCGGCGAAAAATGTGCCACGTCCTTCGTTTAACTGCAATCTCGAGAGTAGCTGGCTGCCGGTATATATGGCCTTCTGTAAGGGCCGTGAGAGCTGCCGCCAAATAGCCTAGCCGCGTTGCGGCTGCGAACCGACAAGAGAAAGCAGCGCGCCGACTCGACAGCAGGCAATGGCAGAAGAAGCGCGCAGCACATGAGCCTTATTCGCACTACAGAATGGCTTGCAAGAACAGTCACGGAACATATGCAACGACAGCTCAGTGATTGCAAGGTCAGGGAAAGAAGCCGAAGCTGGCTGCTGCTTTGTAATTTTTATTTTCTTCGCTTCTTTTTTTTTCTCGGTCTTTAAGTACGCGTAAAAGACTGCATGACAATGTGGTGCTCTTACCTCCAAAAGCAATGCAATAAAAAAATTAAAAACAACACACTGATGCTAGCGCAGTGGCTGATTTGTCGAGTGATTAGCGTGTCCACATAAAACCAAGTCGTCTTTCTGCCTGCGGGAGTACCAAACGATCAGCATGGAAATTCGGGTGGAGACAGCGCCGTCGATAGAACTATTATTATTCTATAACGCTTCGTATAGCATATCGCCGAAGTATTCCCGGCATTTGCCTGAGGAGTGACGTGGGTCCCGTGACCATAATCGCTTTTTATTTTACTTTCCCCGATTATCGACCGAAAGAATCCCAGTTTTCCCTGTCTGCAATATTTTAAACATGACTTGTTTGAGCGATTAAGGCTGAGCGGAGCCGCGCGTAACGGCTGGCAGGTGATAAGACTTGCGCAGTCGCCTCAAGAGGACAATTTATTCCGCCTTATTGTTACCGCGGCTCAGGAACCCGAGTCCACCTTAACGTGCGTCGCTCCCGGTAAGAAGCTGTAGTGCATGTTTTTCCTGCACCACTTGCTTACAACGAGATTGTTTGTATGCGTGTACAACCACTAGAAATGCACAGAAGAGCAAGTACCACTTTAGCGCACCTGTTTTCACTTCCTGGTGCAGAATGAGCAGGGCGTAATTGTAAAAATGCCACCGTGGCTTCCATTTGGGCAATGTGTTCGGGTGTGCGGGCGGCCCTCGACGTGCTTTACGTGTGTGCACGCTCTCGTGAGTGGTGCACGTATGCTTCAGAAGCTGGGTGCGCTGGATGTGGACTTCAGCTTTGCCTGCATGTTCGATTCGTATTTTAGTATGCACATACGTGTTGATTTGAGCTTCTTAAAGACGGCTTAGTGGGCAGCATACTTGAGTTATGTGTTAGCACGTTAAATGCTCATAACAATTTTTTTTTTTTTTTCACGCAGGCAACGTTCAGACATTTATTAGGCATGGCCGGAATTTCCGCAGAGTCCCATGGCAGAGTACCGAATTCGTTTCACTTCTTGAGGCCTATACTCTGGCCTTCCCTATTCGTGGCTCTTGTGCTTGTGTCCCTCCTCGGGACACCGGTCTCTGCGACGATGCTGGAACAGGTGGGCTACGCCGCTTCTGCCGCGCATGCTATCAAGGCGGCGTCAGACACCCTGGGAGGAACGGGTGTAGGGGGCGTTTTCATCAAGTCTCTGCACGGACGGGGGTGTCTGGATTCCGGCTGTTGCTCAATTGACTGGTGAGTGCTGTGCGCGGCAAGCAAGAAATCTTGAAAGCAATGAAGAGGTAGGCATCCAGTAAAAAAATAATGCATTCGCGCTTGCGTTCTAGTCAAGCTATTAACACGAGTGAAGCGTAGGCTCAAATATATGCTCGTTAGGCTCATCGAAATCGGAGCAGCCGAGTGTTGCTCGCGGCATTCGGCTGCATTTCAGCGGCGAACCATTTCACTTTGGCATTAAGCGAAATAGTTAATGCTGCATCGGGGCCGATAATCAAAATGTTGCTGCTGTGTTGATAACCTCGATGCTGAAGGGTACTGCGAGTATTGCGTGGACATGAATGGAAAGCAGAGGTTCGTATGATTTCGGCTAGAGTTGGCGTCCGACTTTCAACTACAAATTGCGTGCACGAAATACCTCCAGTACGCTTCATTCGGCAGCTGCATAACGGTTGGTTCTGCAGGACGCAGCAGCTGCGACTGAACTCCAACTGTCCCACGTGGGGCTGGCTCAAGTGGAGCTCCGACGGGCCCCTGATTGTCAGCCACCGACCGTTCCTGAGAGGCTGCCTGCAGTGCGACAACGCCGAACCAGGATGCGTGGCACAGGTGTCCCGGTGCAACGGCCGGCTCGACCAGCAGTGGCGGCTCAAGTTCGCCGCGAACTGGACCACGGGATTCAACGAACCGCTGTTCGCCATCGCCAGCTTCTTCTCTCCCGACCGCTGCCTGACGCTCGTCAACGGTGGCGGCGACGGTGATTTCTACGCTCTCCGAGGATGTGCCACGCCTCTGCCCTCCGAGTGGCAGAGCTTCTACGTAGTGCGGAACCCTCTCAAGCGCTAAAGGAAGTGTCCTTGTCCGTTCCCATCTAAGCTCATACAACATTTGTCAATAAATCCATCATCGCACTCTGCCCCCGGGCTACCATCTGTGATGGCCCGGTTGCCGTGGCTTGCGATTGCTTAGCACGAAATCGTGGGATCATAATTTTCAAGCGAAAAGCTTCACTACGCGGGTCAGAACCGAGCTTAGTGAGAGTTGAACTGGTGAATGATGCGCATGCGCGACACAGTGACGTCACGCGCCGCGCAGGTAGTCGCTCCTCGCCGCTGCTGCCGCCGCCGTCACCTGACCTTTCGGCGCGCTACTGCGCATGTGCATCGCCTCCTCGCCCACCGTTTGACGGTTTGACCTTTTGTTGCATCCGCGTGTTTACCACAGATGCACTGCGCTCTACTACACATGCGCGAAGACGCTATATAATGCGCTTGATAAAGAATAGCAGTCGCACTCTTTCTCTCCCATGTGAGGGAAAGAGTGCGACTGCTGCTAGACTACGCAGAAAAGCTGAAACTAAATTTGTTCGATCCAGAAGTACTCGTTTGGGAGTTACCTGCATAACAGCGAAAAAATGATAAAGCCAAAGCTAAACGTGCAGCCAATACGTCTGAAGAACTGGAAATACGCCTTGCTAAACGACGTCGAAAAGAAGCCGAAAAGCGTGTCTTGGCCGCATCTTCAGCCAGCAGCAGCCAAACGAGTGAAGAAGAGGAAAGAGAATCGGAGGAAAATTCCAAGGCTAGCCATCACAACGACCCCTGGTACAACTTAGCTTTTCGTTTGTAGATCCAGGCTTAACCTGAGCTAAGCCACTGCCTCATTTTTTTTTTTTTTTTGTCATCGGCGTCGAAATAGGAAAAAAAAAAAAAAAGCCTGCTTGTTGCGAGGTATCTCTGCCTGCTTAGAACTATCAGGTTGCCCACATTAATCTCTAGCTCTGCACTGTGGCGTCTGGTGGAAGTAGCCACGCAGTCAAGTTCTAGTATCCGCACAGCCAAGTCCTAGTAACTGTGCCAGATCGTTCACTTCCGCTTGCGTAGACCACGTCTTCCTATGCCTTGTTTCTTCTTCATCGCGATAGCTTTATGGCCTTCATTCATAGGTGTGAACATCGTTCGTCTCAATGCAAAGCTGAAGGTTGGAAGGGGAAGGTTGAAGAGAGTAGTATGATTATCGAAAATGCCCAGTACGGTTGCGGTGAAGGCACGTGTCTTCAAAGAGCGTGAACGTAGATGGCGTGCTTCTGTGTACTGCATTTCTGTGCGTTTGGTTCTACGGGGCCAACGCCGAAGCGGGACCGTCCACTAACGTAGCTTGGTTCATGTCTTCAGTCGGTCAGAAAAACACTATGCTGAAGGTGAGTTGGAATCGGTTCAGCTGGGGCTCGTTGGTTATTGGAGCGGGAGCTCTAGTAAATGAAAAAGTCTAGCTCCAGCAGAGTCACCTCAATCTCAAACATTCGAATCAAGCCATAGTAACACGAGCGTTGTGTCGTTGTGTTGCTTATTTCGAGTATGATTGAACTCTACTAATTGCACGCCCTAAATAATTTGAGTTACCTATATGATACAGTGATAAAATATTAACTTCGTTCTACAACATCAAGTACTAGATTGATAGCTGATATTATAACTGCACTGGACTGAGTCTCAATTACGTTAAGTTGTGATAAAAAAAAAAGAACTTTATGCTACAGCATGAAGTCATACATCGTTAGATAGCTTATATACTGCGCGATTACACAAAGCTAATTGCAGTATTAATTATCGTTAGTTCGATCGTCAACTGTAATAAAGAATCGTACATTACTCTGCAGTATCGAGGCGCATATCGTTTAAAACGTCTCTGCGAGTAGAATGCGAAACCGAATGCTAAATCACACAAAACCGGGCTATCGCTGGTCTTAAACTGTTCAGCCATGGGTAAACAGCTGCTAGTTTTTCAGCTTTGCCGAGGGTATACCCGCAAGGAGCATGGTATGAGTGCACATGATCACAGGTACACACCATGGCGGAAAAAGTGCCGAACTCGTCTCAAGGCTTGAGGAAAAGTGAGGGAACGTCGCCCTCAAAACCTCGCCAAGACTGGGCACAGTCGATTTTCAGTCCAGGATAGTCCCGGACTACTCACTGACCCGCATCCCGTGTTCGATTTTTCTTCGACAGCACAGAAGCTTCATCCACAAGTCTTAAAAGTGAAGCACTGCGCTGGCTGTCATATTAAGTTAGACCCCACGCGCATTCTGAGTACTCTTCGTGCTCCAGCGGACAATGCCGTGCGTTAAACATTGACATGAGCTCCTATAGGTGGTTTCTAAGTAACTGAAAGGCTTCTGAATATTGCATCTTCGCTTTCTTGCCTTGAAATTCACTACACGCGGACGCGTTCCTAGCTATGGGCCCGGAATGTTTTCTCCTGCCTTCCAGAAGTTCTTGCCCGCCTTTTTTAGCGAACTGTTTAGTCTGCGTTTCGAAGCGGCCCGAGATCAGCGAGTTGGGCTAGTACCACCTTGGGCGAAATTCGCCGCGAGCAGCCAGCTGTGTGAAAACGCCACCAATCTGAGTTTCGTCAAACGTTTCACATTCAAGAATGTAGCGCTGCGTTCGCGGAAAGTATCGGTTAATTCGCGTCCCTGTTGTCTACCTTCACTTTTACACGGACACCAGGAGACAAACGCACGTTTGGTGTCACGACGAAAGAACTACGATAGTGATGACCGATGGTTTTGATCATCGGCTAGCATGCGACAGCGGACAGGTACGGCAACAGCGAGAGCCAGCAAGTAACCCCTGGCAACGTGTTTATGTTAACATGGCGCTGTTTCCTGTGAGAGCGGAAACCGGGGCCTGTCTGCAAGTACTTCAAACTGGAAAATCGAATATGTCCTTTTGATTCACAGAGCGGCCGACAACATCTAATGTGCGACGACCTCATGAGAAAAGCGAGTCTTCAAAGGACTTTAAAAATCATTTGACGTAGGTCGCAAAGGTGGAGTCGATAGCAGTCTAGATCGAAGTGCCAGCGGCGTCAACTGTAGAGCGGAACAGATGTGGCAGAGTTCTTGATGGCGACCTCACAAATATGAGAAATAATGAGGTATATATTTGTGGTGTATTTACCATTTCACGCACTACTATTGTTACTGATATTAACAATGGTATAGTTGCTCAAGTTTTGCTGAAGGGCAGGCAGCTTTTGTTTCAAAAAGTTACAGATAGTACTGGCTAATAACTCTGGCGTCCCCCCCCCCCACACACACATTTTCATGCTATTTTTGCCGCCCATTTTTCGCAGTTTTCCAGTTCTTTGTCCCTTGAATTCACAGCTGCGCGATGTTTGAGTTTAGTGAAAAAAAAAAAAAAAAAAAAACTTTAAAATTGGCCACTTGGTGGGAATTCATTATCTTATGTGCTCAGAAGTCTTATAGATGTTTAGAGCATGCTGATATATAGTAACGACACTTTATGCAACATTTTATTCAGTTTTTGATTCCGCCTTCCACGCGGGACTTCCAACTTGTTCGACCAGTTCTGGACTTCCTCTACACACCTACTGCGCCGTCCGCAGGTGCCGCTGGGTTCGCCGTCGAAAGAGAGCCTTAATGCTGTTAATTAAAAAAAAAAAAAAGAAAGCTGACCGCTCTGACATGCATCTTAATCACAAAATCGTTTGGAACGCACTAGTGAAAGAAATAAAAAGGTCGAACAAGTGGAAGTTTTTGGCCAGTTGGTCCATCTTGTTGTAAAGGAAAAATGAACAGAGACTTCGGACAGGACGTAAGACCAAGATGTGGAGGGGAGATGTGGAAAAGTGAGTACTGATATAACAAATCATATCACTGTAATGAGAAAGACAATGGGAAAAAATGAAAGTGTTTTGTTCCTTTATTTAGTTGCATAAAATTATGATGAGCGGATATTTGGGACATTTTTTTACCTGCGTGTCTCTTTGCATCGCCACCTCCGTAGAAGGGCTATTTTTGTTCCGAAATTTTCTTTCTTTGCTTATTTTCGTACCTTCATTTTTCTCTCCACATTTTTTCTGCCTTCAGGCTCTTCAATTCTACTATCTTTTTCATGTCATTTCTTCGCTTCCTTTGTGTTTCTTCCTTAGCTGATGCTGAATGTAGACTGCATAGTGAGGAATGAGTTACGATTTTTAAGCCTCTTTACAATTTTTGCTGCGTGGCGACTCAACGTGCAGTTGAGACAACAGATGACTAATGGGCCGCGCATCCACTAAGTCGCACTGGGCTACCAAATTACGGCGATAGAGAATGCAGGTTGGACGAATAAAAAAAAAAAGCGCGCTTAAATAAACTATGAAAAAATATTCCCAGTATTCTCAAAACTCGTAACCGTCGAGCTGACCACACGAGCACAGCCTTAAACGGAATGTGGGTGGCACGCATACAAATGAACTATAATGCTCGCATGTGTACTGTCATAAGCACATCGCATGTCGCCAGGAAGTTGAGAGCTCTTTTCAATTCCTTTTGTTCGCTGCTCCAGTTATCGCCATGGAGAATAATGACTGTCGGGTGGAAAATGGCATCCACCCGCTCACTGCCAAGCCCGGCTGCTCCTTTTGGTTTATAAGCAGGATGCATGTGCAGCAGGACGGCAATGTAGGAGCCTAATTTTTGTTTGCTGCGAGCAAAACTGCGCTCCTACTTACAAGTTTCACATTTTCCCCGACTGAGAGGATTCCACAAGTACGCAGTTTTCATTTTATTAAGTCGCCATTTATTCACATATACCGCAGCCTGCTCTACTTGGAGCAATATGGAAATGAAGTTGCACAATGTCTCCCTGGAGGTCTGTAAGTTATTGTAAATAAATAAATAAATAAATAAATAAATAAATAAATAAATAAATAAATAAATAAATAAATAAATAAATAAATAAATAAATAAATAAATAAAGAGGCCTGGTTATTACGTTTTTTAAAGCTTCCAGAACGAAATAGTTATGCTCAGAGTCAAGGAATACAGTCTTCTTGTTCAGCAGCACTGCATCATCCAACAGAATCAATCAGTTGGAATAACCAACTGGAAGCGTTACAATCAATGCCACTTGCAGATGCGAGGCCGCCTGTTGGAGAAAAACGAGCACACATGAGGCGCCGGAGCCTCGCTCCGGCCAGGCATGTCTGCCTGGTACCCTTCCGGGCCATTCGTAATACGGCCGGCGAAGCAACGAAGTCCCCGCCAAAGCATCGCACGCTCTCCCACGCCTTCACCGATGTATTCGTATGCATTGTCACTGCTCACGAGTCAATGAAGTGCGTTTTTTTCTTCTTGGCAGCAAAACACTCCACAGATTTTGAAGCTGCGACTGTCTCTTGTCATTCGCCCGCAACCGAAAATGTAATAGCCCCGTACAATGCGCCTATTCATGTTTTGTTTTTCTTTTCGTTTTGCTTCTGGTCCTTTATAAATCTGCAAACTGACAGAATCAACCTGCGAGAATTATCCTCAACTGGTTTTCGCGCTCGGCGCTTTATTCTGATACTCTGATTCAAATTGCGGATTATTTTTGTATTCTTTCTACCGGTCTTTACCGTAAATCGTAACCGATATATAGGTTTGCGCAATGATTGCTTTGTATAAAACCTCCGGTATTGGTATTTTGTCTTATTACCCGCTTAAAAACTTGAAAACGAATGGAATGCTCGAGGGATCAGTCATCATTATTATGTGCCTAAAACTTTGTGCACTGAAAGCATACTTATGTCCTGATAACTGTCCTTTTTTTTAGAAAACTATATTTTGCTACAAACAGTCCAGTTCATATCATCCAGTACAGAGAAGCTGCTAAGTGCCTCAACGAGCTGCCACGCCCGCAGAGGCTGCACTTCATTGCCCCCCCCCCCCCCCCTTACCCGTGCGTTCGAAAAATGATTCCACTCATGCGCCGAAAACAATCAGCTAGATGTAAAGCAGTCGCGTTAATGGCTAATCCATAACCGCAGGCTTTATACCGCATCGGAAAATAACCTTCTCATACCTAGCGGCCTTCCTTTACGCAGCTTATTGCATTGCGTGGCGCAGAGCATACCGGCCCTGCTTGCTCGCAGTCCACAAAAGCACATTTCGCTCGCCTTCTTAGTGCTCAATATATAACTTCGTAATAACAGCCCGGTGGAACGTCCAGTCCTCGTCGAAATGAGCTGCTGGTTTCCCTTTGTGGCTCCTTTGGGGCCGTCGTTAGCCTCGTTCACTCACGCCGATCATCAGAGCCTGTATCGACGGCAGCGCTCAAGAGTGAATCGATGGGCGGAACAATCAAAGTCATTGACCTTTGCACTGCCAAGGGCTCTGCCAGCCGGCTCTCACAATCCTATTCTTGTGCTCTCTTGCGTTCAGGTCTTGCACCATATTCTAAGTCTACTTCTCGCACACCGCCCATCACTGTAGCCCTTAATGGCAGCCGCCTTATAGGGATGTGTACTTGGAAGTCGTTTCTCCGCAATGCCAGCGCAGGCGCTAATTATTCGACGGCAGTAACTCGAGGAAGAGGAAGGCGAATAAGTCGAGAAACTGCAACAACTTTTGCCCAACGAGAAAGACTAAGAGCTAACGCGTTTCACGTCCGGCCACACCCCATTTCGGCTCAAATGAGGTTGATGGCCTCAAGAGCGGTGCCGCCTGGAGCTCATGGCTAGAAGAAAGTTTTCTCAGAGTGCACATTAAAGCGCGCGCAAAAGCGTCGGCCGCAAATGTACTTTGCACGCCTTGTGGCGCGCCGAGGATTTGCTCGGCTGCCGCCCTTCGCGCAGGCCTCTTTTAATTACCGGCACGGGCGCGCGCCGTTGCATATGTGTATGTGTAGTACCTTGCTGGCTACAGGGGCACTGAGGACCATTTGTCCCCGTTGCTTTCCGTTTGATTCCTTGTTTTCACGTGCCCTATTCAACGTGGTTCAACGCTTCTTCGCGAGTGAAGTGACTGTCGAGGCGCGGGTCAGGCTATGGTTGCGCAGGCAATAGGTTTAAGATAGCAATACTACCGAAAGGCACGGAAGGGGCCGTTCTGGCAAGCCACTCGTGAGCCTGTTCATAAGCCACATGGACGCTAGCCCTTCTTCTCACGAAGAGGGCTTTGTCGGGCTGGTTGGTTCATGTTGAATGGAAGGAAGGAACAGCTCAAACGGACGGGACGTGTAGGAAGGCGAGACAGGCACATGAGCTGACAGCAACCAAATGGTTTATTGCGACACAAGTAGCAATATATAGCAGACGGCCAAAGCGCATAAAAATCAAATTACGACCCAATCATGGTCTTGATATCACACAGCAATTATCAAAAAAATATAAATTTTGATAATTCTCTGTTTCTCCACCAGCAACAACTGTTCCTGTCCGTCATTCGGAAAACTAAGCAATGCAGTTTCCGGAGGTGAAACTGCATTCTGTGAACTTACCAAAAGTCCTCCTCATCGCCCGTACAATATGATTTCCGTTTTAGCTGAAGGATTACCGGTCGAAGCTTTGATTGACACAGGGGCTGCAATTTCTGTTATTCGCGCTGATTTGTGCTACCGTTTGCGGAAAGTAACGACACCATATGATGGACCTGAACTTCGTGGAACAAATGACGTCCCTCTACATCCTTCAGCAAAGTGTACAGTTCGAATTGTTATAGACGGCGTCCGCCACCATGTGCAGTTTGCTGTGCTTTCACCGTGTGCGCATCAGGTGATTTTTGCATGGGATTTTTTGTCGACCGCATCAGCGTTAATTTCTTGTGGCGACCGTGTCATTCATATGACAGACAGTGATTTTTCATCTGACATGTCTGAAGGACGTCATTCCCTCATTGCCGCAGTTGACACTGTATTGCCTCCACAGTGCGAAAAACTTGTTACCGTTGTTTCGGAACACATTACTGACGGGGATGTACTCATCGCACCATCTCATCGTCATCTTGCACGTGGAATCGCCTTCCCATCAAGTCTTGTACGATTCCGCAGCGGCTCAGCGATAGTAGCTGCCACGAACACATCCCGTGAATCCCTCGTGCTGACTAAAGGAACTTCCCTGCCATGCATAGTGGATGCTCACCCTAAATCCGTGATGGTGCTCACCGCCCCGCTACCTCAGCAACGTGATTCATCGCACGTCTCTTTTCCGATGCTGTCGAATACAATCAGTCCGGACCTCATGCCGCACCAACGCAAAGAATTGCTGGAATTGCTTCAAGCCCATCAAGCCCATCAAGCCCATTATTGTAATGAGGGTGGCGCTGGTGAACACTTTCAAGGTTCGTATACAGACAACAATAATACCCAAGAAAGTAGCAGGGGGGACAGCGGCCGATGTAGCTCAGTTGGAAGAGCACCGGACGCGTTATTCGGAGGTCGTGGGTTCGGTTCCCTCCATCGGCACGTTGTTTTTCTTTCTACTTTGTGTTTATTTATCTTTCCCCTAAACACATTACATTACTAATTTACGTGATTATGAAGTAAAAAAAAAAGACAAAGTACAATCCCCAATGCTCTCCTTGGCCTCGCCGACTGTCGGCTTCTTTCCTTCATGTATTATAGCGAGTACCCTCATTTCCCCTTCATTTATCTGCTTTTAGCTTACGGGGGTCTCGGTTCTGGCAGTCTTGAAGCCATAGGTAGCGTAAGAGGGTTCTAGCACAGCTTTCGCCCTCACTCGTGATCACGTTCTACGTGACGCTGGCGGTAACACAGGACGTTCCACGTCCACCGCTATAGTTGAGGGTGGCGCTGGTGAACACTTTCAAGGTTCGTATACAGACAACAATAATACCCAAGAAAGTAGCAGGGGGGACAGCGGCCGATGTAGCTCAGTTGGAAGAGCACCGGACGCGTTATTCGGAGGTCGTGGGTTCGGTTCCCACCATCGGCACGTTGTTTTTCTTTCTACTTTGTGTTTATTTATCTTTCCCCTAAACACATTACATTACTAATTTACGTGATTATGAAGTAAAAAAAAAAGACAAAGTACAATCCCCAATGCTCTCCTTGGCCTCGCCGACTGTCGGCTTCTTTCCTTCATGTATTATAGCGAGTACCCTCATTTCCCCTTCATTTATCTGCTTTTAGCTTACGGGGGTCTCGGTTCTGGCAGTCTTGAAGCCATAGGTAGCGTAAGAGGGTTCTAGCACAGCTTTCGCCCTCACTCGTGATCACGTTCTACGTGACGCTGGCGGTAACACAGGACGTTCCACGTCCACCGCTATAGTTGAGGGTGGCGCTGGCGAACACTCTCAAGGTTCGTATACAGACAACATAAATACCCAAGAAAGTAGCAGGGGGGACAGCGGTCGATGTAGCTAAGTTGAAAGAGGTACCGGACGCGTTATTCGGAGGTCGTGGGTTCGGTTCCCACCATCGGCACGTTGTTTTTCTTTCTACATTGTGTTTATTTCTCTTTCCCCTAAACACATTACATTTCTAATTTACGTGATTATGAAGTAAAAAAAAAAGACAAAGTACAATCCCCAATGCTTTCCTTGGCCTCGCCGACTGTCGGCTTCCCGTCATGTATTATAGCGAGTACCCTCATTTCCCCTTCATATATATATATATATATATATATATATATATATATATATATATATATATATATATATATATATATATATATATATATATGTATGTATGTTATGAGAATAAACTACCCATTCACCACAACAGATTATAGTCTGGTAAAATAATTCCCTTTTCTTCATCTGTGAGATCCTCGAGAGTAGTTAGGTCACTTCAGTTTGTTTGTTTGTTTTTTCTATGTTTTTATTCCATGGGCGCTCCTCTATGCGTTCATTATTCGTCTGTTATAAGTCATCATTAACTTGTCGTGACTTTAAGGGAATTTCTTGCGCAGGTGAATAAATAACAGCACATATTTATGGGCAATGGACCACAGGCAGGCTCACCACGACTCCTCAAATGGGAATTGTATACGCGGGTATAACTCCGTGATTAATCGCCATCACCTTTCAGCGTCTTTCGGTGTAACGAAGTCTGCGGACTCGCAAGTTAGATTAGGAGGAAGTTTGTGTTGCGAAATTCACGGGGACAGGCCAGATTGACAAAGTAAGTTGTCGGAAATGATATTGCTCGTGCTGCCGAGAAAACTACATCGATTCTCCGTTATCGACATTTACTAAGACCTTTCCCTAGCATCAAGCTCTGAAGTGGCCCCCACTGATTGCGAGACATCATGTGCCGTATGCTGAGCTAAGCTAGTGGAGCGCAGCTGAATGTCTGCCCTCCAGTGGACGGAATCCATCTTCGAGGATGATATTGACAGTCAGCACCTTGTGTAGAGGGGTGGTGAATAGGAAATATAGTCAAGTTGTTAGACGAATTGTGGAAATGACAGCATTAGTTTTATACCTGACCACAAATGCACTTCATTTGTGTTCAATGTGTTTTGTGGGGTCTCTGATAGCAACTCAGGCTATGAGAGACGCCGTAGTGGAGGACTCCGGAGATTTCGACCACCTGGGGGTCTTTAACGTACACTAACATCGCACAGCACACGGGCGCCTTGCTTTTCGCCTCCATCGAAAAGCGGCCGCCGAGGCCGGGATTCGATCCCGCGTCCTTGGGAACAGTAGTCGAGCGCCGTAACCACTGCGCCACCCCGGCGGGGACAAACGCACTTCATAACGAGCCTATAATTATTAACATTCCGCGTCAAACCATACAGGCGGCAACGTTACTATAACGGCCTGGTTCTCCTTTTGTGGAATTGGTGTTGGTTATTAAAATCAGGATGTGATAAGCAAGGAGAGACTATGGCATTATGGGCACGCTGTAATCTGGGGCTTGGGTATGAGTTTAAACAAAGCGACGATCGGAGCCGCTCTTTTACACTTTTTTGCAAGAGGGCAGTTGACACTTTAGGTGGCTAAGCCGGTCTGCTGAGATTATTTTAACTGAATATGTTTGCATACACTTCGCGCGCCCCACGAGGGGCAAGTAAGACAGCAGTGCTGAGAGGAATTTTGACTGGCAGCAGTGAGAGTGGGGTAATATAGACTACAAGCGTTAATTAACAGCTTCCAGGACTCCACGACTCGATGCTGGCAAGCTGTGGTTGACCGAAAAGGCTTGCGTGCGAAGTAAGGATGTGAAAGGTTCTTTTTGAAACTGGTGCCCTGTATTTTATTACAAACGCATAATATCAACGATGCCATAATGCAGTGCAGACAGCGTTCTTGAATAAATTTCCTGTGGGAAGAAATTGTGATTAATACGGCGGTAAAGTTCGTTTGCTATTATGTAGAAACATAGTCATTGCCTTTCCATCGAGATCATCCGCAGGATTTAGTGTGTTAAAAGATTAAAGAATGAACTCTGCAATATCATTTTTTTTTTCACTCATGTTACATCGGCATGAGCGGCGCGCGCATACAGATTACATAAATGCAGTGCACTCGGTGTAATGAGCTTATGTGGAATAGGTAAGCCGATTTCCTATTTATTTATTGTAGAAATCAGCACCATTGATTTGCGTTTTGCGATTTCGTTTACAAGGGATTAGAGGGGGGGGGGGGGGGGGGGCTAATATACTGTGCATTTGAGCTCCTGTTTATTTTTCTCACAAATATTTCCTCTTGAATATAAAAATATTACCTATGCAATTAAAGTATCAGGACGTGCAACATATAGGGACAAAGAAACGGGCGCTCATCCTATCTTCTTCTTTTTGGTCCAGCTCTTAAGCGAAAACGATCTTGCCAAATCCATCTACGTGTAAGCGAGCAGTTGAACGTCAAATGGTACTGATATGAATGACTCTGGCTCATTGTTATGTGAACAAAAGTTTAACTCACCATATCAGGAGCACAAAGCGAATATTTTTTATGCAATTTGCTGCCAAAAAATCTGCGAGCTTTTTTTTTTTTCGGTAACGTACACACAGGCACAAAAATGTATCGTAGTATTTATTTATTTATTTATTTATTTATTTATTTATTTATTTATTTATTTATTTATTTATTTATTTATTTATTTGTTTATTTATTGTTACCCTCAGGGTAAGAACATTACAGAGGGGAGTGGGTGGAGTACAAGAATACAAAAAATGCACAGCATAAAAAAGTATACAAGTAAAAAAAGTTGTCAGCATAGTTAAGAATTGCGTAATATTGCACAAGTATTATTTCGGACTCAAAAAATGTATTAGAAGATATCAATAAACAATATGTAAACAGCATTTTCGCGGAAATGTTTGAATGCACGGCACTCTGAGGTGAACACAGAAAAATGAAAACAAAAGTTATACAGTACTAACGAAAATTTGCATGGTCGACATTGCGCACGGCAGACTGGAATAATGAAAAATTAGCGAGTATGTACTGAATCCTCTTCAATGTACAAATAACAGGCGACTAACTGCGTAGCATCGACAGTGTTCATTATCATAGTTATCGTTTCTATGTTGGCCTTTTCGCGGCGCTATCTGCTCGTGCGTCTCCGTTTACCTATTTCCCTGAATAAAGTGGTGAAATGAGATCAGGTATTCCAGCGTCTGGCTGCCCTGGTTCGCTTTTCTTTACTCCTTCGTGGTTTAACCATTTCACCGAAAAAATGGTGAAATTGGATCAGGTAAGCGTCTACGAGTCAAGGGGCCATCGCCGTTATATTTACATAAGTTTACTAAAGCGGAACTCTCGTCGCCCTTCGCGTTATGTTCCAGAAAATTCACTCCTTCAGGAACCTAAGCGGAGCGCATCTTCTTCTTTCGTTGTTTGTGTCCTGGTTGCTTCCTTTCTGAAAATGTTTTTTTTTTTTCTCGTTTTCCTTTTCTTTCCTTCAGTCGTCTTCTTTTCCCCTTCAGTTTGCAATGATGACTTCTTCCTCCTTTTTTTTTTTTTTTTTCTTGTTTAGGGCTAACGTTGGGCTCCCCAGCCGAAATTCGCCCGCGTCCTCGCTGGTGCCCAGCGCGCGCGCACAGCTCACGCTCTCTCGAAGACAGCCAGGGGTGACACGCCGAGGAGAGCAGCCAGCAAGGTGACCTATCTCCGAGGCTGCCGGTCGCGGTTTTCGCGATGTCGTGCCGCAAAGCCTCAAAACAAACTCTCAGCTCGTATGTCTTGTGCGTAGGCAAACAAAACGAAGGAGTGATGAAAGAGAAGACATCGTGAGATTTTTTTTTTTTCTTTCTTTCTCTCCTTTTTCAGAGCTTCGTGGTTTACCTCGCAACTCGCACACTATAGCTGCGGACGCGCGGTGAAGAAAAAAAAAATACAGGAACGAATAAGACAGCCTCTGTTCTTGCATGGAAGTGGCGGCGCATTTCACCTCGCGCACCCCAGCCGGTTGCGGAACAATTATTCAGGGAAGCTCTCTGCGCGCCGCCTTCAGCTCGACATCGTAAGGGAAGTGCGCGCAGCTGTCTTTCCAGAGGCAGCACTGAGCTTTCAGCTCGTGCGCTTTTGACCTGCCAGTAAGTGAAGTATTGAGCGCGTGTTTCGGTACAAGCGCGTACGAAAGCCGAGCCCCTGGCCGGCGTCGATTTTGCAGGTGCGTGTTACGCGCGCGCGGCCAAGCCGGCAGCTGCCAACTGCGCAGTCATAGTCGTGCGGCGTGATTTGCAGCTGCTGCCGGAGCCTCGAGCTCTTTCGACCGCTACCAAGTAACGGCTGAAGAAACAACTTTTCTCACTGTATTTTGTTCATTTCAGTTAAATTCACCGGAACGCGAATACGCGAGTATTTATTTGTACTCGGAAATGTTCTCGATTCCTTACATGTTCGTAGTCTCTTTAGATGGGCTCACCGGACGGGGAGTCTTTCGCGTCCTATTATATAAACATGTGTATTCTTCTGTCGACTTCATTCATCCTATTTTATCGCTTCCTTTATAACACCGCACAGCGATGACCACGCTGCACCCAGCAAAAAGCAAAATTTCTTGCAGCCATGGGTCGTGAACGTCCAGTCACCGCAACGAAATAAAGTGACACCAATCTAAATTCAGGCTTCTCTGCTGTTTCTCGAAGAGCAAACACTTTGAACCCTAAGCAGGGTTTAAGTTCTCGCTAGTTGTTTTGGAATTTCTCCAAAATTGGATCAAGCTTTTAACAGTCATCACCAAAGGAGGCCAATCGACATAACGTGCAATCGGTGACAAACGTTTGCCGAATATGGGTTCCCCCTAAAGAAATATTTGTGCTTCGTCTCTGGTTAGTGAGCCGATCATGTTTTTTTCGTGAATACATCAAGCATGCCGGTGTGTGGTTCAGCACATTTCATTTCATTGACCTGATTCAGCAGACCACGCCAAAAATATGTTTTTTTTTTCTCAAATTAATATCCCGAATACTTTGTCTACGACTCAGCATCCCTAGAAACTGAAAACAAAAAATACATTTCGCATCTTTACGCTCTTACTGATTTATTTATAGGAAGGGAAAGGCGCGGTAACTGTCTCACTTGTTTTTCTGTGGACACCACAACCGCGCCGTAAGGGAAGGGAGGAAGATGGGAGTGAAAGTGGAATGAGAGAAAGAGGAGCCGTAGTGGAGGGCTACGGAGTAATTTCGACCACCTGGGGATCTCTAACGTGCGCTGACATCGCACAGCACACGACGCCTATTCGTTTCGCCTCCATCGAAATGCAGCCGCCGAGGTCGGGTTCGAACCCGGGTACTCCGGCACAGTAGTCGGGCGTCTTACCACTGCACCACCCCGGCGGGGCTTTACGCTCTTACATTACAATATTTCCGCCAAACCCGGCGCTCCTTAGAATAAATGCTCTGTTAGTCTGCCCCTACACGTCATGTCGCGGCACCCGGACCACAAAAGACGCCACAAGAGTAGAAGACTGTAATGAATAATATCGACCTCTCCAAGTTTTTCATATGCACTTACATCTCGCTTGCATCCTGCGGGATGTTTACGATCGTTCAGGAATTTTTCAAGAACGCTGTCGTTGGTGTTCTATTTACATGATCCATGAGGGCAGACGGCGATGGGACCAGTTTTTCGCTAATGTTAAGGAATTCTTTTATTAAAGGTCCACGGAAACGGCCCCCAAGAAACCACTGATAAACGTGTTCAGTGTGTAGAACACATCCTTTTGAGCATTAACGCAAATTATAACTCCTTGGAACAAAGCCAGCGATTTATTATTAATTTTTAAAAACAGCGTTTTTTGAAATTCGCGGGCAGAGGAAATGTCGCTTGGCGGTGTCGCATGGAACTATTTCCTAATCCCGTGACGTCACGGGTCGGTTGACTGGCAAGGATTGCTAGAAGCTGCCATTCGCTGCGGTCACTGCAACCATGACGTCACGAACACACTTCCTGGTAGCTGCGAAAGTCGTCTGCTCGTACGCTGCTCGAACTCTGTGCGGGCTGTTACAGCTCGCCGCCCTTATCGGTTAGGTGGCCATTGCCCATTAAGTGCAACAACCGAAGCGACGCAGGGATCGGCAGAACGAAGCTGCATTTACAAATATCTTATTTATATAACGTGGTTTCAGGAGTATCGGAGTGTCGTCCGACGAGGCGTCAACAGCATGGTCAAGCACCGCACGATGGCAGCACCTCCTTGACCGCCGTAAACCTCGCCGCTGTGGCCCCTCCTCCCGCATACCGTTCGCGAACTACACGGCGGATCGTTAGCACCGATGTCCGAAATAAAGCGTGCTAAAATTTGTTGGCGTCTGGAATATTGAGCCGAATATCAAGTATGAAGCCCTCGTGAGGATCGCTGACCAGCAGCAAATTGCTGGTAAGAGCGATAGCCGTGATACAAGCTAGTTTCTGCTCAAGCCAGCTGCCGCTGGTGCATTTCGGCTGATCCGATCTGCTCGTACTAGCTCTGCGATTAATGCGTCGGCAGAGTTAATCCTATAATTATTTTACTATGGCAGGATAGGAATCACTATAAGGCAGTTTCATAAGTAGACGATTTACGACAGCGTTGATCATGTTCCAAAGCGTCGACCGCCGCGGCTTCGAAGCGAAACAATAGGCCTAGCGACGACTAGGGACGGTCACGCACGGCGCCGGCGTTCGCCGCGCTCGCACGTTCCACCCCCGCGGTAATTGTGTAACGTACCTCAGCCTGCTCGCGGCATCCCGTGCTGCAAGCGTTGCAAACCGTGTACTGTCATAGCTAAGGCCGCGTATTTTTTGGCGTTCTGCTCAACAACAAGCCGTTCAAACGATACTGTAGACACGACAAGGCTTCAGTACGCAGTCGCTGCGCTGTCGGCCGTAATCGAAGACGTCGGGCGACACCATAATCTATACATCGATATTTAAACGTGATACAGTGGGCAAATGAATAACTTTGTGAAGCAGACCCGCTCGTACGTTTCGCGCACTCGGGCGCCGACGAGTAGCTTCCGTCAACAGACGCCGTCATAACCTCGGTTAACGACGCAAACCGAGGTCGTCAAGCTCGGTTTGCGGTAACCGCGGTTAGTGGTGCAACCATGGTTTGGTCCGCCGTGTAACATAGGATAATCACGGGTTCGCGGTTACACTAACCGTCGCTGCGCGAACTGGCAAGCGAGGACGGGTTGGCGGAGTACGCCAGCGAGCGAGCGCGCAGCAACCGGAAGTTCGTCGAAGTGACGTATGTCTGGGCGGAGCTTTGAACTTGCTTGTATTCTTTGTTTTTTTATGGCTCCCTTCGGCGTACGAGTTGAGAGGGAAAATTGGAAGGGTCATTTTTAATCGCCGATATCTCTGGTGTTGCAGAAGCTAGATCGAAAATTTTTTCGGGAGAATGATGGGTGGTTCAATAACTATCAGTGTTATGGCGTTGTTTACCCTTCTTGGTGACCCCTTTCTGGGGACCTTTAAGCATTGCAGGAACCACTCTGCAACATACCGTACTGTTTACCACTGTAAGTTCACTGTTTGCAGAGCCATACTGCCGCACAAGTGTTAGCTGGAAATAATGTTTTGCGCACGCGTGCTTCGAAGGCGCTGCACTCTCCGGAAAACAGGGACACCATAGGCTTGCTTTCATCGACAGTTTCCAGCCTATGAATGAGCATGCAGCAGAAAATCCCTGCGCTGGTCGAGAAAACAAATTCATACTGCCATGCCACATTTAAACCAGCGGTAGATCTGCAACGCCCAAAGCTTTCTTGCCTGCCAAAGCCACAGCATTTTGGGCGACGCCGAAAGTAAGAGCAGAATCGTCAGTATGCTCAGTCACTGTAATGTAAATTAGATAGTATAAATCATAACTGAGAAAAGGGAATACGCAAAAAAAAAAAAAACTTTCGAAGAAGCAGTCTGAAGAAATCTGCAGACGCAAGAAGACCGGCTTCAAGATTCAAATCTTTCGCGCAGCTGTTGCCCACTGTTTTAAAATGGAACCCACAGCTGGTTCGCAGTCTGCAGACGAAGATGCAGCGAATTTTCTTCGTCGCGTCCCTTTGTTCTTTCTTTCCAAAATGGAGAAGGGGAAATGGGGCTGCGGGCTCCTCACTCGATGTATATCCTGCTGCTTTCGTTTAGCGCACAGTTGGCCCGGTCCACAAACATCACAGTTAATAACCATATCGTGACATGGTGTACGCAGCACGCTTGTGGGATCATACAGTTGCCGCTAACATAACAGTGCATTGTGAGCACGCGGAGAGACGAATCGAGAAAGCAATTCTCTTTCTCGCTTCTTAGCTAATACCTTTCGCTTTCCTGAGGAAGACAATGGCCATCTCCATATTGAAGGTAATTCCACAAGTACAAAAAAAAAAAATCAGAAACAACGTACCACCCCCTATTGCTGTTGCTTTTTTTTTTTTGTACCTTTTGCAAAAATAGCTCCTTTAACTCTGTGCGTTTACTTGCTGACTGCCGTTGTGTTCGGAACAAAGCGGTGAAGACATTATGTTATTGAAAACCGCCGCGTAAAATTTGCAACACAGTGCTGACTCACTGCCATTCTGTTGTCTGAGACTTATAGCAAGAGGTGCGTGCACGACTTTATTGGCCGGCTCTTCGGACGCTGTCGCAACGCCTGCCCCATTGTACCTCGCTCGTTCGCTCAAAACATGGTCGATGCAAATGGTGACGTTTAATGAATCCGTTACTCCTTACAATCCGCAGTTCATAGCAATCTGTCGATCTTGATATTACGGAGCATTTTCCAAGGGCACATATACCTTGAAACAGTTCTTTGCGGAGGTTAAAGTCTCTACCTGTGGAAAAACAGGCCGGGGGGGGGGGGGGGGGGGGTTATACTAAAATGATGGACACGCATTGTATAACGGTCTAACCTTGTTCTTATCATGGTTGTGATGACAGCGCACCATCCTTGCGACGAAGTTATTTAAGGGTTTTATGGCCAGTGAATACTCGCTTGACCGGAGCGTCCATCGGGATGCAGTCAGGCATCGTCCATATACGGGGGGTGATCAAGACCTTTTACAACTTGAATATAGAGAACCCTGCCAGCCCTTTGAAAAAATATTGTTTCAACATGATCTCCCATAACACTAATATACGTCTCTTACTTTACTGAAAGACTTTTGATACCTTAAAAAATGAACCTTCTTCCTTGTTATCAAATTACTCCTATCCGGTAGTTTGAAGTGGGCCTGGTCTTCGAACACTGTGTTGAGGTTTTTTTTTTTTTTTTTTTTTTTTTTTTTTAAGTTCAGATATAAAAATGTCACTATAGAGCGCACAACGAGAATAAGGGCTGAGTGGGTCAGCTCTTCGAAGCTGTACTCACAAAGGGCGCCCTCGGCAACAAGAGACTTGTTAACCGGGCCCTTGCTGTGCACGAGGAGACAGCCTCTTTTCACTCATTCTCGACGCTTTCCCATGACACGATACCTGCACGCAGGTTTCAGAGAACGTCGGCCTAATATTCTCCTTTTACTACTTTGCTCTTGTCCAGTCACTAAGCAGTGTTTTCTCTGCGTCCCAAAAAAACCTTTGTCATAATTTGCTTCCCCAAGCTTTAAATTGTGATTATTCTTCGAAGCTGAGAACGCCGAATGTCTCCGCAGCATAGACTGCCATTTTGTTTCTCGGCACCATTGGTAAGACTGCGTCTCATCGTCTCATTTCCAGTCAAAAAGATTAAATCTCATCTAGGCCACTTGAGTGGAGGTGCAACAACTCCTTTGATGAATGCGCGAGGTGGTGTCATTGTTACTTTAAAGAGGTTTTGCTGCTCATATAGGGCCGAGACCTTCAAAATACAAATGTCTCGAATTATTCTGAAACCGCCACTTTACGAATTGTAAAATTCAGTAGCAAGTTCGGTCACGTTAATTAGGCGATTCTTGATGAGAAGGCTCTTAGTTAAGATTCAATAATCCAATTTAGTTCAAGTGTGGAGCCGTTCTCACCATGGGTCGTTGTTCACGTCCACAAGATCGCGATTATTCCCTTTGAACCAACGAGGAACTGTAGCATACGAATAACATTCACTGCCACTTACATCCACCATTCTACTGCAAATTTCTTCAGTGGAACTTCCTTCTTTTCATAAAGACTTCATCAAGCTCCGGTACTCAAGTTAAACTTCATGAGAGGACGCCACCTTTAATTATTTGATTAACCACCAAGGGAGAAATTGGGAAGCTTGATACTGACATCTTGCCTGGCTCGAACATTAACCTAGATAAACGTTATGAAGACATAATTGTCAGAAGCTGAGTCATACACAGTTTTCAAAACGTACTGGAATCCTCTCTTAGCTGTACGACACACAGTAGCAGTAAGGCGACTCGTGCGACGCTGAACAGCAAGGGCGGCAATCGCACTGAATGCGAAGGACAGTGGGCGCCCCACGCATCTTGTCGACAACCCTGAATCGGAATATAGTTGCTGGAAAACATATGACAAACACCTAAGTAGTACATAAAATATCTCAAAGTGAACTTGCGTGGTTGGCATCAATACAGCTAATAACAAATACTGTGCCCTCAAAATATTGTAAGGCCGTTGTAGCGGGTACGGGAGCAGCAGTGAATAATTTACAGACAATTCCATGCCTAATATGACTTTTCTACACAGTACGACACAAGGCAGTCGCTACACTTGCGCGATGGTTGCCAAATCAACTCGCAAGAGCTGACAGTTGTGCCGCCGCAGTGTCGAAAAGAAAGACGGACCCAACGCGCACCTCCTCAACTCTGTCTCGGTCAGAAGCAAAATTTGGGTCTCAAAGAATGTCGCTACAGGAAGGTGTTTTCAGCAAGGAGTGAAGACTGGCAACGCAGTGCGACTCTGCGTACAAGGAAAGTCGAGTGTTCCGGCACGATTCGCTACGGGCCCAGTGCACGTTCTTGCGGTAAAACACGACGTACTATATAAGGTCTGCCTCGCACTTGTCGACCGCTCAGTGTACCTCCTCTGGCCCTGTGTGCTGTGGATATACAGACGTTTCTCTGGCTCCTCGGAACCCCGACCACTACTGCAAGATGTGTAACGCAGCTAGCACGAGCATCTTCGCTGCCGGTAAGATATCGTCCACGCTCGGCGCTGTCGTGTGTGATCTGCTGCCTTAAATATTTGTGTGCCGAGAAACTTGCTAACTAACAGCAGCGTCAGTCATCGACAGCAGCATCAATGCAATGTGCCACTTTGGAAGCAGTTGTGATACGGGATGTTCAGTTTGTAGAATCAGGTTCTACGATGCTATGGAGTCTGTGAAAATGTCCGCCTAGCCGCATCACACACGTAGGGTCGGTTCCGTGAAGCTTTTCCACCGAACTACACATTTAATTAAGTTATTCCTCGGCCTTCAAGACAGAAATACTAAGGTGACACTTAGTATTCCTGCCTTGAAGGGCCCTTTAGATCACACCAAGGATCCCTGGAGTAATATAACAGCCATGTTTCTCTTGCTTTTGCATTAAATGGTGCGTCAAAATAAGTTCTCTTTGATACTTTATATTTATCGTATCTTTTGATTCATCTGTATTTTACTCTACGCACAACGCTACGCAAAGAGCAGGACTCATTCTGTACAGTTTTTTCGCTCATGTACAAATTGCTTCTTTCACAGCAGGCATATGTGCCTTAAGGTGGCAAACTTCGTTCTTCACGAGTATTTATGCCAGCACTCCACTCATGTAGGTAGTTTATTTACGAGGCAACCACACTGGAAGCGCCCAAGCAAAGACTAAATTAAGTTTTTAACCAAGCTGTTTTACTGTTCCTTGAGTTCAAATGAAGTAAATAACTAGCTTAGTCACTGTCACTTTGTTTACTTCCTGCTGAGAGTGATATTATTGCACTTCATCGTTGCATACTCTGGGAATCATGCAGGGGATTGTTTGCAGAACATTGCTGATAGCACCGTGCTAAAATATGACATCATGCAGTGCCGGCACGGAACATTTCCAGGTTCGTTTACTAAAGAAACCCCATGGGCCAGAGATCAAGATGGAAGTGTGTGTCAGTCTGCTTGCTTTCTTGCATCCTGTCAGCATGCCGCCTGTTTTCCGCAGGACCACCAGATCCAAGAGCCATTTTACTATTCACGCCCCATTGTAAACAAAAGTACGTCTTAACTTCCAGGTCTCCTGATCCTTTCGTTCGTCTCAGCCCACGACGTTGCTGAGGAGCTCAGGGTAAGCTCACTATATGAATATTCTGTACTTGAGGCAAGTGTAGATGTATCATAAGCGGCCGCCGGCACAGTTACGTTGCGGTTTCTAAGTTTTTCGTGACTACGTCGCAACTTTAAACACGTGAAGAATCGGGAGTTTCAGGAGCCACAGTGCATCTCCTTCTTCTGGCGCTCAGCAAGACCTGTTTATTATTTTTCCTTCTGAGCAGTTATGAATCCTGGACACTACCGGATATCAATTAGCAAGCAAGATACACAAGTTGAGAAGAACAGCCGGTACAAAAAAAACATCTGAAAAATATCTGGTGTTCAAACATATGCTTTGCGATCAAGCACAGCGGACAGGGATGCGCTACGCTGTCCCCAATCGCGTGTTCTCAATCACGACGTTCCTTTATGCCTAACAGTGTAGTTCGAAGTGAAAAAATTCCTCAAGTCCAAAATTTTAAATTTTGATGGTAATTATGTCAGTATTACGGCCAGTACCCGCAGAACGTATTATGAGCTGAGAGCTGTAAAGGATTTCGTTATAATTTAAGCCACATAGGGAATTTTGTGTGCCCGTGAATGCGGCTAGTCGCATTTTTGCGTAACTCGTCCCGGCTTAACCAGCTTAGGACATTTACGTATCAAAACAACACTGGAAACTATTAGGAGCACGAAAGTAGATGGCTGCTGGTTAAGCTCGATTACCCGGGTTCCTTTGACGTGGACTAAAGTGTTTGGCACACAGGCCGTTTTACATTTAACCTCGATCTCAATGCGCCCACTGCGGCCAGGATCCCGCATTTCACGTCGTGTTACCATCTGAAGATCATAACCACTAAGTCGTCGCATTCGTGATGCGGTCGTCGTGATCTAACTTACTCTACGTGTAACTAAAGTTTTTATGCGGTCCATCTGTATCAAGCCTTAGCCACAGTAAAACACTATTGTTGCAATTTAAACATTAAGCACAAAGTAAATGGTTTAAAAGAACTTTTAGACGGGCTAGATGGTTTTCAGCTTCAGACGGCGTTCCCCCGCAGGGGGCATCTGCTAAAGCAGATGTTTGCGTGTACTGTGCGACACCACGGACCCCGAGCACCCACGCTTAGCCGTGCGTGGCATCGCCGTGTCTGGGGAAAAGGGGATCCTGGTGGTTGAGCCGATGCCGAGTGTTTGGACCTTTAAGGCCCCTCGGCGGAGGCAACACACCACTTTGGCCCACGCTTCCCACAGACGGCACCTTCGGGCTGACCCACCCGGGGGAAATCGGCAGTCGCCTTTTCCTATCCTCCCCTTCATCTTTCACGTTCCTATCTTCTACCCTACAACTCTCCTGTCCTCTACTCTCTTCCGGTTTTTCCTTACTTCCAGGTGGCGAGGGTTAACCTTGTGTGGCTGACTACCCTGAGTTACGCCATATTAGGTTATAGTTACGGTGTACAGCTGACGTGGACAGGACTTGCCTGCCAATTCCTGCCCCGTCCCCTCGTTGGGCTCCATGGTGGGTGGCTGGCGCCGCGGCCGAACATCATACATTATTTATGGCTTCTTCCTCCAAACAAACTGATCGCCTTTCCAAGAAAAGGCGGACCGATGTATCAGCCCAGTTCTTTTCAGCAAAGCATGACACTTTCCCTAAATATCATGTGATCCACAGTGAAAGCCCTGCCAAACAAGCTCGGCTAATATCCCCCTTTGCAGTATCTAGGTCTCTCACAACCATACTAGGCCCAGGATACAAAGTTAGTAAACTGCCTAGCGGGGATCTCCTGCTTGAGCTGCAAAGCAAACTCCAGTACAGCAACCTTCAGCAACTTACAACATTTGGGGATATCCCAATAACGGTCAGTGCTCACAGATCCTTGAACACAGTCCAAGGCGTGATATCAGAGAATGACTTCCTGTCACTCACCGAAGAAGAACTTCTTGAAGGTCTTTCTGAGCAAAATGTGATCGGTGTACACAGGATCAAAATCCGGAAGAACAACCAAGAAATACCAACAAAGCACATAGTTCTGACTTTCAACTCCAGCAAACTCCCTGAATCCATTGAAGTCGGTTACATCAAAGTAGACATCCGGCCCTACATTCCAAACCCTAGACGTTGTTTCAACTGCCAAAGATTCGGTCATGGCTCCCAGAGCTGCCGTGGCCGACAAACATGTGCAAAATGTGCCTCAAATGAACACAAATCTGACGAGTGTGAAGCTGCGCCACACTGCGCAAACTGTGCAGGTGAACACGCCGCGTACTCACGGTCATGTCCTTCTTGGAAGAAGGAGAAGGACATCATTACCATAAAAGTCAAGGAAAACATAACGTTTAAAGAGGCACGACAGCGATATCTTGTTAAACAGGGCACTTTTTTGTTCACAGCCAAACCGAACTATTCCAATGTGGTGGAGCATGGGGGCAGCACACCACAACAGGATTTGGTCTCCGCCGAGGGTAAGCCTCAGGCAGGGCCATCCTTGCCCCAGGCAGAAGCAGCGAAAGCTGCCCTGCCATCGCAGAAACAGGGCACACTGGCCCCAGAGCCAACAGCCCAAAAGGCTTCTCCCCCAGAAGGGAAGCCTGCAACCAACACTCCTAACTCTCCCCAAACGTCCAAAGCCCCTGAGGCAATGGACACAACCCCTTCCTCGTCCACGCTGCAGCGGCGGCATAACTCTCTAGAAAGAAAACGGAGAGAAAAACCTCGTATAACAGGACCAGAAAAACCTGAAACCTAAATTCAGGTACATTCAAAAAAAAAAAATGGCGTTCCTCATACACTGGAACTGCCGAGGTCTCATAAACAACTACAACGATATAAAAGACATTTTACATTCATTTTCTCCTGTAGCCCTTTGCCTACAGGAAACTAACTTAGGACCACACCAAAACATTTTAAAAGGACACAACGTTTTTCGCTGCGACCGAAAAGAAGCAAATAGGTTATCTGGAGGTGTCGCTATTGTAGTGCAGAATGGAGTAGCAACACGTGAAATTAGCCTCAAAACCAAGTTCGAAGCTGTTGCTGTCTCTATCATTCATTATAAAACAATAACTATATGCTCACTGTATCTCCAACCGCACCTAACTGTAACCCTTCATGATCTGGAAGAGCTTTTAGAACAACTGCCAGAACCATATCTGGTTGTTGGAGATTTTAATGCGCACTCCACTTTTTGGAGAAGCGATCAGACAGACACTAGAGGTCGTATATTAGAGGATTTTATATTATACAATGATGTCTGCCTGCTAAATACAGGAAAGCATACATACTGCTCCCCAAGCACGGGGAAAATGAGCATTTTAGATTTATCGTTTAGCTCCCCATCAATTTTTACTGATTTTAAATGGGACGTCTTTGACAATCCTCTAGGAAGTGATCATTTGCCTGCCATTATCAGCCTAACACCCTCACCCTCCATCACTCTAAACAAACCCAAGCGGTGGAAGCTGCACCTTGCGAACTGGGCTCTATTCCAGTCTGAAGCCAGCCTGGAAAAGGTCTTTTCCGAAAAACTCAGTGTTGACGAGATAAATGAAAAATTTACGGCCTGCATCATTGACGCAGCACTTGTAGCTATACCACAGTCTTCAGGAGTGGTACTGAAAAATCGCAAAGTCTGGTATTCTCAGGAGTGCAGAGATGCAAAGAAGAAACAAAACAAAGCTTGGGGAACCTTTCGCAGGTACCCTACAAACGAAAACCTCGTAAAATTCAAACAGGCGAAAGCTAGGGCACGGTACATCCGCCGAAACGCTGAGAAGGCTTCTTGGCAAAAATACATATCATCAATAAATAGCTCAATCACATCAAAAAAAATGTGGGAGCTTGTTCACAAACTGGATGGCAACTTCTCCCCGTACACAGTCCCCTTTCTAACATCTCCTGGCACCCAAACAAACTTACAGGAACAGGCAGATATTCTAGGCGATCATTTTTCTGCAATTTCAAGCTCACTACACTACCCAAAATCTTTTATAACATACAAAAACAAGGCCGAAAAACAAAAACTGCCAACAAGTGGAAGTACGAATGAAACATATAACAAGTTAATAACACTACAAGAAATAAACACTGTTCTATCTGCCGGCAAGAAGACTGCACCTGGCCCAGATCAAATTCACTATCAGATGCTAGCACATCTTTCTACACCTGCATTAGAAGCACTTCTGAAATTTTTCAACAAAGTATGGGTATCCGGGAGTATTCCTGAGGCCTGGAAAAAAGCTATTATTGTGCCTTTCCTGAAACCAGGAAAGCCACCAACGGCCCCCAGCAGTTATAGACCCATAGCTCTCACAAGTTGCCTAGCAAAGTCTTTTGAAAGTGTTCTTAATACCAGATTAGCCTTTGTCCTTCATTCCCAAGAACTTCTAGACATACACCAATGTGGGTTCAAAACAGCATGTTCTACCACGGACCATCTAGTCCGCCTTGAAAACACTGTTCGTGAAGCATTTATTCACAAACAGCACTGCCTTGCCGTCTTCTTTGATATGGAAAAGGCGTATGATACTACATGGAGGTTTGGCATCCTCCGTGACCTAGCATATTTAGGCATACGTGGTAGGATGTTAAACTGTCTAAAGGACTTCTTGTCAAATCGCTCATTCCGTGTGCGTTTGGGCTCAACTTTTTCAAAGAACTTTGTACAGGAGAATGGCGTACCACAGGGATGCGTCTTAAGCACAACTCTCTTTATAGTAAAAATGAATTCCATAAGCACAGTTATCCCGAAATCCGTAATGTATTCAGCTTATGTTGACGATCTACAGATTGCATACACATCCTCTAACGTATCTACATGTGAGAGACAGGTGCAGTTGACCATAAATAAACTAGCAGCATGGGCAGACACAAACGGATTTCAGTTTTCTCCTCAAAAAACAGTGGCTCTCCTATCCTCTCTCAAACGAGGCTTACAAACAGATCCTACACTACACCTGAACAAAACGAAATTACCGGTGAAAAACGAACACAAATTTCTAGGCGTAACTTTTGACAAAAAACTCACCTTTCTTCCTCATATAAATGTCCTGAAGAAAAAGGCTTCCAAATCTCTAAACATACTAAAAGTTCTTTCCCGTAAACACTGGGGCGCTGACAGGACATGCCTTAAACACATTTACAGATCTGTCGTACGCTCCACCTTAGACTATGGCTGCATAGTGTATGGGTCAGCTAGACCATCATATTTAAAAAAACTAGACCCGGTACATAACACAGGACTTCGACTCTCATGTGGAGCATACCGAACTTCTCCTATATCCAGTCTGCTTGTGGAAACAAATGAACCTCCTCTTGAAATCAGAAGAACTTCACTTACATGTGCCTATATATTTAAAATCAGATCTCTGCCAAAGCATATCTGCTATTCTCTAGTAACTAAATGCCCTTCTAGAACACTATTCACCAACAAACCCAATGCAGTGAGACCACTGCTCCTAAGATTTGAGCAAATGTGTCAAGAGGTTGAGCTACCGGATTGTTTACCTAGCATTGCCAAAAGACCTAACCCTCTGCCTCCTTGGTACCTGGTCCCTGAAGTTTGCGACCTCTCTCTTACACAGTTCCAAAAAACAATAACCCCACAAGAGCACTTCATACAAGAATTCCTTCAGCTGAAAGAAAAATACAGTAACTTCACAGACTTTTACACGGATGGCTCGAAAACAGATCATTATGTCGGAAGCGCAGTTGTTCAAGGCGAATGGGAGGAAATAATGAGACTTCCACAGTGCGCGTCCATCTTTACTGCTGAATGCTATGCTGTCTCTGTTGCCATAGAGAAAATAATGAAAGGAAACCTCAGGAGAAGTATTATTTACACAGATTCCCTAAGTGTAGTCACAGCCCTTCACACAAGAAATGCAGTTATACCAATACTTGGAAACATCATACACAGCATAGCAACACTTACAGATGAAGGACGAAGCATAAAAATTTGCTGGGTACCCAGTCATGTAGGAATCCGAGGTAATGAAAAAGCAGATATGTGCGCTGCCAAAGCTCGAGACAAGAAAATAAAACAAGTGCAGATACCATCTCAAGACTGCATGAAATTGGTACAGAGTAGACTGATACAAAAATGGCAGTCCACTTGGAACACTGAAACAAATAACAAGCTACACCTCATAAAGCCTGTAATAGAAGAGTGGAAATCGAGCACCCATCTTGAACGTTCCAAAGAAGTGGCTCTATGCCGTCTTCGCATAGGACACACACATTTAACACATAGTTTCATTTTAACTAAACAGGATAAGCCCCTGTGTGATTCATGCGGACACGAGCTAACAGTCATCCACATTTTAATCTCATGCAGACAACTTGAACAACTGAGGAAAAAACATTTTACACAGTTTTACAAACAACACATTCCTCTTCATCCAGCTTTGCTTTTAGGTGAAAATGCGCTTGTTGATTTGCCCTGTGTTTTCAGGTTTTTAATAGAAGCAAACGTCCTAAACAGAATGTAAGATTAAATTACATAAATACAACACCCTTAACCATGAAATTGGCGCATGATAGCCTAAGTTGCTTATGCGCCACTAAACCCAACACAACACAACACAACACTCAGACGGCGTTCTTAGCGCAAAAAAACACACGCACACGAGAGAAAAGGAGGGACACGGGACAAGCGCTTCTACATCTGGTTTACCCACTGATATTAAGCGAACTCTGCGCATGCGCCTAATCAGAAACTTGACGACGGTTATCACCGTGATGAAGTTGGCTTACAAGATCTGAGTTTCCTATTATAATCTTTCGGGTAAGCGGCAAGGTTTTCGTGAGGAATTCCGGTCTTACTTCGGTGATAGTACACTCTGTCCAAGGTTCCAGCTTGCTGTCCAAAGCTGAGCTTTTGCGTGAACGCAAGATGGTTGGGGATATATAAGGAGGGAAAAAAAGCAGTTGTTTCCGTACTACTAAGGGTCACGTATTAGTTCGCGCCCGCTGTTAGGCGAGCGGCAACTACACCGATTTGCTTGGCTTTGTTTCACTTACACTGGCTAACCTTGTGACACTCGCTGTTTGTGCGCGTCTTGTGATCGTCATCCATGTAATTTGCAGATGAAACGCCAAACGTACGCCCTCCCACACGGGTCCGAGCTACTTCTGGAGCCACTGAGGACCAGGTTTATATGCCGACACGACGGCTACTTCGCAGATGTGGACAACAACTGCAGGGTCTACCACATCTGCACTCGGTAAGCGAACAAGCATTCATATAAAATTTCGCAGTACTGAATGACTTCTGAAACAAATAATTTGAAATATAGTTCCAAAAGCAATTAGAAGTGTGAGGACCTTCTGATGAAACTATATTACTACAATATTATCATATCGTGATGTTACTATTATGTTATTATCATCATCGCCACCATCACTACCACTATTGCGAACATAGAGTAGAATAGAACCTCGAAGAGATGACCTGGCGCTTATCACCTGAATAGGCGCACCGCTTACCTGCCTTGCAGGATCGTGAGAGCCTTCTAGGAACTGAAAAGTTGGAAATTATAACATAAGCTACAGCTAGCAGCAGCACAAAGAACAAATTTCAATGCGATGGCGGCGGTTATTAACCGCATCTAGGCCTTTACTCACTGCCGCCATGCTGATTCCGGAGCATATGCTGGGAGTTGCACTTGTCTAGAACAGGGCAGTTTTCAGAGACAACTGAACCAATAACTGAAATGTTGATCCCCAGGAAATTGGTACTGCAGAATAATGCTTTAGTTTACTAGTCGACCTTCAAAGGTACAGGGAAGAGTACAAAATTTCATGGCAGTTCCGTTTAGCCTGCAGGGCGCCGCGTATCGCATGCAGAAAGCTCAGGCTGCTCAAAATTCACGTCAGCTTTCACGTCGCAATCAAGAAACTTACATTGCAGGCTGTTGGATTGGGGCGAATGACCTAATGCGCTAAGGAAGCACCAAACTTGAAATCGTCGAAAAAACTGTTGCATTCATAGTGATTTGTGTGTGCCCCACTCACCAATGAGAGTAACAAGTAGTACGGAACTGAGCTATAAGGCTGCCCACTTGGCGCGAAGACTTCTCACCTGCTCTGAACAACTTTTTTTTTCTCTCTCAATGGTCAGTGGTTTGTTGGGCTAGCTAACAGTCATCCTGCGTTCAATGGCCGAAAAGTAGGTTCCGAAAATTGACCTGTGTTAACGCATATTTTGCGCAACCTAAGTGCTGTCCTCCTTTTACAGCAGTGCCAGCAGACATTCCACAGATCTCTCCAACTCAAACCCAATGTGTGTAACTTGTACGCTACTCGTTCGGTCATGCTGATAGAAGCGCTTACGGTGCATCGGAGAGTACATCTGATCTGCTCACTGATGGCCCAACATAAGCGTCGAAAACTCAATGTGCCTCGAATACCCCACAGGTCGGCCGAGTCGCGCCAGCTGCAGCGGTTCAGCTTCCTGTGCGGCAACCTGACGATGTTCAATCAGCTGACGCTTACATGCTCGCGGCCTGAGGACTCGGTGCCCTGCAGGAACGCTCCTGTCTTCTACTACGTCAACGACAACATCGGCTACCAAGACACCCCTTTCCTGTACGACGATGATGTCAGCAATGCAGACCAGTTCATCCACAACAACAGGCTGCTGCAAGCAGTCAATGCGGTGCCCAAGCAGCCCTTCTGAAGCCAGCCTGCTGCACGAGTGCGCACGCGATATAACGAGCCATCCTTTGCAGAGGCAGCTCTTTCAACCCCATCATAAGGACGCGCCTTGCTCCATGCTTTCGCAAATATAAAATAGAAAGGAAAATGGGCCCCTGGCGCAGAATAATGCTCAGTAAGCCAAGAACAGCTTCACGAAGCCAGCTTAGCATGGTGGCAGGTGCGACCTCGAGCTGCTCTGGAAAGGTGTAGGTCATGTCAGATGGCGACTAAAAGCAAATAACTCCATGCTTTTGAAGTAACTCAGGCAGCGCCAAGGAAGCTCTACATGACCACGGCGAAACCGCGGAATATAGGACTCTTCCAGTGAAAGCATTAGTAGCAGCCTGTACATATGTGTTCCATTATCGGTTAGAGAAAACGGTAGTTCATGCTTACGTTGCGGACGAGGGAACATGCGCAATGCTCATAATAAAAGCGAGCAGCGCTACCCCAAGCCTGATAAACATGCTGACATGAGGTGAACCATTAAACATGCATATTGACGAAACGTGTCCCGAGAATTATTACGCATGCACATGTGTCCTAAAGCATCGTTTTAGAAAACAATGCCATCTATGTCATGTGTGCTGTTTTGAAGCGAAAGCTCACTACGCCATGTAAAGTCAAGGTCGCCGTGCTTGCATGACATAAGTCGCGACTGCGCATGCGCCGTAACCATGGTAACTAGTTGCGCCCTTCTACAGGTATTCCGTTGCTGCGCTCGCTACAGAGAAGAGTATAGCGGCATGCAGGCAGATGCGAGCGCCGGCGCAGAGAGGAGGAGAAGGATACTTTCCGCACTGCGCATTTACGCGCCGCCACGGAAAGCTGACCGAGTAGAGCAGGAAACAGGAGGATAGCGGCATGCAGGCAGATCCGAGCGTCGGTGCACAGAGGAGAAGAAGGATACTTTCCGCTCTGCACATTCGCACGCCGCCACGGAAAGCTGACCGAGTAGAGCAGGAAACAGGAGGATAGCGGCATGCAGGCAGATCCGAGCGTCGGTGCACAGAGGAGAAGAAGGATACTTTCCGCTCTGCACATTCGCACGCCGCCACGGAAAGCTGACCGAGTAGAGCAGGAAACAGGAGGATAGCGGCATGCAGGCAGATCCGAGCGTCGGTGCACAGAGGAGGAGAAGGATACTTTCCGCTCTGCACATTCGCACGCCGCCACGGAAAGCTGACCGAGTAGAGCAGGAAACAGTCTTCCGGAATCGCATGCGCAGGTCATGACATTGGAGCAGTGGATTCTGCCTAGAACGCCGGTGAACTTTGATGTGTTCAAAGGAACGCTGGTTGTGTTTGGGGCAACGCTCGGTCACCCGCAGCCAAAGCTTTCGTTTCACATTCGGTTCAGCAGCGTTGAACCCCTCTAATTTTGTATTTCACGCTTTCGGAATTTTGGTCCAAGTTCCCAGTCAAGCTACCGAGTAACTTAAATGCGGCATCTGAGGAAGAAATCAAATATCATAACATATTTTCAGCATTTCTGTAGGTTTGACACCACACGGTTAAAGCGAAAGTGGTAGTAAAGGCCCTCGGACATATCAAAGCATATATACGCAAAACGAACGCTGTCACGTCCGAGCTCACAGCACTCCTCAAAACAATGGACGAACACAATAGATACGCGCACATGTTCAGCAGTGGGATTTGTTCGGGGGAAAATAGGCCCGTGATTAAGGCGTCAAATGCGTTCTATTAGCTTAGGGACAAAGATGTTTTAGGGAATGGCGTGAATAAAGCATGGACTTTACCTTTGCGCGATGGAAAGCAGTGAACAGAGATTTAAAGTACGTTTAAGTTCCCGTATGGTGGTTACCACGAGCGCTGAAAACGAGTCAGTGGAAAATTGAAAACTCGAGAGATGTAGAAGGCCCCTAAAAAAAGAAACTAGACAATACACCCTCGGATGATATAAAAGCACACACACATACACATACAAACGTCTGTAGCGCGACAGTCTTGCTCAAGAAGCTTAGCAGCAAATACTCTCGGACGCCTGTGTCGGTCAGTAAAGTAAATGTTTTTCATTGAACCTGTCGTTCAAACTAGAGTAGCAGTTTTCGCACTGACTGGAAAAAAAAATGAGAGGAAGAAATAGACAAACCTTATACTGAAATATTTTCCAGCCTTTATTTCTGCCTACGCAGTTTTTCCATTGTTAAGCACGAACTATTCCGCACCTCTGACTGCCGTCCATGCACTTTGCACGATGCTGCCACTTTCGAGTGCCGGCCCCTGTGCCGCGGCTCACGACGAAGTAGCTGAGACGCCCCGCCGGCCTCTTGTGGTGCTTGTGGACGCGTCCGCTCTTCTTACGCTTCCTGCAGAGTCCGGTTCGTGTGGCGCATCGCGAACCCTCCGGACAGCGACTGCATGTGGGGCCCTCCGCGTACACCGGCCTTCCTTTGATGTTGCCGCTGCGAGCGAATCGAGAGATCTTCTTTGCTGTTGAGTGAAGTTATAAGCTAGAATCATCCGCAAGAAGCAAAATCCGATGTTCCTTGCGGCGGCTTCCAACGTTCAGCAAACATGCTTGCTTTGAAAGCCCCGGTTGTGTTCCCCTCGAGCCAAGAAACTTGTAAATAGCTGGCACATTTGTCGTTTATATGTAGAGCAGACGTGTATAAAGAGCCTCCCTTTCGGCTTTCCAAAGAAACATGCGGACATGTTACGCTTCGTCCCTTTTTTCAATTCTACCCAAGAAGGCGGGAACATTCTTTGAGGTGGGCTCTAAGAAACATATGAAATGCATTACGCAATAATGCCGGCCGAGTGTCCCCAGAGCCCGGTCTGCGCCTCATTCAATCAAACGAAGTTTGTAGATATTACGTAGTTCTTCAGATGTGTGCAGAAGCGGTTTTTCGCCTGCACTGAACGCGCTATTTATAGCTATGTCAACATGAGGACTGCGTCTAGTGGCAACAATTCATTGCCCTCCATGTCATTGAGGCGCCGTCTTAACATTTCATCAGCCAGTATATAACCCGGTCAACTACATGCTCCTGATAATATTCCAGATACTAATACTGATATGCTGCACGAAATAAGAGCACGATATATCGAGTTACCTGCCTTCATGAGGTTATCATTCTGAATGCATAGGAAAGAGCGTAAGGAAAGCAGATTTAGGCTACCTCAAAGGAGTTTCGACATTCGTAAAAGAGATAACAGTTTGCTCGTTGAACCCGTAAAAGGTATACCGAGAAGCTGTGTAATTTCTTACAAATGGCGACACCTTCGGCATGAGTCCTCAGTAATTTATTGAGTACACGCTCCCAAGCTGACTTGTAAATGTAAATTGACTGCATTCGGTGTGTTCAAATGTTGTCAGCCGCCGAGCACTAGCTTCCGCTTTTAGCGAGCGTAGGAAACCCGACAATAAAATACGCTTACCTATCAGCATAGTTACAAACGTAATGCTTCTGGTACGGCATTGCGCCAAAGTCGCCTTTCATGCGGAACATGGTGAATCCGCATCCAAGATACTGGGTGGTCGCCCATATCACCTACACGAGAACAAATAAACGATAACAGTACAAAGTAAGCTGTAATAGAGCAATGCGAGCCACAAATACTGAAAAACCGAGCCTTTTAATAATTCGCACCAAGAAAGTCCAGCAAAAAGTAATACGTTTGGAATATGTGGCAAGATATTCGCAGTGTATTTTAAATATAATTTGTATTCTGAAATGTGGTCAAAATATATTTGAAATAGATTAGTTAAATTTCTCAGCGAATATCAGAAATATATTTTTAGAATTGGTAAAAACTACTATATTTGAAACTACACTTCGAGGATATTTCCAATAGGTGAAAAATGTATATGCATTTCGCACGTCGGCATTGAATTAAGAGCCTAATTTGTTAATATAAAATATTTCATCTGGACAACATTTCAAGTCTTGCTCGATATTCGAAATGTATTTATAAATTCCGTCGAAAATGCTAGACCTGAAAGTACGCTGCGAGCACATTTCGAATGCGGGGGGGGGGGGGGATACAAATGCGTTTTTAACGCCTTGGAAATGTATTCAAAATGTACTTTTGTAAATACGAAATTAATTTGTGTGAAGTATTGCTCGACACGGAAACTTTTCTTATAAATATGAACTTATTCCTTCAGCTGTAATCTCTTTCGCCACTAGCGCCTAATTTGACTAGCAGCTGGAGGCTACTTTAAACAGGCATGGCAGTACTCTGAACTTTGCGCAAAGATTGGTTGAGAAAAAATAAAATAAGAAGAAATAAATCTGATATTAATTCTGAAAATTGGCGCCACATTGACGTTCACCAGGGATATGTGTTTCGATACATGATGCCTATTACTCCCGCTGTGTGTCATTAAAGTTTCCAAACACATGCACACAGACGGATGGTCTATCGCGAATGGGGTTATAGCAATTAAGGGTAAAGACTTTCGCTTTAAAATGCATGGAATGTCAACATGTCAACTCCCGTAAAATTTTGAAAGCTCGACAGCAAAACGCATGAAAATGGAGACAAAGCTCATTTATTGGAACATTGGTGAATATTAGCACGTTTTCTTTCTTGTCCACTAGCTCTGAAATGCTTGCTGTATTCTTATTTGCTTCCAGCATTGATATATATATATTTATATATATATATATATATATATATATATATATATATATATATATATATATATATATATATATATATATATATATATATATATATATATATATATACATATATATATATATATATATATATATATATACATATACATTTTCGAGAAGCACATACTATTTCTGGTGCATTTTGAGTGTAATCGAAAGATGCTAGGAATCCATACTTTTGACACATTATTCGCATAGCGTGTGCTGGCATGAAAAAAAAAAAAAAAAAAAAAAAAAAAAAAAAGGTCATGACTGCAGTAGTAACGCTTTGCGAGTACACCGTCAGTCTATTGGTGAAACAATTTTCATCCCTGCATAAGAAGCCTAACTGCATAAAGTACGTTTTAATATATTAGGAATATACTAAGCGCGCAAAAAAAAATGTATTTTCTTACATATTTTAAAAATATGCAGTGCTGTAGTCCTCGTATATTTATAATCTTGAAAAACCGAGCCTTTTAATATAATTCTCATTCTACATTTTAGGTACAGGGAGAAAATATACAAAACTAATATGAAATAAACACAATAGATTTTAAATACATTTTTAGCAAACCTTTTTTCTTCTCCTTTGTTTCGTTAATCCAAGAAAATTGACAGATTATTCATCACGCGTACGTGGTTTTTGTATTCTTTTTGCATGAGAACAACTCCAATTATACCTTAATATCTGACATTCTACCAGTAAATTTCCCCATCCTCAAGGAAATTTATCCATTGTTCCATCACATAAGTACTCCACCCACTGGCGGTACCATGCTTCACTTGATTATTGAGAAGCCTTTCCTCAAAAAAAAAAAAAAAAAAGAGTATCATAGCGACGCTTCCCAGCAGCAAACCCTTAGCATAGGCGAGCAAAACGAGTTTGCGGCGCGCAGCTGGCTAGGGTCGCAACAATGCATTTCTGCAGCGTTCAGCAGTAGCCGGGCTCATTACGTGTGCCGCGACACAGAAATTAAAGGTGAAAAAAAAAACATTAAATATTTAGCAAAATCCACTAACAGGGAATTCTTTCAGCACACTCTAACGAACGGGAAAATGCCGATTTTACAATGGTCACAAAGCAGAAAGTAAAGAAGAAAAATTGCGACAGTACCTGAGTGAAATGTCCCGTAGGGCGGCTGCTAAAGCTCGGTTCAAAGTTCCTAATTTGGTACGGAGGGTAGTTTAGGTATTCATTGAACCAGTTGTCGATGAACCGAATTCCATCCATTTTCATCACTCTATTCGAGCGTCGTTCCGATGCCAAGTTCTGGCCAGTTAACCTGAATCGACCTGTAAAGTATAATAAAGAAGCATTAAACGAATTTTTCAACTCTAATGTTAATGATTGAGAGCAGAGTGGCAGACATCTATACTAAGAAGCATTAAACGAATTTTTCAACTCTAATGTTAATGATTGAGAGCAGAGTGGCACACATCTATGCTAATAAGCATTAAACGAATTTTTCAACTCTAATGTTAATGATTGAGAGCAGAGTGGCACACATCTATGCTAATTACTTATCCCCTGCATGGGCTTATATAGCGCTCGTTGGCAACACAGGGTGCTCCCCGCGCGATAGCCCTCACCTCTCAGAAAAATTCCCTTTCGAATTAAAATTTGTAACACCAGTTGCAATGCGCGCAAGATGCGATGACGCACACTTTTGTCTTTGTTTGATATAAGAAAACCTCCCAGAAATAATATTTTAAGCAACTTTCGAGACGCAAATTTGACTATACGCATGGACCTGCCACTAGCCGCACCCTGCCACTAATACCATATACCGGCTATGAGCCTGACAGGGACCTCAGGGCGACGTGCATCACAAAAACAGCATTACTATAGGGAAATGTGCCATTGTCGCAGTCTAGTAAATATACTTTTGGGGGTAAAATAAAGCCAGGATCATCATAACTGTTGATACGTGTGACATCAACGATGGACACGTGATGCCGGACCTCTTTAGCTTAATAAAGTTGACTTTTTATCGCCGTAACTTGCAGGGGCAGCACTGAACCCCAATGCGTTTTTTTTTTTTACTTCATTTGCCCTTTTGACTAGCCAGGCTAAGTTTACTGCCAGCCAGGAACAGCGCAATACAACACAAAGCAGCGCTACGTGAGTGCGCTGTCTCTTCCCTGTCTTTCCCCGCGCCGACGTGCGCCATGTCCTTTTTTTATTTTTTATTTTTTTGCGGCTGCCGCTAAGTTTAGATCTCATAAGAGAGAATCGCAGTATGTGTGTGTGTGTGTGTGTGTGTGTGTGTGTGTGTGTGTGTGTGTGTGTGTGTGTGTGTGTGTGTGTGTGTGTGTGTGTGTGTGTGTGTGTGTGTGTGTGTGTGTGTGTGTGTGTGTGTGTGTGTGTGTGTGTGTGTGTGTGTGTGTGTGTGTGTGTGTGTGTGTGTGTGTGTGTGTGTGTGTGTGTGTGTGTGTGTGTGTGTGTGTGTGTGTGTGTGTGTGTGTGTGTGTGTGTGTGTGTGTGTGTGTGTGTGTGTGTGTGTGTGTGTGTGTGTGTGTGCGTGCGTGCGTACGTGCGCGCGCGCGTGCAAAATTGCAATAGGTAACGTGCTGCTATAGCTTCAAAGTGCGCGCCAATGCACGCTTTTTATTATTCAGATGATTTTGCTCGATTACACCGAGTCCTGAGCCAAGGAAACTGGGTTCGATTTCGGCCGTGGTGGTAGCGTTTTGATGAAGGCGAAACGCAAGATGGCCGTATACTGTGCGATGTCAGTTCCCGCTAAAGTTCCCCAGGTGGTAGAAATTATTCGAGAGCCTCTTCGCCGAAGCCACATGTATCCCGAGTCGCTCTGGGGTGTAATTGCCCATGGGCACTACACAAATTTACACGAAACGGCGGTTCTCTATCATTTGCTGTACATCGTGATCCAAATAACAGTTGCTGGAATGTAAGCGAAAACCGAACGCTAACAAGTATCCCACCAGCGACGTACATGAGGGAAGTAGTATACACACTGCATTCAGCATTTCTTGATACTGATCAAATTTGAAAGGGTGAACATATTTATAAGCTTGCTTCTTTCCACATATCTCATTTGCTATTGCTTTAGAAAATCCTCTGGTAGGTCCAGAACTTCAGCGCAAGCGCCGAGTCGCTCACCACCATTTTTACGCCTCCCCTTCCAGTCACCTTTTTGGCTACCTGGTATTCTTTCAGAATAACCGCGGTATGCTTCATTTGATAATTTTAGGATAACCGAAATTACTGACTCATTATACAAAACGTTAGTTTGCCAGGAGATACCAAATGAGCTGACTGCAGAAAAGAAGCTGCGCTTCTTTGACTGAGAATTATTTTTAGACATGCCGCTGCAAGCGGAGCTCTAGCTGACACTCACACACACACACACACACACACACACACACACACACACACACACACACACACACACACACACACACACACACACACACACACACACACACACACACACACACACACATACACACACACACACACACACACACACACACACACACACACACACACACACACACACACACACACACACACACACACACACACACACACACACACACACACACACACACACACACACACACACACACACACACACACACACACACACACACACACACACACACACACACACACACACACACACACACACACACACACGCACACACACACACACACAGTTATTTTTCTTTCCGGGCGTGTGAATTACCGAGTGGCCGATTTTAATACTTTTTGGCTCATTGATTCATTTGTTTTCAGCTTTTGTAGGTTGCGAATAAGAAACATGCCTCTGCACGCCACTGATATTTCTCCCTTCTATCCTTTGCACAGCAGAACGCTTATCTTTGGGTCGCGATATAAACGGTGAGCATTCATTGTCATGAAAAATAAAATGTATAGTCCAGCGCCGTTATGTATCCTTCTCGCCTATATATGTCCGTCGTATGGCAGCGCTGCCAGTTACATTCTGAAAGGCTGCCTTTAAAGAGAGTCCTCCTTGTCGCTCTTAAAATTGTGAGCATGGGGATCAATTTTTTCATTGAAGTTAACACTCCTGACTATATGGACTGCCTAACATTTTTAAGTTGTAATGTCAGGGCGCAAGTGCATATGAAGGAGGCCATTGGCAGCGCTTATGTGGTGGGCTGATTTTTTTTATTTATTTATTGATTGCCACACTATTGCAGCCTTACTTCGCACTTTTGTGCCGCTCTCTGGATACTGCGACTAGCGTCCTTGGTTGGAAAGGAGGAAATGCTGCACTGTACGGCACCTATTTTTATTACGATTGCTTCTCGTTTACATTTTACTCAAATGTCCTCTGTACAGAAACTCATTCGTGTTTTCCTACCAGCAAACGCATTTCCTTTTTCCTGAAGCAATTCCCCCTTCACTCTTGTTCCAGCATTCCACTTGATAGTTGGAGAGAACGATTACAGACAGATGAATGGAAACTGCGTCTGCGCACTTCAAGCTCTGGGTAAATGAGCAGAAAAAAAAAAAAAAGAGCCATTTTCTGAGCACGTGGGTTTATGACGCTGCGAGAAACGGCGACAAGACACGGGTGGTTCCTCCACCGCATGGAGTAAAAGTGCTGGATGCGCTCTCCTTCTCGGACTACAGCGGCCGCACACGCATTTCTCTAAGACGTATTTGTGTTGCGTCAGCGAACGAACCCTTTACAGCTGCACGCACAGCATGCCTAGCATTGAGCTATCATTAGCATTCTGCCCATCTTTCTGAAAAAAATAAAGATATGCCTTTGCTCAACTTACACAATGGAGAGACGTAAAAAAAAATGTTCGAATATGTCCGAAGTGACTACATCGACGCAGAGCGAGAAGCTTGGCTAAAATCAGGTGAACAAGAAGGATGAATTCAGCACACAATGCAAGTCTTCCCGGCTAGGAAGAGGACACAAACGGTGCTCACTTACGAGTGAATCTGGCATCCGCCCTGTCGTGGGCGATGTCACCGCACTGGTCAGCTAAGGCCTGCGCCACTTCGGCTAGGTCGTCATCCCAGACCTGCAGCAATCGCCGTAAAAAGCACAAGAACGAAAATGTTGCTCGTTCGTTTGGCATGAAAGCGACTGTGGGACGGAGATAACTTATGCACGCCAGGTTTAAACAAAGGAAAGATCAGCATTGAACAACAGCATACCGCCTCATTTCCGCAAGCCTTCGCAAGGAGGCGGAAATTTTGGTTGCGCTTTAGGGACGAATTACCGGTCGAATCCCTCCTACGCCAGACCATTCCACTTCAGAAATGCATGCTGCGCCTGATGTTCCGCTCGGTGACAACCGTGGAGGAAGGAAAGAACTTAGGAGAGGCCCTGACGTCACTTTTTTGAAGTCGGCGCGGCCGCGCCACGACCGGACGCTGCAACCTCTCTCCTCCACCACGGCCGGTCTCGAGGGAGAAAGCGCTTCTCGCGCACTATCCCCCGAGACCGGCCGTGCCTCCACCCTTACTCTCCGTCTTTTCTTCCTCTGCGACGCGCACGAACCTCGGCCGCTTAGCAACGCTAGTGGCCCGAGTTTTCATAGCAACAGCGATGCCGTTGCTAATGGCCCGACTTGGCTAACACTAAATTTTGACGTCACTTCTGCCACACTTTCTCCAATGCATTTGGAATGGCAAGGGTCTCTCCTTAGTTGTTTCCTTCCTCCATGGTGACAGCAGTCATTGGCGTCGGGGCGCACGCGCTAGACACTCTCATAGACTAACACTCTCGTGCCTCCGCAATGTTGCAATTATGTGTAGTAAATAAAAGTACAGTTCGCAGTTCGTACTGTCTCACTTTACGATATTTTTAAATAATACAACGCCAGACGAGAGTTCTTTAAACTCCTGGGAGCGCGACTAGGGCACCTGTGTATTCCTGTAGCCTTGTTGGACGCAACTGTGACAGACAATGTGGGTTGAAAATGTAGTCGTTAAATTCATTCCTGCAGTAGAAACAAGCATGTGTGTGTGTGTGTGTGTGTGTGTGTGTGTGTGTGTGTGTGTGTGTGTGTGTGTGTGTGTGTGCGTGTGTGTGTGTGTGTGTGTGTGTGTGTGTGTGTGTGTGTGTGTGTGTGTGTGTGTGTGTGTGTGTGTGTGTGTGTGTGTGTGTGTGTGTGTGTGTGTGTGTGTGTGTGTGTGTGTGTGTGTGTGTGTGTGTGTGTGTGTGTGTGTGTGTGTGTGTGTGTGTGTGTGTGTGTGTGTGTGTGTGTGTGTGTGTGTGTGTGTGTGTGTGTGTGTGTGTGTGTGTGTGTGTGTGTGTGTGTGTGTGTGTGTGTGTTGAGTTTGTGCTTAGTATGAAGTATGAAGTTGAGGGCTAAATACGCGGCAAATCGCCCTCTTCCGACCTAATTGGAGCTTTTGCAGCGACAGCTCTGCTCGGTTTCGCGTTGGTGCACTGGCAGCTTAGTTTGGTAGTAGCAAAGCAGTCGGCGTAACCGGAGCGTGGTTGCAACGGGAACAGCTCGAGGGGGGGGGGGGGGGGGGGGGGTGATTACCGCAGAAGCAGGAGGGTATGGCGAGAGCAGAAGAGTACGTAACCGGAGGGTGGCTACCACCGCAGTTATCTGGGGTTCAGTATTCGGAGTTTGGAGTAGGTATGAAAAGGGTACGGGAGAGGCTGAGAAATCTCCAACCGGAGGATGGTTACCTTGGAAGGAAAGTTGATGTTTAAGATGGAGAGTATGGAGATATCGTAGGAGTGCAAAACTGTGTAAGGTTTCTTACCAGAACAACATAATGGGTGTTTACTGCGGATGGGGGAGAGCACGGCGAAAATGCAGGTTTGCTGCCAGAACCACTCGATGGGTAGGTGAGAGCCTAGGAATGCGTATTCGCAGAGTGGTTGCCATGGGAACAGCTCGGGAGGTGAATAACGTGGAAGGAGGAGGATAGCCACTAAAGAAAATGAGTGTACAGAAAGTGCAAGAAATCAGCAATCAGAGATTGGCTGTCACGGAAACCATCCGCAGACTGGTTGTTGCCAGGGAAGGAAGAGGGGGAGTACGGCGAGAGCGGAGGAGTGTAGCACGAGCAGTCGGTGGTGGCAGCTGCGAAACGCGCTGCATAGAAAAGTTAAAGTCACTAACAAGGTAGGGTGCCTCCATTGCACCCTGAGAACTGCGGATTGGAAAGGAACGCTAGTCGAAGAACAAGTGTTTGTGCAAAATTAAAAAGAACGCTAGAAAGGCGAAACGGAGAGGCGTCCGTGTGCAGTGCGATGTCAGGGCACGTTAAAGATCCGCAAGTGATCGAAATTACTCCGTAGCCCTCAACTACGTCTCCTCTTTCTCACTATTTCCACTTTCACTCCCATCTTCCTCATTTCCCTTACAGTGCAGTTCCGGTGCCCAAAGTACAAGTGACAGATACCGCGCATTTCTTTTCCTTTGAATCAATTATTAGCGCTCTATAATCATACATATATGAGTAGAGCTCTCAAATGTCTTATTTCTCAATATAGCGATGATTAACAATCCATCAACGGTTGTCGGCGAATCTGGTGCTGCACAGTAGTAGTCCGTTTTACTTTCATTTGAGGTCGAGCATCTCTGCTGAATAGCAGCTGTCTCCTTCATACCCTGTTACGCTGTTGTTTCGAATATATTTATTTATTTTATACATATTTGTGCCTCGATGAGACTATTGCAAGTGTGGGCAGGGAGACAAAAAATTATCATGAAAATACAAAAATGTCATTATGAAGTCAAAATGGCAATACGAAGCAATGGCAGCCAAAAATTGTTCCATTGGTAGGGAGCGGTCATTTCCCGGCAACGAAATCTAGACTTGAAATACCAGACGAAAGAAGCGGTGTTTGAATGTCTCAGTGCGGGAGAAGAAAGGGGGAAAGTACAGGCTATGGGAACTTCTAGTGATAGAAGGCTTGGTAAAGTCCAAATGGTTACTGAGCGAAGGAAGGCGCGGAGAATCAACCACTGCATGCGAAAACTTTATTATAATCGTCAACGAGATGATAGCATGAGACCTAAATCTGTATAATGAGAAGGATAAAAATTTCGGCCCTAGTTGTGAAAGATGAAGCGTACTTATTTCTTTTGAACTGATTCTAATTTTTTACATCGGATTTCGTATGAAAATTCCATAGGATAGAGCCGTAATCAGGAATAGAGCGGATAAGTGTTTTATATGTGAGTAGTCTAGTATCCTTCGGCGCCTTGCGCAATATACGATGGAGGTACCCGAGACTTTTAAAAAGCTTTCTTACATATGATATCAATGTGTGTGGATCATGAACCAAATGCCCTCGAACCGATAGTCTGTCAAATCAAAAGCCAAATGAGTGCTGCTACGTGGGCGGCTCCGATACCCATCGAGTCAACCGGGTTATCAGGCAGCTGTAGTAGACAGCTAGAGAAGTTTTCATATCGCTCACAAATTTATCGCCCTTTTGTAAAAAAAGAAATATAGTAAAGAATGGTACCTTTGGGCTGAAACAAACGCCTGGAGCGATATAGAGCATTTTCTACTGGCACTTTTTTATATTTAGCTGATAATAAAGAGCGCTGCTTCCACATAGTTCAAGGAAAACTATTTGTACGCGGAAAACGGGGTGAATTAGAATTCCGCAAAGCACTTAAAGGGAAGCTGAAGCGATTTTCAAATTGCGTGAAATTCGGTGGTTGGAAAGAAGGGGTATTGCCAATCATGTGTGTCAAGATTTTTTTTTTTTTTTTTCAATTCTGTTGATAAGCAAAACAGAAATCGCTTGTTTCGCTGCCGGGAGCGGTGGAGGCGGGGCGTCGAAACTGGGGAACAGGTGGCTGTGACGTCAATTTGGGAATGCCGGCCAGTCGGCGCGTATACAGGCTTGCTTCGATCCGTTCCGCGCTTTAGGGATCTACAGATCAGCGCAGTCTACTGCTGGTGCCGTTTGTTTTCTCCAGTTCTATCATTCTGTGCTGAAGGTTCCGCGTGTTCAAAGATCCCATGAGGTCAACCAGCAGATACGCAGCTGTTGCGGAGTGGCGCTCCGCGCTGATCGACGCCCTCCGACTAGTGAGCCTCTTTTGCTCAGTTGTAAAATAATCATTCAATGTTCGAAAATTGTTTTCTTGCGTCATTAGAAAACTAGCATTCCTGTGAGTGCGTGAAGCAACTGGTGGCTATCAGCCCGGCTGTCCGTTGTGCGAACTTTGGTGGTCCAGGCGACATGGTGCTTTATATAGCCTCCCAGAGGATAAGAAATTTTCGGCGCTGTGGGCCTCTGTCATGAAAAGGAGAAAAAAATCTTGCCTTTGGAATCAGCTGTGTTTTGCACTGATGATTTGCATGCCGATGGCTATGATCGAATCTTGGCAGCGATAGCGGTCGTTTGGGATTTCAATTAAATCAGCACAACTGAAGTCCGCGGCCGTTGTGTCACTGTTCCCGCTCCTAATTAGGTTAATACAACTGCTGCACGGCTGGTTTCACCGTCGTTACGCTTAACCGAGAATATCGAATTTTAAACGCGATTCGTGGCTCACTGCTGTTACACAGCTTGCCGCCCTTCAGGCTACATCAGCAATTATCAATTAGGTACAGCAAACGAGAAGAATGTGATCGATAGAATGAAGCTGCATTTTCATTAGTCATTTATGACGCAGTGTCTGGATTGCCGTGCTGCTCGCGCGGCAACAGCGCGCTCAAGCATCATCCGAACGCAGCACTGCCTCATGCCACGCCGGCCGCGCCTTTCGCAAGCTGTCCGTGGATCCCTTGCGCCAGCGTCAAGGCAGTGTGCTCCAATTTATTGCTGTCTTAAATAATAAGCGCAGTGATAAAGGAATGTCAAAAATTAACGCTTATTGAGGCTCGCTGACGCGTACCGAGATGGTTGTAGGATAAATGCGATACAAGCAAGTTTCTCTTCACAGCTGCATAGCGGCAGTCGCTTGTGCCTCGCTGCTCATCCCTTGATCTTCTGAGGCGGCGCTGTGATAAATGATATCTTCATTTCGTTGTGAGACAAAGTGATTTGAAGTAGGCAGTTCTACGGGTAGCCTATTTACTATAGCGCTGCTCAGTTTCCATCGTCTGCTGTGGCGCCGATGCAAAACAAAATATAGGCCTATTGACGACCAGGGAGTGCGCTCGTCCGCCACGCTCGCTGCCGGCACCGTTCCGGTAAGCTCGCTTCATCTGGCGCTGCAGGCGCTGCGAACATGTCTGATTTCATGATGCGGTTGAAGCCGGACCATTTTCGGCGTTGCGTTGGACAGCGCACCTCGCAAACTAGCTGCAAAGATATATAGGACGGGCAGCTGCAGCTGCAGTACACGTGCGTTTGTTGTTGCGCCGTTGGGCGATACTCGAAGGTTGTATAAACGGGTTGCCGACTATGATAGCATCATACACAATTTTTGATGCTACTGAGACGAACTTTAGTGTGTAAAAGGCAGTTATTAAAGCGGACCAGCTCTTGCACTTTTCGACTCGCGCAAATGTGCTGACTTTGCTTCCGCTGTCGACGTACTCCACAGCGTCTTCCGTAGCGCCGTTTTATTTATTTTTTTTATTGCTGGTTGCTCGAACGCGTACGGTAAGTGTTAGAGGTGTTTTACATTGTTCGAATAATCAATAACATTTAGGATTGAGCTCTCAAGTCCACTGAAGTGACGCGCCTCTCAAGTCCACTGAAGTGACGCGCACGCAGCAACACCGCCGGCGCCGGCCTCGCTTATACCTAAACTTGACGTCATCATAGGTGCGGCCAATTAGACAACAGCGGCGTTTGCTTGGAGGGCGGTCCTACTGAAGTTTGTTTTCTTGTACAAACAGCCGTTTGTACTCCACTTGCAGCGCAGCACAAGAAATAATGAGAGGAGAGATTACCGCGCATTGTAATTTTTAAATTAAAACGTGATGCATTCTGAATACTACAACAATATCCCGTGATTGGGCTGCGTATGGATAAGCTTGCTACGTAGGGTACATAGCTTTTGTGTAAAGTTCGACTTTTCGTGGAGCTCTTCCCTTGACGCTCGTGCCGAGCACGCATATTTGAACACTTCTGAAAATGGCGATCAGGCAAAGGCGGCCATTACTTGAGTGCATGGCTTTCGAATGCATTGCCCAAAACCAACACTATTGGGCCATCGCAAGATGATTGTTAGCAGGTCTTACTTCGCAGCCATTCTCGGAACAATGCGGCGAAAATGTGATTCTCTGATACATAAAAGTGTCCAAACGACATAGCTGCTGGAGAAAAATTCGCCAGAGACGCGAATGGTCGCAAACAAGGGGTTGGAAAACTGTGTTCTCTTTGATCCCTGAAACAGCTTCTAGTTGCCGTAAATCCGCGAACTAGGCCGAATACTAAGTTTCGATCAGCCGGGGGCAATGTACGTACGACGAATAGAATTATCACTGGAAATGGCAATCAATTGCAGCCGTTGTTGGGGCGCGATGAAGATGTCGCAGGCAAGTGCAAAGCCTCGTGCACAGATAATTCTCTCTAGTTTAAGGGCTGAATGTCACAAAACGACCCAGGCTATGAATGACACCCTAAAGGAGAGCTCCGGGCGATTTCAACCACGTGGGGCTCTTTAACTCGCACTAGCATCGCATAGTATACGGGTGCCTTGTGTTTCACACCCATCGAAAGGCGGCTGCGCGGCCGAGGTTTAGACCAGCGTCTTTGGTTTCAGCAGTCGAGCGCTCTAACACTGAGCCACCATGACGGGGCCACAAAGTAGGGGCAAAATAATCAACGACCTGGGCTGAAATGGAACGCAGCATCTTAAGCATCTCAGGAATTGCGCTTGAATTGATTAAAGCAGAAATTGCATAAACATATGCCACGTTGTCACTCTTTGCAAACATCCAATAGATGATGGTAAACCTCTTATGCGTGAATCAAGCAAGTAAACTTTCCTTCAAAGGTCTGTCGTGTGTTTTATCCCTGTTTCAATTGTAATTACAGGACGTTAAAAGGAAGCATAGTAAACGAACACTTTTCCTTTGACGACAGCCTTTATAGTGAATTTGGACGGCGAAACGGAGTACGAAAGGTCGATGAGGCCGAGTATGAACAGTGGAGCCTACATGCTGGGTCGCTTCTGGCCACGGTAAGTGAATATAATGTGTTCTTTCATGTAATGTGTAATAAAGTGAGCTAATTTAAAGTACTTATGCATATTTTTTCTTCGGTTGACGGCGAGAACACACTAGGCACGAGGGTGCACATGTTCGCGTCTCGAAGGCATTTGAAAATATCGAATGTCTAGGCGGTGTTCCATCGACACGAATGACATTTGGGCCGAATGCCGCTGCAAACCTTGTGTAGCAGCACAAGACTGGAAGTTCGGTGAATTGTAGTCTGTTCAACGGCATTCGAAGCGCTTGTGAACATGGATAATAATTTCCAATTGAAGAACAACACCGCCATGCCACTGACATCTTAAACAAATCCTGTGGTTCCCTCTTGGACAGCAGCCCTGAAGGAAGTCATTTTTGGCACTAGATTAATGTAAGGCGTTATCAGTGCCTCTCCTGTAACACCCCAGTGAACAAAACCAAAAGTTTGTAGTGGCTTAACTGAAATTTCAGAAGCGTTTGTATCGCTCTTAATGGCATTTATATTCGCAGCGTTTGTTAACTTCCTCATCTTCTGAATGAAACTGGATCACTTATTGCACGAATGCGAATACGAAATCGTCCAGAAGCATGCATTTTGTGTATAAAATATGGCCGACTCCAAAAACGGTTCGGAAGCTTACAGGGACACTATGCGTCAGAAGGTCGAAGAGACGAACTTTCAGAATTTTGTATTGCTTGCAATTTTGTATTTGAAGACTACAAGCCAGCATTTATCTTCAGTCAGAAGGTAGAATGTAACCATTTAACTACAACAAGCATATTACAAGGTACAGCTTCTCGGTTAATTAGGGCAGACCTGCATGCTGGACCGAATGATTTTTCTCAGTCGACGCACTATAGATGTCACTTAGCAATAAAGGATCTCGCCAGGCACACATTGTCATAAACGAGCCGCATGCGGTGCGTTTTGTTGCTAGAGATGACACACGACCGAGCACACATGAGCGGTAGATCACGTGACTTTTTAAAATGAAATCCAGTTTGACATGTGCATCTTTTTACAGTGGAAAACTGCAGAAGTTCATTTAAAATCAGTTTTGAGGAACAAGGGTTGCACATCAAGCAACGTATACCGTATTGCTGTGCTATATATATATGCACACACTTGGAAATGGCAAGCTGACTAAATATAGTAACCATTTGTTACCTCGAACACCAGCAAGCTTTTTCGTGTCATGCCTGGTTTTGTAGCGAAAGCTACATTGTGGTAGGTTTTCAAGACCTCGGGTGGCCACAGCTACGTCGTAAAGAGGCGCAGCTACGAGAAGTAGAGAAGAAAAGAAGAAAAAGATGAAGAAAAAGAAAAAAGAAGAAGAAGAAGAAAAAGAACGCTCGGTCACCCGCAGCTAATGCTTTCGCTCCACATTCGGTTCAGCAGCGTTGAGCCCTTCCTATTTTATTTTTTATTGGAGCCTTAGCTTAAGGGAGAGTCTTTCGCGCGCTTCCTTTATCCTCAGCATGTAACTAGCCCTAAGTTGTTAGCACCTGGACTGCTGAGCCAATTGGCTCATGCCTTAAGCATAAAACAAATAGCGTAAAATACGGGAGAAGAAAGAAGACAGACGCAATACTCCGGTCTGCTTCTCTCAGCCCCATCCGAAATTTAAAATACTTTTCCTGTGTGAAGGCGCTGTGCGAACGGCCTGCGTCTTTCTCGTTGATTACTATGCCCGTGCCCGACTATTCGTGGTAACAAGTTTTACGAACTATGTCCCAAATTCTGCTTATCGTATGAACAACCATCCACCCTAAGCCTACGCTACGATGAGCTCACCAGTTCGTACATGTTAGCCGCGGGCTTGAATCTGCTCAGCTGGCCCATGGCTACCAGGCTGCGAAGCTTGTTGTGGCGCCTGAGGAACGCTTTCTTGTCGGCGCTCGACAGGCCTCGCATAAGGATGGTGCAGTTACGATTGCGTGGCTGGCAGGCTGTGTGAACGACGCCGCTCCTCGTTTTCAAGTAGGCGGCCCTGCAGGGCTGTGCCAGGACAAAAGTGGGGTAGCCGACGAGCAGCGAAACTGCCAGCCAGAGTGCAGTTGCCGGCCGCATCTCGATCAGGAGAGCCGTTGCGACGGCCACACACGAACCCCTGTGCACAGACGCATTGTTGCCACGAACGCATCCTGAATACAACTCCAGTTGAAAAATGTCACGGGATGCGGTTCAGCTGTACTGGCACGCAACAGATTGTGGGTTTCCAGTTTTGATTCCTACTCACTGACGGAGGGGAATGTTCTCGGGCAGCAGCCATCCCGATCATCGCTTCTAAAGGCCTGTACACTGCTACGTTTCTAGAGGACGTCGTGCCTGTCAGTGGGCTATAATTTTGCTGTACGCAGTCCTTACTGTTCTTCTGTACCTTACTCTCTTTTGTATTTCCTCCTTCGAATCCTATGTTATCTTTCTCAGCCAGAGCTGAATAACAAACCAGGCACCTTTTCCTGAGTCCCTTGCCTGCATTTTCTCCTCCCCCTATATCTTTCTTCTGGCACAAGAGAAAGACTGAGTCGTGCGTTTACCTCGTAATATCTTTCGGGTGCAAGCGACCTACTACATTTGGGTGGAAAACTCGCAGACAGCAAGTATCGCTTATAAGACGTAGGCGTTGGAGTGGCAACGTCCTTAACCTGCATTAATGATTGGATTCAAGTATGACATATAAGGCATGAAAACACTACTTTAAAATAACATACACATTTCACAATGTTGCAGCTACGTGCCCACCATCCCTTACCACCAACTGCGACATCCATTCTGCCTTCTTGCCGTTTTTGTGGCGCGAACAAGTGCCGATTTTACTTAGTATGCGTATTTATCTTTCGCTACTCAGTCACAACTAAGGATAACATCAAATAGTACTGAGAAGAAAAATGGTATGTGCAGGCCACTTTACACACGTTTCAGCGAGTGACGATCGAGTAAGCATAAAAAGTCACCATTAAATTGTAGTGCTTAGCACTGATCACGAAACTTTTCACTTTTTGGTAATAGTCAACGTAAATTTTCAAATTAAAGTTTTAAGAGTCCAAATTTTTTCTGCGCTTGATTCACTTTATTTAACAGGGCGAGCTTTGGGAAATATGCTGTCAACTGCCGAAATCTTCCTTGCGTACTAGGGTCACAGAGCACGTCACTGGTGAAACCTCGAGCTCTGGTGCTAACAAGCTTCGATCACATCTATAGAACTGCAGTGGGAAAGTGAGCGCCTAAACGATTAAAGGGGCACGCAAGGCGTGATGAATTCAAGATGCAGAACCATCTAATGCCATTACACATAAGCTTGATGTGCTCCGCAAATGATTACAAACATGCTTAATACAGCAGCTTCTTTCTAGAAGGAACAACCATCTTGCATGTAGGTAGTCCACTCACTGACTGCTAGACATGGGCGCCCGCAACACGGTGGAGGAGCTCATTGAAGTCCACCTCTCCAATCAGAGAATCCGGCTTAGTCACACGTAACACGGACGAGCCGTCCTACGCAAGATAGGATGGCAGATTGAGCCAGTACCCATCAAGGAAGCCCTTCCGGAAGACTGGAAGACGACCATTCAGGCCAAACCCCTTCCCCTGAACATGACGCCGGGCAAGGACGACGAGAGGCGCACCGCGCGGGCCAAAGTCATAGCCCGGAAGCTGGAAGAGAACCCCAGGGTCCTCTATGCGGACGCCTTGCTCCGAAAACACAGTGACCGTGCAGCGGTGGTTATTACGTAAAAATACAAGCTGATCGTCAGCGCGTCCATAAAGACAACAGACCCGCCAGTTGCCGAAGAAGCGGCCGTGGCCTTGGCACTCGCACAGCCAAGCGTGGACACCGTGTTCACCGACTCAACGACAGTCTACAGAAGCTTCCGCAGGGGGTAATCTCCTCCGCGGCCCGAGCCATTCTGTCAAAGTACAAGCCTCCGGGAAGAGCTATAGAGCTCGTGTAGGTCCCGGCTCACTCGCAGGTAGCATGGAAACACCATAGCAGACTTCCATGTCCGAGAAATGTCACTCCGAGGCGAGCACGAGCCGGAAGAGCTACCGCGTCCGGTTGCCAGCTTTCGGGAGATTATTCGGATAGGCGAGCACGAGCCGGAAGAGCTACCGCGTCCGGTTGCCAGCTTTCGGGAGATTACCCGGATAACCGAGAGGAAAGGTGCAGACGGCCAGAACCGCACCCAAAACTCACCAGGCAACAACAGACGATCCTGCGTTGAGCGCAGGCGGGATCGCTTGAGCATCACGTACTGATGAACCGCATGTGCCCTGCGGAACACGATATGACATGTCCTTTTTGCAAAAAAAAAGAAAAGAGCACCCTGCCACACGTTTTGGCAGAATGCACAAAACTCAAGACCTCCCCTCCTCCCCTTCCCGCCAATACCCCCAATCCCCAACGCCTTGAGCGATGGGAGACCTTGTTATCCAGCCCTGCCCTATCGATTCAGCGCGCACTGACGGACATGTTCCCAGGAGCTGCTGGGAACATGTGGATTTCGTAACTAGGGAACCACCCGTCTAGTGCCTGCATGCACCACCAAATTATTTCGGGCCTAATAAATGTTGATTCCTCCTCCTCCTATGGATGCCGTGGAGGAAGTGATGTAAACTTGATGCAAATAATCAAACTACCACTCCGTAATGGGTCACATCACCTGCAGCAGGAGAAAAAACACGCTTCAAAATAAGAAGTCTCTGGAAAGACGCTCACTATCAAAAGCCTGTCACACGCCGATAACCAAACACATACGTTTAGTAAATGGGAGTACTTAACTTAAGAGCAGTTGAAAAAGGTTAAGAAAGCGCTGTTATCTTGGTGCATTTTGCGCTATCTGAACTTCCGTTGTTGTGCATACATCCGAGTTTATTCGAAATACTGGCTAATTCAAGACAAATACCGATTCTCAAGCACAATGCTTAGTAAAAATAATTATTAATTCTTGTGGAACCTGCTAGTGCGAAGCCCTAGCTCTCTCATCTTTTCAGCCTTAATCGTCTTTGGAAGTGTTGGTCTTGCGAGCAAATGCTGAAAAGACTGAATAATATGCTGCGCAGTTATTTACTTACCGTACAGAGGCCTTTGACAGTTGAGAAAGCACTGTGCGCCGAATCAAAAAGAATAAAAGCTTGGAGCACTTGGAAGAAAAAAATCCGTATAATGATCCTGTTAGACAAACACGAAGCAGTACTATATCTAAGGCCGGTGGTCTAAAGCCCGATAAGAAGCCGGTGAGAAAGGCACGTATTCTGACTGAGTTCAAGTGCGACTGTGGCCGTGTTTATAGCCCATGTCGGATCGCGAGTGAAACCCATTAGTTTGGCAATGATCCAGGCTTGCGCTGTAGTCAAAACAACTAGTTATGTAAACACTGCGTTCGGCACGAGTTGCCCTTTTTTTTATAACTGGTTCGGCTCCTTGCTTCCACTGCGAGTTGCTAAACACCACAAGAGTATAGTTTCGCCGCACAATCGGATATCCTAACTGGTGTGCTTTACCGTGGGGAAAAGCTGTCGCCGGAAGGCGCGGCGACGCCCGCGTGACGCGACTTGTAACTGGAAGACACAAGCTGATTTTGTCACCACGTGGTGAACTCTACAGCGCACTGATGCATCGGGCTAGGTTACAATCACAGTCACGTCGGGGTCAGCTTGGATGACTGTACCAGACCGCGAAGAAAGCTGGTTCCAACCCACTCACCAGTAGTGTTGCGCCACAGTGCCAGTGGCCGCACTGATAACACTGGGGCCCGAGGTGGTCCGTTGCTCTCGGTTCGGTGCACAGCTGCCAGAGCCGTGCCTGCTCCCTTTGAAGCCGCTGTGGCACGCGGCCGCCTCGCCTATTCACGGAGGCAGCTGCGTCACGACGACCCAGCGTCGTGCATGCCTTCACGGGCCTGCGCGTGAAGAGAGCAAGTGACCGGAGAACGAAGGGGAGAAGACGCTCGAGTTGATGAAAAGTCCCACGCCTGACGCATATCGCACGTTCCCTTTCAGTGCAGTGCTCACCTACGAGGTACTTGGGTGCTGAGGCGAGGACGCTGTCTAGGGCGTCTGCCGGTAGGAAGCAGCAATGAGAAACCTGACAGGGCTTGTGTAGGCCAAAGCATGCTAAGGACGGTGTATCAGTTCATTTTCGCCTGTAGCACTACAGTCATTACAGTGAAAGGAGGTGCACCGCGAAAGCAAGGAAAAAATTTTGAAGCAACAACCCTATTCTTAATTTGCATACCATTTGCAATTTGGATGCATTCTGACAGCATTCCTTTTCATCACAGCACCTCTTCTCACTCCTGACGGTAGTATTCGCACCTTTGCATCAAAAATAAACGAACGGTTTTAGATCAAACTGACTTTAAGAGCCCTTTATAGAGCTAAGCACGCATACTGCGCTGCGAAAATTCTCCAGAAAATGACAAGGGACACTTCAGCTACACCTTCAACTGTGTGGCGTGACAGCGTAGGCTACCATTCGACATACAGCTCCGCTTTAACCAAGCCGTATGAACGTGTTTCCATAGCGTAGGTGAAGAGTGTCGGACTCGGAATAAAAGAGCACTAGTAGATTGATTCCTCTCTCTCCCTCCTACCTGAAATGAGCAACTTAAATTGGCAGTTCCTCTCAACTTTCTAATATCGCGTGGCCTCGTTAGGTCACCCAAACCTTCGAAGAATCAGTGCTAGGACATGTCAGATGCCAGCTACAAACCTGCTAGCGCCATGCCCGTGATTTTTCGCTCTCAACGGCGACGCCGGATTTTCGGCGTATCATCCTATTTAACGATTTTGCGTGAAAATGTCTTCGAGGACTGCATACGACCGCAGTTCTACTGTTTGGGAAGATGCGAATCAGGAAGTATATCAGGAAAAAAAAGTTTGTTCTTTTTTCATCGCATATCTGCAAGACGTATTTTAGCGGTCCGACTAGAAAGGGATAAATACACAGGAGATTGCAAGAAAAACCTTAGTAAGCTCCGATTCTCCGATGGCTTTGCCATTGTCCATTTATGCAGCCTAAGGAATGAACTGACGCTTATGCTTGAGTACCGTGAACAAGAAAAATAGAACAGTATGTTTAAAATTAAAACGGGAAAAAAATTTACTGCGCTGCATGTGAGTAATGAGCAGAGGAGTATGTTATCATGATGGCTGCGATTTCGGAAGAACTTTATGTTGAGCTAGGTTTATCCGCGCCTATGAGGCTATGACACTGTTTTGTTAACCCGGTGCGGTGGTTCAAATCTGCCGCCGTTCCATGTGACTGCTCCATGCTCGTCAGATGGCGAGCCCTTGGGCGTTCTTTTCTTTTTTTTTTTTTTCTTGTCCAAGCGCTTAAGTGCATTTGCATTTGGAAGCGGTTGCCCAAGGCCGACCATCGATTTATACTTCGTCTCGAACGTTAAACTCGTTAGTGCTCTATCGTTTGAAGTCGGTACGGATAAAATTTGATGAATACTACGACATCCAAAGAGCATCGCGCGAGGCCATGGTATTTTAACATGCGAGGGGGAAGGCTGTTTCGATGGCTGAAACTAACAGAGTACCCCTCTTCGATTTATGCAGGAAGTTTATGCTCCAATGCATTGTTTGACAGTCCGCTTTTCTAGTTAGTACTTATATTCTGTTTCATGCAACAAATTTTACACGAAACCGATGTCATTCCTTGTTCCACCTCCACTGTATCACTCCATCTACTTTGGTCTTAATGGCCAAGGTGTGTTAAGCTAATGCCTGAAATGCCGACGTCGCCTTGCCCTAAAACGTTTCTCTTTAAACAGCACACCAAACTCTACCCTTTATAATGTGACTTCGTAAGATCACATCATCATCTCAACTGTAAACTGTAAACTGACGTATGTATGACACGCCGGAACCTATCGAACATCGTTTTATTGGCTGCAAAGATGCAACATTATTAGGGTATATTCTACAAAGAACCAAGAAAAAACTGCGAATTGTCACAAAGCGCAGTAGCGTACGGCCACTCAACGAGACTACGAAATTTTGTCTACTCGCTCAGCATACCTTGTTACAAACGCAAATGCCGAATCGGGATGCTGAGCTTGTCGTTTTTCCAAGAGCACATTTTGGACGCTTCAGATGAAAGTGAGTTTCCGTCGGACTGGTTTTTATTACTGACGTGTTGTTTTCGTGCCACCATTTTAGGGGTATTAGTTTTGTTAAGTGATGCTTGTGTTGTTTTCTTGTCAAGTTACTGCAACGCAGCCCCTGGCTGGCCGCCTGTGAGATCACCGGGAGACCACCCAAAACGTTGCGCCGATGGGAGATGGGAGTCGTTCTGCCATCGAGCAACCATAAGTGCGCTTCGTGCGGCTGAAACCCATATGTGGCCGTGGTCCCCTTCCCAAGCATTTCACCCCCGAAGAGTTAAGCATCAGGTCGAAGAAAAACTTGCCTCATTGAAAAGCGGTGGGTGCCCGGCGGCACCAGGGATCGAACCTGGCACCTTCCGAATGCGAGGCAGATACTCTAACGCAAGGACACCGCTTCTGTGTCTAAACAACCACATATATGAGTTCTGCCGCACGAGGCGGACTTGTGGTTCTCCGACTGCGAACGAACCACTAACCCATTGGCGCAACGTACCGAGCCAGCAGCAACGCTGCTCTGCTGGCTCGGATCGTGTACCTTGCGTTAGAAAGCGCGAATCTTGGGCGATTTTTTTTTTTTTTTTTGCACTCGAAAAGAGGCTTGGAGGTAGGCCCCGGTGTAGTGGGCAAATATTCGTTTCCCTGGAATTAGGTATGATCGATCGTAGCATGTGCAGACTTGCACGGACCTTTTGGTTGTGTTCGACAAAAAAACGTATTGCGGAGCTTGCCCGTGAGGACTCTGGATTTAACGTATGTATCTCGACCTTATCGGCGAATAGGTGGCGGCCCGGGTTTGCAATCGGACTCGAGGCTGCGGGCATCAGTAGGTTTCGCTGCATAGACTAACACTACACTCCTCCACCCTAATGACGCGGGTTATTGCAGCACTCGCGAAAACGGGAGGATAGATCCAAAGCGCCAAAGCCCTGGCAGGACCAAGAACCACACAACCACTAAGCGGTCGCGGTAGAGTCCCCGAGTGGCTCATCGGGTAATCTTTCTTAGTGCCGATTTGCCCTGAGAAGGCTGCACCAAGCACAGGTAACACACGTGACAGTATTAGGTAAGGGCATTCAACATTTTGGAACTCGGCTTACGCGTCCACTTTCAGTTTTATAACCATTAAACCAAATTGTCAGGCAAACTCCGCCGCCCGCCAGCCCACCTTTCTTTTCGCCTTACGCTCTACTCCTTAACCTTTACAAACGTCATTCGTTATGGCAAAAAAGAGCGGTTTGGCGCCTTCCATATGCACTTGCTGCTTCCATGTGCAGTGATTCAAGCCCGAAGTCTAACTTGTAACAAGGAGGCTGGCCGCCTTTTGGAGAATCAGAATAATTATGTTACAGAAATCTTAATGGTACACAACATGGACCTCCCTTTAGAGGCCACCTTACCAGCCCAAGATCTTTTTTTTTTTTTGTCATTCTACTGACATGCTTCAAATATGCATCCTTTCCTTCCTGCCTATCTCTTTCAGAGGCTGCCCATAATCCATCAAAGCGCAGCGACGGGCTTCTCACTAGATAGAAGTCCCCTATATATTGTTACGGGGATGATTCACAGTCCGATAGCTGCCCGCACAACTAACGTTGATGACCGCACAGATATCGCCACCCGTCTGCGTCGCCTTCTTCTGAGAGCCTGTCGCACTTCATCATCCTCAGCACGGTCAGCGAATACCGCTAAGTAACACTACCCCCTTCGGGAAAATCACAGTCCCGGTGCGTTCTACGTTAGTGAAACAGAACGTGCATAATAGGGCTTCAGACGGGACACATGCACTATTTCGGTGGGCAGCGCTGTGGACGAGGACTTCGGATACACAGACTAAACTATGTATGTGACGTCTATTACAGTGCGCAAAACGCGGTACGGACTGTGTAACGGGGCAAAAGTTTTTTCGCACAACTCCACTCGACGGCACGGGAGCCACAGCAAGACGAGAGACCCAGGAGGGTAGTGGACATCACCGTGGCGACTGTTGTACCGAAAGTTTTGTAAGTCTTGGTGTGCAGAGAGCCTGGCGCGAGCTATCCGGCTGGCATCACGAGCGCAGGTGACGGCATCACTGCCGTAATGCCGCGGGTAGTGAGGTATGGAAGGACAGTAACGGGTTTCGGCCAAATAACAGATAAAATGGAGAGTATCTAGCGGTAGAATGGACAGATGAGTTGTAGGCGAAGTCACAAAGGGTAGATGAACGTCCCAATCCCAATAGTCGTCAGACACATACATGGCCAGCATGTCTGTGAAGGTACGGTTTAGACGTTCTGTGAGGCTATTGGTCTGGGGTTAATAGGCGGTGGTGAATTTGTGGCAGACGGAGCACGAACTTAGAATTTCGTCACCCACTCGCGACAGGAAGCAGCGTCCAAGGTCAGTTAGTAGTTCGCGAGGGGCACCATGATGAAGAGTCACGTTTTCTAGAAGGAAGTCAGCGACCTCTGTGGCGCAGCTGGTCGGGATGGCTCGGGTAATAGCGTATCGCGTAGTGTAATCGGTGGCCACGGCGATCCATTTGTTCCCCGAGGTGGCAACTCGGAAGGGCCTAAGAGGGTCAACGCCTACGCGGGAAAACGGGTGAGTCGGTATGGGGATCGGCTGAAAGTAACCTGAACGAAAACATGAGGGCTTCTTCCGACGCTGCCACAATTCGCATGCGGCAATGTACTGCTGGACGGAGCGGTATTGAAACAGTAGAAACAGGTGGCCAGCCGTGGGAGCATCATGAAACTGTTGAAGAATGGCGGAACGCAGATGTTGAGGAACTACGAGCGAAAGGTCTGCTCCATCTGGCCGCATATTACGTCGGGTAGAGGGTGTTCTCGCGGAATACAAATAAGGCGAGATATGTATCAGGGCGATCGGAAGTAAGACGGAGGATAAAGGAATGCAGTGAATTTTCTAAGTTCTGTTTGTCGGCAATGTTAGAAAAGGTCGAGACAGACAAGGCACATGCGTCATCGTCAAAGTGGATAGGACTAGGCATGTCGACGGGATAACGGGACAAGCAGCCTGCATCTTGGTGAAGCCGGCCGGTCTTGTAGACGACGGAAAAGGTATATTCTTCTAATCGAAGCGCCCAGCGCCCCAAACAGCGAGTAGGATATTTGAGGCAGGAAATCCAACACAAGGCATGATGGTCTGTTATAACAGTAAAAGGGCGGCAAAACAAATAAGGGCGGAATTTTGTAATAGCCCAAACAAGCGCCAGGAACTCTCGCTCTGTGATAGAATAATTTTGTTCCGGCGTAGATAGGAGGCGGCTGGCATATGCAATCATCCTTGTGCGGCCGTGTTGTCGCTGAGCGAGTATAGCTCCAATCCCAGGGTCACTTGCGTCAATGCGGAGTTCATTATTGGCGGATGGGTTGAAATAGGCCAAGACAGGCGGATTAGTGAGAGCAGCAATAAGCTCCGAGAAAGCTGCCAATGGTCAGGCCCCCAAAAGAATGCAACGTCTTTCTTGAGGAGGCGGGTGAGAGGACGAAGAAGGGCTGCAAAGTTCGGGACGAATCGTCGGAAATAGGAACATAAGCCAATAAAGCTTTGAACATCGCTGGATGAACGCGGAGTGGGAAAATTAGACGGCATGAATCTTGTCAGGGTCACGCTGAACGCCTGCAGCATTAACCAAGTGACCAAGGACTTTGATTTGTCGGTGACCAAAGCTGCATTTTTTGGAGTTTAGTTGAAGTCCGGCGCGGCGAAAAAGCGCAAGGATTGTAGAAAGGCGAAGGAGATGGCTGTCAAATTTAGAGGAAGAAACGATTACGTCATCAAAATAACACACAAACAAGTGGTCTACTTGAAGCCTCGGAGCAAAGAGTCCATCATGCGTTCGACGGTTGCTGGGGCATTGCAAAGGCCAAAAGGCGACTTTAAATTGATAGAGGCCATCAGGGGTGATGAACGCTGCTTTTTAACTGTCTCTCTCGTCAACAGAGATCTGCCAGTAGCCGGAACGAAGGTCGATGGACGAAATGTAGCTGGCTCCATGCAAAGTATCAAGCGCGTCGTCAATACGCGGAAAAGGATAGACATCTTTTTGGTTATCTTATTCAAATAACGGTAGTCAACGCAGAATCTACAACTGTTATCTTTCTTCTTGACCAACACAACAGGGGATACCCAAGTGTCTACTGGAAGACTCGATTATGTCGTTCTCCAATATCTTCTCGACTTCTGTTAGAATGACGCGTCGCTCGGCAAGCGAAACACGATAGGGGCACCTGTGAATAGGACTGGCGTCACCGGTGTCAATGCGGTGGCTGACAACTGTAGTTTGACCAACGGTTGGGCGCAAAAGCTTGTTTAGCTCCCCGACGAATTCGGGTTGGAGATCATCTCATGCTGTTAACCGGATCAGTGCGCGATGTAGAGGACGAGGGAGGGGTTGCAAAGATGGAGGTTGCAGGATCTGTAGTCAGAGCTGAAATGGCACAATCAGTCATCAGGGACGGCGCAGCTAGTGAAATTTCTTCGGGCAGAACTTGGGTTGACAAGATGAAGTTAAGGACCGGGAGAGTGGTCTGGTTCTGGGAGATATGCACAATTACATGAGGAAGGGTGACCTGCCGCTGCAAGATGACGTCAGTAATGGGACACGCGAGGTAGTCGCCGTCTGGGACGGGGGAGAGGGGGTAATGGCGACATAGGGATGTAAACGGCAGCTTCAGGATGAAGGTGGGGTGAGCAGGAGGGGTCTTCAGAGCAGAGCAGAAGGTCCAAGCGAAATAGGCCGGTAGAGAAATCAATGAGGGCAGAGTGGGCTGTTAAAAGTCAATGCCGAGGATAACGTCATGGGGGCATTCATGTAGTACAGTGAACAACACTGGGGCATGACGGCCACAAGTGGAACCTCGCGCCGTACATATGCCAACCACGGCAGCAGAGTTGCCATTGGCGACGCGAACTGTGGACGAGACGGCTGGAGTAAGGACCTTCTTGAGGCGACGGCGAAATGAGGAGCTTAGAACGAACAGTTGGACGCCGGGATCAATGAGAGCAGAAACGGGAACTCCATCTACAAGGACATCAATCCGATTATGCGGGCAGGGGTCAATCAATCGATGCGAGTTCATTCATTCATTCATTCATTCATTATCAGCCTGATTATACCCACTGCAGGGCGAAGGCCTCTCCCATATCTCTCCACTTAACCCGGTTCTGTGCTAGCTGCATCCACTTGACCCCTGCGAACTTCTTAATCTCATCCGCCCACCTAACTTTCTGCCGCCCCCTGCACGCTTTCCTTCCCTTGGAGTCCAGTTTGTTACCCTCAGCGACCATCGGTTATCCTCTCTTCGCACTACATGTCCTGCCCATGTCCATTTCTTCTTCTTAATTTCCACTAGAATGTCGTTAACTTGAGTTATTTCTCTGACCCACTCTGCACGCTTTCTATCTCTTAATGTTACCCCTACCATTTTTCGTTCCATAGCCCTCTGGGTTGTCCTCAACTTAAGTAGAACTCTCTTGGTTAGCCTCCACGTTTCAGCCCCATAGGTGAGTGCAGGCAAGATGCAACTGTTGTATACTTTCCTCTTGAGCGATACCGGTAAGCTGCTAGTCATAATCTGCGAGTGCTTGCCAAATGCGCTCCATCCCAATCTTATTCTTCTTGTTATTTCCTTTTCATGGTCCGGATCTGCGGTTACTACCTGTCCTAAGTAGATATATTCGCCTACTACTTCCAGTATTTCGCTACCTAATGTAAACTCCTGTTCCTTCCCGAGGCTGTTGAACATTACCTTAGTCTTCTGCATATTGATTTTCAAGCCTACCTTTCTACTTTTCCTGTCTAGGTCATCAATCATTATTTGCAGTTCATCTCCCGAGTTGCTTAGCAAGGCAATGTCATCAGCAAATCGCAGGTTACTGAGGTATTCTCCATCTAGCCTTATCCCTAACTGCTCCCATTCCAAGTCTCTGAATACTTCCTCTAAACAAGCTGTGAATAGTACTGGGGAGATTGTGTCTCCTTGCCTAACACCTTTCTTTATGGGAATTTTGTTACTTTCTTTATGCAGAACTATGGTTGCTGTGCAGCCACTATATATATCTTCCAGCACTTTCACGTATGGCTCGTCTACCCCCTGATTTCGCAATGCGTGAATCACCGCCGAGGTTTCAACTGAGTCAAATGCTTTTTCGTAATCAATGAATGCTATGTATAAGGGCTGGTTATATTCCGCGCATTTTTCTATCACCTGATTGATGGTATGGATATGATCGATAGTAGAGTACCGTTTCCGAAACCCTGCTTGATCCTTTGCTTGATTGCAGTCTAAGGTTGTCCTGATTCTATTAGCGATTACCTTAGTAAATACCTTATACGTAACAGACAGTAAGCTGATTGGTCTGTAATTTTTAAGGTCCTTAGAGTCCCCTTTCTTGTGAATGAGGATAATGTTTGCATTCTTCCATGCTTCCGGTACCGTCGATGACACCAGGCACTGCGTATACAGGGTGGCCAGTTTTTCTAGCACGATATACCCCCCGTCCTTCAGCAAATCTGTAGTTATCTGATCCTCTCCAGCTGATTTCCCCCTTTTCATAGTTTCTAGTGCTTTCTTGACCTCGTCCTTCGTCACTGGTGGAACATCTGACTGTTTTTCCCCACCGCCAATCTCATTACGGTCCTGACTACTTTGGCTACTGTAGAGATCTGTATAGAACTCCTCGGCTACTTTGACTATCTTGTCCATATTAGTGATGACGTTGCCCGCCTTGTCCCTTATCGCATACATCTGGTTTTTGCCTATGCCCAATTTCTTCTTTACCGCTTTAAGGCTTCCCCCGTTCTTTACAGCATGCTCAATTTTCTCCATGTTATACTTCCTTATATCGGCCACCTTGCGCTTATTATATCTCGGCCAATTCGATCTGGTCTGTTGGATTGGAAGCTTTCATACTCTGCCGTTTCTTAATCAAATCTTTCGTCTCCTTAGACAGCTTACCGGTATCCTCTCTAACTATCCTACCGCCTACTTCTACCGCGCACTCAGTAATGATATCTCTGAAATTATTGTTCCTTGCCTCTAGGGTAATGTCGCCATCCTCAGTTAGAGCTGAATACCTATTCTGTATCGAGATCCTGAACTCTTCTGCCCTCCCCCTCAACGCTAATTCGTTGATGGGTTTCTTTCTTACTAATCTATTGCGTTCCTTCTTCAGATTTAGGCTAATTCGGGACCTCACCATCCTGTGGTCACTACATCGAACTTTCCCGATTACCTCTACATCCTGCACAATGGCGGGGGTTGAACACATTATGAAGTCGATTTCATTTTTAGTCTCTCCGTTAGGACTTTTCCATGTCCATTTTCGGTTCTTCCTTTTGCTGAAGAAGGTATTCATGATTCGTAAGTTATTGCGCTCTGCAAACTCAACTAGTAACTCCCCCCTGCTATTCCTAGAACCAATGCCATAGTCACCTACTGCCTTGCCTCCTGCCTGTTTTTTCCCTACCTTGGCATTGAAGTCGCCCATTAGTACAGTATACTGCGTCTTTACTTTTCGCATTGCCGATTCTACATCTTCATAGAAGCTTTCAACTGCCTGGTCATCATAACTACATGTAGGTGCATAGGCCTGTACAACCTTCAGTTTATACCGCTTATTAAGCCTAATTACGATGCCTGCAACCCTCTCATTAATACTATAGAATTCATCTATATTACCCGCTATATACTTATTGACAAGGAAACCTACTCCTAGTTGTCGCCTCTCTGGTAAACCTCGATAACACAGTACATGCCCATCCTTCAGTACAGTATATGCCTCATTCGGCCTCCTAACCTCACTAAGCCCTATGACATCCCATTTCATGCCCTCTAGTTCCTCTAACAGCACTGCTAAACTAGCTTCACTAGCTAGGGTTCTAGCATTAAACGTTGCCAGGGTCAGTTTCCAATGGCGGCCTGTCCAGCGGAGCCAGGCTTTCTTAGCACCCCCTGCTGCGTCACAGGTCTGACCGCCGCCGTGGTCAGTTGTTCCGCAGCCGCTGGTGACTGAGGGCCGGGGATTTATGGAGCTTATCATAGGAGGTTGTGGCCAATTACTGCACCAGGGTGGCCAACTCCTGTTCTGGTGAGGGAGTGCGTTGCCGGAGGTGTTCACCGGCATCAGGTCGCACCCCAAACCTGTATATGCAATTCCATCGACACGCGGATTTTTTTTTTTTTTTCTTTTTTGTCATCCGGTGGAGAATTGCGCGGCACCGGGATTTGAACCCCGGTCCTCTTGCATGCGAGGCGGATGTTCTACCGCTACGCCACCGCTGCAATCGATGCGAGTAGGAGTCAGCAAAGGTTTTCCGGTCCGGGGCACAAATGCAGCATCATCTCCGGGAGCTGCATTGGCTAGTTTTCTGGTAAGTGGCCAGAAAAGGACGGTGATGAACTGCGGCGAGGAAGAGGAAAACACAAGCGTCGGGTTTGCGGGGATGGTGAACGGTTGGCAGCACGGACAGTGACACCGGGGTCAACACGGGTTTGGTCAGGGCGAGATGAGGAATAGCGAGGGGCATAATCTCCGCAGCGGTCAACGTCAGTGAACTGTCGAGACGGCGTGTACCAACGGCTACGGCCGTGACGGGAAATGTGGCAAACGCGTGAACAAGTAAAGCAGATGGGGCGATTGTCATGGTTACACCATTAATTCGAATTGCGGCACCGATTTCGGGGCGAGAAACTGGCGTTGGATGAGGCAGCTGCAATCACTGGAGGCGCAGGTCCGGAATCCATGGTGTCGGCGGCGCTGGCAGAAGGGAGACCCATATTTGCAACCTCTTGGCGAACAACAGTCTGAATAAGTGATATTGTAGCCAGGTACGTTGTCGGGCGTATGCGATAGTAAAGCTACAGGAGTCATTGCCTCAAGCTCTTGATGAACGATGCGGGCCAAAGTACTGTCGTTAGCAGGCGGTCGAGGAGTCGGAAAATCGACACAGGAGGAGCTAGCAGCCGAGTTCGGCAGCCGGTCGAAATGGTGAGATATGCGGCTCTGTTTCGCTTGCTCGAAACGTCGGCACACCTGCAGCACAGAGTCCACGGTGGAACAATTCCTGCACAACAGGAGGTTGAAGGCATCGTCGGCAATGTCTTTTACTATGTAGCCGGCTTTATCCTCCTCAGGCATGGCTTGGTCGACTTTGCGGCACAGAGATAAGATGTTCTGGATATAAGTGACATAAGACTCTGTAGACGTTTGGGCACGAGAGGCGAGCGTTCTTTTAGCGCAAGGTGGCGGCCAATAGACTTTCCGAAAAGGTCGTGGAGCTTCTGCTTACTGATGTCCCAAGATGTCAAGTCATCTTTATGAGTTTCAAACCACACCCGCGCGGTCCCAGTAAAGTAAAAGATGACATTCGCGAGCACGAATGTGGAATCCCACCTGTTGTGCTTGCTGACGCTTTCGTATAGGGCCAGCCAGTCGTCTACGCCAACGTCGTCGGTCCCACAGAAGGTTCCGGGGCCACGGGGGTGGGACATGATGACAGCAGGTTCGGCGGCCGTAGAGGTAGCGGCAGCTGTAGTCATTGTGGTGTTACTGATGTGGCCGCCGCTGCAGAGATCCAGCTTCTCATAGCGGATCGAAGGATTCACCTCTGCCAAGAGATGTTACAGGGAAGATTCACAGTCCGATAGCTTCCCGCGCAACTAACGTTGATGACAGCACAGATCTCGCCACCCGTCTGTGTTGTCTTCTGGGAGTCCGTCACACTTCATCATCCTCATCACGTCCAGCGAATACCGCTAAGTAACAATATCATTACTCCCCGCTCGGCTAGATTCATGATGCTGACCCTTCAGCCGCTACGTTGGCATAATAGTTATGGAGCTCGACTGCTGAAGCCGGAAACATAGATTTTTATCACGGCCTCTGCGGCTGCATTTCAATGAAGGCGAAACGCAAGGCACCCATGTACTGTGAGGTTTCAGCGCGGGTAAAAACTCCAGGAGGTAGAAATTAATCAACAGTCATCGACTATAAGGCATCTCGGACAACCCGCATCAATTTGGGATATTAAACCCCATACACTATTTTATACATACACCCTCCAGAAACCATTTCGTTATGCCCTGGGACAATATTCAGTATCTTGAAAAAGTGGCAAAAGGCATCGTAAAATCATGATGCGTAACACGCAATAATTAAATAAAATGATTATAGTAAATTTGTACAAATGTAAAGATAGAATAAGAAATTAATTATTGTTGTTATTGTGAGTATGCCATATAGTGCTCGGGGGACACTACTGTGGCCTGAAGCCACCGAGATAAGCTCACCGGACAATTGTCAGTGTCCTTTAAAATCAGGCTGCTAACCGACGAATAGCATAACAGCCATGTTTATGTTACTGCGTGAAAGGGAAAGAATAAAAAGCGTTCGCTTTGCACAACACTACTTGTCTGGGAGTTAGTGGCTATAGAATTCTTCTTGACCCGCATGGGTACAACAATTAATAGCAACGAGCGAATGTTACCGTTGTACCTGGATCACAAACACTCCAGCGGAAGAAGCAAACATTTTCTTGAAACTCCCAATGCACAAGCACTGATTCCAGCTTCATTGTCTTATGCTACGTCACAACCTACTTGGCCGTCCGGCGAACAGCTCGAAAACACAGTCGGTCGGGCACTTATGATTGATGCGTCAATTGTATTTGTCTAGTGGCCACAGTGGTGCTCTCAGCAACTGTAACTTTCACTTTTGCTTATTGTTGTGAGACAGCCTATAGAGTGCACACAGCATCGAAAGCCAAAGGTCTGCATGAAGAGTGAGGACAAAAGGCAAAACGCCGTCCTCTTTTCGACTTCAGTTCTTTCCAACACTGCTGCGTTAACCCTACAAGATGAAAGTGTTAGCAATCTTTACTGTGGCAGTATTGCTGTGTGGTACGACCACACAAGTATCAGCTAAGAAGAAAACGCTCCTGTTCTGTGGTAAGTGAACAACAAAAATTGTACCTTGAAGTGTGGGTTTAAGCACATTTAGTGCATGCGTAGAAGGCGTTAGCGAAGCTTGTACTTTTTGCTATTTTAAGCCACACTCAGGGTTGTGACGAGAATATCGATGTGCACGTCACGAGCCGGTCTTCTCTCCGAAGAGTGTTCGGTGTGCACATCGATGCAAAAGTGTGTTTTTTTTTTTTTTGTAACAATGCATGCTTCGTTATTAATAAAGGGGCGTATACTGTACGCGCTATGGCTATCATCACTGCCTCCAGTTAAAGGCTGTCATTTGCCCTTTGCGAATGCCGTAGGTGAAAAAAGTAAGTGTCGAGTCTTTTTCTTGAACTCTGTGATATTTTAAATGGTCTCAGAGTTGTATTTGGCTCTGAACACATGTACAATATATTACCACCTCAGTTCTACCCCTCAAACCAGTTTCTCGCTCCAGAAGCATTTTCAGTAATCATTCCAATCTATTTACTAGGTTTCGTAGTTCACTGGCCGTACTTGGCTCTCTGGCTAGGCCTTCTGGTTTGTATAATAAAAAGCGGGCGGGGGGGGGGGGGGGGGTTATATGGGTAAGGAGTTGCGGGAGGGGAGGGGGGCAGGGTTACAAGCGCAGGCCAAGCATGTCGCAGAAATTGCGCCGTAGGTCTGTCATCATTCCCACCATAACTTTTTCGTTTCCTCAGACGGCTCAAAAGTGGCCAAACCCTTAGTTTGATTACACGGGACCACAGCATGTAGGACAAATGCACTTCAGAATAAATTCATGTCTGCCGATCTTTCTGATATCAACTAAAACGAAACCAATTGTCTCTGATGCCAATTGTCTCAGTTTTTTTCAGTATGGCACTGCCTCGACGGAGATGGTGAGGCAGAAGTGCTCAGCTTCATGTCACATTCTGGTTTTCTTCTCTGCTAGGTTGTGCAAGGTGGTCTATTGAATGAGATAGCGGCCTAAATCGGCAAACCTAGTAGATAGATGTATTTCTTGACAGGAAAGGCAAAGAGGATGGCCAGAATGATTAAAATCTAGCCTGAAATTCTGCACTGCGAAGGGAAAGAGGACAAGAAAGACGATCATGATGAATGACGATGTGGGAAAAGGCATATGAAAATATATACACGCACGGCAACTTGCGTTACATGGGCGAGGAAAGTCTCATGCCTCACAAAAAACGGCAAAGAGCGCACACTGCCTGTACACGTTTCCCCTTGTCCTGTCAAGCGTCCAGTAGCAACTCCTCCGACAGAGGCCTCTTGTCCAAACGCTTCAAGGAAGCGGTTAGCACTTTTCGTTCACGCGCGTACACTGTATGTGGACCACAACATGTGGTCCACAGTCTTTGTGATGCCACAAGTTGAACATTCCGGGGAGTCCGTCTGTCCATTCAATGCAAGTACCTGCGGGTGAAAGCCACGTTTAAACTTCGTTTATGTAGCAAGCATGCATGATGGCGCGGAATTTCACGCGGAGCATAAAATGACAGCATTCGATCGAGTCTTCTTGGATGTTTCGAGTGTCTGGCTGAGCCTAGAAAGCTGCCGCAGCATTCTTCAAACAGTTTGTAAAAAGAAACGTGGTATCCGCTCTTGAAAAAAGCACAGCTTTTTGGAGGCCACTATCAAACAGTTGTGCCTAATTCTGTACATGAGCATTTACGTATGGCTGATTCATGTGAAGGTACGGGTAAGCATACATGACTCGTGAGTGCATGGCTGCTTCGACAGTCTTGTGTGGCTCCTGTTCATTGAGTTCATGGTAGGTGCGTGAAATGCGCTTGAGGTCAAAGTTATCTGTCGGAGGACTGTTGACGTCCTCCCTTTTTTTGCCATAATGTTCCCAGATATAGTAAAGGAAATGACAGTATGTCTTGAGAGACATAAGGACGTTACCTATTTTCAGGTATATCAGACAGCTGCGGTCGGCATCAGTGACCCTTCTCTTGCGGCTGGAAACAGCGGTGTAGGCAAATTTGCTTGAATGAGCCTTCGAACCTTGCAACTGCGGCGTGACCTAGAATGATACTGATGTCTGCGTTACTATGTGCCCACTATAGAGTGATGTCATCCAAACATATGGCATCTTGAATATAGTTCAGGGGCCGTATTACGGGCCGCTCTATAATTAAGAGCGCTCTAAAACGCCCGCTCCTATTGGTCGCCGTCGCCATCTTGAAAAGTTGAGTCACGGGATGCTGCGATTGCGTCGCGGAGGCGAAAAAACAGATGACGTCGCGCACCTAATTATGGCCGTGGTTTTAGACTATTTTTGTAGAGCGCGGTGAGACGGTCTAAAACGTTTTAGAGCGAGTTTTAGAGCGAAAATGACGGCGGCGTCCGCGGTGGAGTGGTGTGAGTGGTGGCTGCGGGGCTGAAGCGGCAACGCCGGCGCTAGCAACGACGAAGGGCGGTGTGTGAGAAAGCGTTCTACTTTTTCGGCGAGTTGTTCCGACGCCTATTTCGACTTGAAAATGCGAAATCGGAATGGTGGTGCGACGAATGCGCCGATTAACTGTGATGAAGCTCGCAGTCGACCGCTCTTGACGGTGCGGCTGTCATGCGTGCTCCGATCTCTCTTTTTTTTTTTTTTGCCTCTGGAGGATTTCGTCTCCGCAGGTAGTCGGCCTCTCATAACTGACGGTGAGCAAGTGCGTGCGTCAAATGGCTGAACTTCACTACTGCAAAGTTGGCGCTGAAGGGTGGTTGGGCTCCGCAGTGCGCCCAAAGCAAAAGGCGGAGGCGAAGGAGACATACAGTGCAAAACGAATGAAAACGAGCGAGGTTGGTAGTGTAGGCTCAACCACGTTGCTTTTCCCCGTGCTCGTTCTAACTGAAGCATTTGTGTGTGAGACGTTCGTGTGGACATAAAAGTTTATTTTGCCTGTGATCCGCGATCGATCTTTCTTTTATTTCTGTTTCCTAAAGAAAAATAAACAAAGCCCCAATTACACTGCTTTCGATATGATTTCTCCGCGCATTTAGGACCATCACACAGTACCTTGACATCAGACGATGCGCAAAAGCCGGCACTAGCAGTGGAATCAGCTGTTTTACTGAAAATCGCCATTTTTACGGTTTGTTTACCTCTGCCAGCGCGCCCTCGCGGCAAAAGAAGCTACCCACGAGAGCGTTTAATTGCAAAACTGTAGCTGCTTCTTAATTTTTTTGATGACATTGAACTTTAAATGCGGCTTCTTGAAAATATAAAGCTTTAGTTAATTTATTCACACGCTATATCTATAAAAAAGTTAGCAAACGGCTCCTTGACGTACGAATAAACCTGTTGCCGTGAAAATAAGCGGCCCGGGGCGGCACCCTGGCGATCATTGGTCGATTCCGATTTTAGTCACGCGTTGACGTCTCGCCGAGACGTCACGGCGTCGTCATTTTGACGTCACGCTCTATAACTTTAGAGCGAGTCCCGTAATTCGGCCCCAGTTCAGTCGTTCAGTCGTGTCCGACTCTTCGTGACCCTATGGACCATGTCACGACACGCTTTCCGGTCTCTCACTATCTTCTTAACATCACATAGCTTCATCTGCAATGCCTCGAGGATGCCATCTAACCATCGCGTTCGCTGCCTACCCCTTCTCCGGCGACCCTCAACCTTTCCCAACATCAAATCTTTCTCCAGCGACTCCTCTCTTCTCATCAGATGGCCAAAGTAGCTGAGCTTTAACTTTAGAGTTTGACCCTCCAATGAGCAGTCAGGGTTTATGGTCGACAATATCGACTGATATGATCTTCTGGCAGTCCAAGGAACTACAACGTTATCTGTTCTCAGCTCACTCCTCAAAAAATGCCGCGTTGGCGAAGCCGTACGCACAGTGCACTATCGAGCGCCTGCCGGTGGCCAATAGTTCACTGCCCACTTACGAGTCTAGCACGCAGCAGGGTGTTAGGCAACAGGGACCTCGGGGTTATGAACATCGGCCTCGTATGCATGCATACGAGGGTGATGCTCAAAACTCGTAGCCTCCGTTGCAATGGCCGGGTTGCACAGCGATAGCTCTTTCCTTTGTTTTGTTTTGCACGTCCCTGTCAGCGTCCACAAATACTGCCGGGAACCCATGGGAAAACTGCACCTCCTATGTGAGCTCGGCGCATTCGAACCAGCGCCTCGCGCCACTCCTAGCATATTGCAGATACGAGGAGGTAGATAACTGCTGTGGTGGCTTATGTGAATAATTTTAAAAGGATATAGAGTGCTCCGTTTAGTTTTGTCCGCACTGGTACCTCCTGTTTAGTGAGAGGTGAGGGCTGAGTGTTCGTGCCAGGAAGTCCTGTTGCCCTTTCGAAAGGAACGTTTTGAATGTAATCGATAGGCAGATCCCTTGGTTGGCTTCCTGGTGGTTCGCTAACGCCAGGCTAAGGGAGATATTGTCGATGGTTCCTATGATGTCAACACCCACAATAGTGCCAGTTAAACCACGCTGGTAACTGCATATATAACTTTGTAATTTTGTGCAATGACATCTTGCCATCACACCTGTGCTTGAAGAAGGTGACGAGTGCATGAGGTATATAGTGACCGCATTGTATTTGCCCCCAGGCGAGTAGGCGTCTTTCTATCAATAATGTTTCCCCTAAACGAACTGAGCGATATAGGGTGGAGTTTTGCAGTGAAGTAATGGATCTGCTAGGCTTAGCTACGACAACTGCATTTGCTTCTAGTTTGTAGAAATGTTAGGGATGATTTGTGTCCCGGGTATGAAAAGGGGGAAAGCAGCTGCAGAGGATCAGGTAACTATAGATTTGTTGAAGGACGGGGGGATATCGTGCTAAAAAAACTGGCCACCCTGTATAGGCAGTGCTTGGTGTCATCGACGGTACCGGAACCCTAGAAGAACGCAACATTATCTTCATTCATAAGAAATGGGACGCTAAGGACTTGAAAAATTTCAGACCAATCAGCTTACTGTCTGTCATGTATAAGGTATTTACCAAGGTTCCCGTTAATGGAATCAGGACCGCTTTAGACTGCAACCAAGCAAAAGATCAAGCAGGTTTTCGGAAAGGGTACTCTACTATCGATCATATTCATACCAACAACTAGGTGATACAAAAATGCTCGGAATATAACCAGCCGATATACATAGCATTCATTAATTACGAAAAAGCATTTGACTCAGTAGAAACCTCGCCGGTCATGCAGGCATTGCGAAATCACGGTGTATTATGGGAAAGTGCTGGAAGATATATAGGTATAGGGGCTGCACAGCAACCATAGTTCTGCATAAAGAAAGTAACAAAATTCCTATAACGAAAGTTAGACAAGGAGACATGATCTCCACAGTACTATTCACAGCTTGCTTAGAATAAGTATTCAAAGACTTGGAATGAGAGAAGTTAGGGATAAGGGTAGATGGAGAATACCTCAGTAATCTGCGATTTGCTGATGAGATTGCCTTGCTAAGTAACTTAGGGGATGAACTGCAAATAATGATTTATTACCTAGGCAGGAAAACTAAAAAGGTAGTCCTGAAAATCAGTATGCAGAAGACTAAGGTAATGTTCAACAGCCTAAGGAAGGAACAGCAGTTTACTTTAGGTAGCGAAGCACTGGAAGTAGTAGGCGAATATGTCTACTTAGGACAGGTAGTAACCGCCGATCCGGACCATGAAAGGGAAATAAGAAGGAGAACAAGATTTTGACGGAGCGCATTTGGCAAGCACTCGCAGATTATGACTAGCAGATTTCTGGTATCGCTCAAAAGGAAAGTATACAGCAGTTGCATCTTACCTGTACTTACCTATGGGGCTGAATTGTGGAGGCTAACAAAGAGGGTTCTACTTAAGTTGAGGACAACGCAAAAGACTATGGAAAGAAAAATGTTAGGGGTAAGATTAAGTGATAGGAAACGTGCAGAGTGGGTCAGAGAAATAACTCGTCACTGACATTCTAGTGGAAATCAAGAAGAAATGGGAATGTAGTGCGAAGAGTGGATAACCGACGGTCGCTTAAGGTAACAAACTGGATTCCAAGGGAAGGAAAGCGTAGCAGGGGGCGGCAGAAAGTTAGGTGGGCGGATGAGGTTAAGAAGTTCGCGGAGGTCAAATGGATGCAGCTAGCACAGGACCGGGTTAATTCGAGGAATATATAATAGGCCTTCGCCCTGCAGTGCGTATAGTCCGGCTGATTATGATTATGATGATGATGATGATAATATTAATGTGTCCCGGATGGGGTCTCTCTGATTAAGCAGCTCGAGCAGCTTAGATTCAAGGAGGTTGAGAAGTATGCCACATGTGACGATCTACGACAGGAGCAGGTGACTTCAGTGATGACGATGGCAGAACGGCAGAACACTACGCGCCTGAGTCTAGGTTTTCGGGGAATACTTTTGTCAATTTTTTTTTATCACGGGGCCAGTCTGTGATGCTCGTCTAAGCATATGTTTCCTTTATGTTGACACCGCCACCCTTCGATGAATGGTTGTGCTTTGAGGATGTAGTGGTCCCTCTCCAAACAATCTTTCGATTATACCTATGGAGACCGGAGCGGTCTTCTAATCCAAATGAGGTCTAAGCTACCGCCCGATTTTCGGGTTGTTCCGAGTGGAGAGGAGCAACTATTACAGCTTTTCGCTGAAAAATGTGGAGTAAGGCTCCAGTGTTGAAAGGCACCGTTGAGGTCACCGATCAGGAAAACCTTTCGCTGTTCTTTCGGCGCGGGACAAGCATGTCGAGTGAAGGGAAGGAGGAGGTCGGATGGTCTGGTGCGCATTAGTTGTTAAGGAACTAAAGGTATGTTGCATGGCCGCTCCATAATCAGTGTTCGAGGTTCCGAGCCGGGCAGTGCGGTGGGGGCGACGTACTCCGTTGTTGGCGTGTTCACGTGGAACTTATCACGTTGTGCAGTAGGTAGAACTTGCTGTATTTATGATGCGACCATAATGGGTATAATATTACTTATGTACCCCGGCGCCGATGCGTACTACTTGGTCGCGTGTGGAAGTCAAACGCCCAAGGAAAATTCTCGTGCGTTTCCTGGAGGACAGTGATGACTCGATGCGTATTAGTGCCATGTGCTGAAGTTGGACTTATGTTTTAACGCTGAGGCAAGCAAAATTCTATATCCATAACACTACAAAGGTTAAGCGGTGTGAATTGCGTTTCTCCATGCGATCTGCTTCCTCCAGAGTACCGATGCAAGCCGAGCTGCTTCAAGGATTCAGAAACGGGCCAATATGTTTCTTGCGCTTACGTGACAAGACCTAGACAGCGTTCGAAGAAGGATTGGAGTAGTTATTGTAACAGCTGGGGTGATATTTTCCGAGACGCTAATTGTCTACAAAAAAGGTGGAGGTTGTAGATACAGGTTGGGCTAGTTTCCAGCAATTCTGCTGGAAACTAGACCCATTTCGCGAGGTTTAGATTATTGTTATTGTCAGCAATTTTTGACAATGCAAGGCACAGTTCTGCGGCCTAACCGTACTCTTTCATGTGCGCCCAGAAGTCTTCATCTACCATCAGCCTCATGTTATATATTGGTGTGTCCCGGTTCTTTTATCGTTTATCCCAGTTGCGTCCTAGTGCAGTGTGAGCTGCACCTCTTGGAAGTTTAAAGGCGCTGTCCCAAGAAAACCAGTAGGAAACTAAAGAAATCATCATCTGCCGAACTATACCCACTGTAGGGTGAAGGCCTCTCCCATATTCCTCCAATTAACCCGGTCTTGTGCTAGCTGCATCCACTTGACCCTTGCGAACTTCTCAACCTCATCCGCCAACCTAACTTTCTGCCGCCCCCTGCTATGCTTTCCTTTTTTATGGAACCCACTTTGTTACCCTCAGCGACCATCTGTTATACTCTTTTCGCACTACATGTCTTGCCTATACCCATTTATTCTTGAGTTCCACTAGAATGTCAGTACCTTGAGTTATTTCTCTGACCCACTCTGCACGCTTCCTATCTCTTAACGTTATACCGCTACCTGATTTTGTTCTGTATCCCTCTGTATGGTCCTCAATTTAAGTAGAGCCCTTTTAGTTAGCCTCCACGTTTCAGTCCCATAAGTGAGTACAGGTACAATGCAACTGTTTTTCTCTTGAACAATACCGGTAAGCTGCTAGTAATAATTCGCGATTACTTGCCAAATGCCCTCCATTCCAATCTTATTCTCCTTGTTATTTGCCTTCCATCGTCCGGATCTGCGGTTACTACCTGTCCTAAGTAGACATATTCGCCTACAACTTCCAGTGCTTCGCTAACTAATGTAAAGTACTGTTCCTTCCTGAGGCTGTTGAACATTACCTTAGTCTTCTGCATAATAATTTTCAAGCCTGCCTTTCTGCTTTTCCTGTCTAGGTCATCAATCATTCTTTGCAGTTCATCCCCTGAGTTGCTTATCAACGCAATGTCATCAGCAAATCGCCGATTACTGAGGTATTCTTCCTCTACACTTATCCCTAACTGCTCTCATTACAAGTCTTTGAATACCTCTAATCAAGCTGTGAATAGTACTGGGGAGATCGTGTCTCCTTGACTAACATTGTTCTTTATAGGAATTTTGTTACTTTCTTTATGCAGAACTATGGTTGCTGTGCACCCTATATATATATATATATATATATATATATATATACATATATATCCTTTTCATGGATCACTGCCTTGTCGTGGCGGAGGGGCTTGCGAAACTCGATGAAGTCGTGAGCTCTGCAGTGTAGGGCCACCCAAGATAGACAGGTCACGGCAGAGAGTTCTGACAAAATGTGATTCACTAGAGAAGGTAATGGCAACCCACTCCAGTATTTCCTGCCAAGAAAACCCTTGGCCAGTCACAATACCATTAATGATATGGCGCCGGAAGATGAGCCCCCCAGGTTGGAAGGCGTCCCACATGTTACTAGGGATGAATAAACGGCGATTCCTAGTAGCTCCAGGACGAATGAAGCGGCTGAGCTAAAGCCAAAAGGACGCTCAGTTGTGGATGTGTCGGGAAGCGACCGGAAAGTCCGATGTTGCAAGGAGATATATCACATAGCAACAAGGAGTGTAAGATCTATGACGCAAGGTAAACTGAATGTCGTCAAGCAAGAAATGGACAGATTGAACATTGATATCTAGGGTATCAGCGAGCTCAAGTGGACCGGAATGGGAGAATTTAACTCCGGCGGCCATTATGTCTTCTATTGTGGGCACGAATCCAAGAGAAGGAATGGGGTCGCTCTCTTAGTAAACAGAAGAATGGGCAAAGCAGTGCTAGGGTACAACCCCAAAAACGACCGAATGATTTCACCTCGGATCCAAGGTCACCCTTTCAACATAACAGTTATCCAAGTCTATGCACCGACCACTACTGCTGAAGACGCTGACGTTGAGAGATTTTATGCGGACCTACAATGCCTTTTAGACCGCACCCCATCATCAGACGTCGTTTTTCTCATAGGAGACAGGAATGCTAAGGTCGGGAGTGAAGAAATATCCGGAATTAGAGGCAAGTTCGGTCTTGGCGAGCCAAATGAAGCTGGGCTGAGGCTTGTAGAGTTTTGTCAAGAAAACAACCTGACCATAGCGAATACTCATTTTCAACAGCACAAGAGGGGCCTGTACACATGGACTTCACCGGACGGTCTGTACAGGAATCAGATCAATTATATTCTTTGCCGGCACAGATGGAGAAGCGCTATACAAGCAGTAAAAACAAGGCCTGGAGCCGATTGTGGCACCGATCATCAGCTTCTTGTTGCCAAAATTAAGCTTCGATTGAGGAAAACGCAGAGAACTAGAAGGCCTTTCAGGTATGATCTGGATCAAATTCCATTAAAATATGCTGTGGAAGTGAGGAATCGATTTCAAGAATTAGATCAAGAAGACAGAGAGCCCGAAGAGATGTGGACTGATGTTCGTGATATAATACAAGAAGTTGCTACTAAGGTAGTTCCAAAGCAAAAGAAATGCAAGAAAGCAAACTGGTTATCTGAAGATTCTTTGCAAATAGCTGAGCAAAGGAGGATGGCAAAAGTTATGGGGGAAACAGAAAGATACAAGGTTCTCAATGCGGATTTTCAGAATATAGCAAGGAGAGATAAGAATGCCTTCCTGAACATAAAGGACAAACGTGATAAAGGACAAACGAGGAAAGGACCTCACTGAAGCCTCAGAGATAAAGAAGAGGTTACAGGAATACACAAAAGAACTGTACAAAAAGGACCCGAATGTGCAAACCCAACATAAGACGGTTGTGATTACTGATCTCGAGCCGGGCATCCTGAAGAGTGAAATTCAATGGGCCTTAGCCAGCCTTGCTAAGAACAAAGCTTTGCGGAATTGATGGCATTCCAGCTGAGTTGATTCAAAACCTCAACCATGACGCTGTTAACATTCTGCATACATTATGTCAGAAGATTTGGACAACCCTGCAGTGGCCACATGATTGGAGGAGGTCAGTTTACATCCCCATTCCAAATAAAGGCAGTGCCAAAGATTGTTCCAACTACCGCACGATCGCGCTTATTTCGCATGCTAGCAAGGTGATGTTGAAAATCCTCCAAGGTAGGCTGCAGCAGTATGTGAATCGGGAACTTCCGGTCGTGCAAGCTAGGTTTCGCAAGGGCAGAGGAACTAGAGACCAAATTGACAACCTTCGCTGGATCACGGAAAAAGCAAGAGAGTTCCAGAAACCCATCTACTTCTGCTTTATTGATTATGCGAAAGCGTTTGACTGCGTAGATCACAGCAGATTGTGGCAAGCTCTCCAAGAGATGGGAGTTCCAATTCACCTCATCTGTCTCCTCAGGAACCTGTATGAAGGACAAGAGGCCACAGTCAGAACTGGGCATGGTCTTACTGATTGGTTTCCGATTGAGAAAGGAGTGAGGCAAGGCTGCATACTGTCGCCCTGCCTATTTAACCTATATGCAGAGTGCATCGTGAGGAAGGCCGGTCTGGCTGGACGAGTCTTCAGCCGGAGTGAAGATTGCTGGAAAACGTATCAACAACTTAAGATATGCGGATGATACCACTTTAATGGCAGAAAGTGAAGTGGAACTCAAGAGACTTCTGATGCGTGTACAAGAAGAGAGTGAGAAGCCGGTCGTGCTTTGTATGGCAGTATTATAAGCATATGTGACGAAAGGGAGAATCCGGTCCCAGTTTCAGTGGTCGGACGCGATATACATGGCCAGCATGTCACTCAAGGTGCGGTTAAAACGTTCCGTCATGCCATTTGTCTGCAGATGGTAGGCCGAGGTAGGACGGTGGGCAATGCGGCACTGCTCAAGAAGGGCTTCAACGGTCTCGGAAAGAAAAACACGGCCACGGTTACTGAGCAATTCTTTAGGTGAACCGTGGCGCAGAACGAGATGGTGCAGGACGAACGACGCAACGTCCGGCGCCGACGCAGAAGGTAAAGATGATGTTTCTGCGTAGCGGGTAAGGTGGTCAACAGCCACGATAACCCAACGGTTACCAGCTGGAGTGACTGGTAATGGCCCGTAAAGATCAATACCCACACGGTCGAATGGCCGGCTGAGGTAGGGCAAGGGCTGCATCGGAACGATGGAGTGGCGTGAAAGGTTTTGGCGGCGTTGGCATTCCTGGCATGCGCGGACGTAATGACGCACGAAGCAGTACATACCCTGCCAGTAATAGCGGAGGCGAAGACGAGTGTAAGTTTTCAACACTCCGGCGTGGGCACATTGAGGATCGGCGTGAAAAGCGGCGCATATTTCCGAACGAAGGTGCCGAGGAATGACAAGGAGCCACTTGCGTCTGTCGGAAAGGTAATTTCGGCGGTAAAGCATGCCGTCGCGGATGACAAGATGACGAGCTTGGCGGCGAAGCGTTCGAGAAGCTGGGCGCAGAGAAGGTGTAGATAAAAGCGTGAGAAGAGAAGCGATCCAAGGATTTTGCCTTTGTTCATTGGGCATGTCGGCAATTTCTAGTAAAGATGAGTCACCTATGGTGATAGCTGTCGAGTCAGAGCCGCATTGAAGAGGTGACCTAGACAAGGCGTCAGCATCAGAATGCTTACGGCCAGACCGGTAGGTGACCTGAATGTCGTACTCTTGTAAGCGGAGGGCCCAACGAGCAAGACGGCCGGATGGGTCTTTAAGGGTGGACAACCAGCAAAGTGCGTGATGGTCGGTAACAACAGAAAAGGGACGACCGTAGAGATATGGGCGGAACTTTCCAATGGCTCAAATGATGGCCAAACACTCCTTTTCGGTTACAGAATAATTTTTTTCGGCATTTGTTAAGGTGAGGCTGGCATAAGCAACAACGTACTCTGGGTAGCCGGGCTTTCGTTGTGCAAGGACAGCGCCGAGACCTACACCGCTGGCATCAGTGTGAACTTCGGTAGGCGCCGCAGGGTCAAAATGGCGGAGAATCGGAGGCGACACTAGAAGGCGCCGAAGCGTCGGAAAGGCCTCATCACAGTCGGACATCCAAGATGAAAGAATTGCGTCACCGGCAAGGAGCTCAGTCAGCGGGGAGATGATCGAAGCGAAATTGCGGACGAAGCGACGAAAATACGAGCACAGCCCGATAAAACTACGCAGCTCATTTAGGGAAGTTGGACGTGGAAACTCAGCTACTGCGCTGAGTTTTGCAGGATCTGGACGAACACCGTCTTTCGAAACAACGTGTCCCAATATAGGAAACTGGCGAGCCCCGAAGCAGCACTTTTTCAAATTTAGTTGCAAGCTGGCATCAATCAAATAGTTCAGCACACGCTCGAGACGATCCAAATGTGACGTAAAATCTTTTGAAAACACGACAACATCGTCCAGGTAACAAAGACAGTCATGCCACTTGAGTCCGCACAGAATTGTGTCCATCATGCGCTCGAAGGTGGCCGGTGAGTTGCATAATCCAAACGGCATGACGTTAAATTCATAGAGACCGTCAGGTGTCACAAAAGCGGTTTTTGGTCGATCGTCAGCTGCCATGGGTATCTGCCAGTAGCCCGAGCGGAGATCCAGAGATGAAAAGAATTCGGCACCTTGAAGGCAATCAAGAGCGTCATCAATGCGTGGAAGGGGTACACGTCTTTTCGCGTTATCTTGTTCAATCGCCTGTAATCAACGCAGAAATGGATAGAGCCATCCTTTTTCCTCACGAGAACAACTGGAGAAGCCAAAGGGCTGTGCGAAGGCTGGATGACGCCACGCTGAAGCATGTCATAAATGTTCTCGGTGATAACTCGACGTTCTGCAGCCGATACGCGATATGGGCGCTGGCGTATCGGGGCGTGCGTACCGGTGTCGATGCAGTGAGTGACAATGGATGTAAGCCCAAAGATTTTTGAGGAAAGTCGAATGAGGAACGGAAGCGTTGAAGTAAGCTGACGAGCTCGTCGCGTTGATCTGCTGAAAGGCTGGCATCAAGACAGCCAGAAAAATCTGCCGAGGAGTTGTCGTTGTGTACAGAAGCAAGCAAGTCAATTGTACCGAGCTGAAGTGGGGCTGGGTCTTCTGAGACGGGATATGTCATAGCGTCATCAAAGGGCTCGACATGACCAAGACGTTCTCGACGAAGAAGCGTTGACGGACAAGACAACGGGTTAGAGACGTACATGGCGCTGTAGCCACCACAGAAGGTCAGAAGAGCGAAAGGCAGGACTAAGCAATGGCGACGATTAGCGGCAGGCGTCGGAGTGAAAAGAACAGTCGAATCAGAAAAGCAGGCGCAGGAAACGGGCACGAGGACGGTAGAGCAGGCGGGGATGTCAGTATCTTCGGCCACGGTTATCTTATCGACGTGGAGCGGTGTGTCGGACGAGGCAGCAGGTGAAAGCGGAGACAATTCGATGCTGGCTTGGGCACAATCAATAATCGATGATGACTGGTGAGAAAGTCGCAACCCAGAATTAGTTCGTCAGAGAAGTGAGACAGCACAAGAAATTCGGCGACGTACAAAACACCCTGAAAAACAATTCGAGCTGTGCACGCCGCAAGAGGTTATATGCGATGCGAGCTGGCAGTTCGGAGAAAAACTTTCGAAACAGGCGTCGTAACTTTACGAAGTCGGCGGCAAAAGGTTGGCACTTATAACAGACACAGCGGCGCCAGTGTCCACAAGCGCGAGAACTGCGACGCCATCAACAAACACTTCGATAGCGTTGTCCGGAGAAGACAGAGGACTTGCACAAGTAGAAGAAAACGCAGTTCTTGCCTCCGGAACTGCGGCCGTTAGTTTTCCTCCGGGCCAGCAGGAGAGCGACGGCGCAGCGGCGAGAGGGAACGACGGCGGGGAGACGGCGATCGACGAGAGGAGTGGGAGGAGCGGTCAGGATAAAATGAGTTGGTAGAAGTGCCAGCAGCGACAGGAGGAGGGGAATGTTCATAGTTTGAACTGTAGCTGGAACTGTACAGATGGGGGCCATTGCGGTACGGCTGCGCGCGCTGGCGACAAAGCCGGGCGACGTGGCCAGGAACGCCACATGAATAACAGACTGGGCGGTTGTCGGAGGTCCGCCATGGATTGTTGACCCGACGTCCAGGAAGCAGATAAGGGCGGGGCGGAGGTGGTGGTGGTGGTAACGGCGCAGAATACGCGACAGGGCACGGTGGTGGTCTGGCGGTGACAGCGGCGTACGTTAGCGGGGCTGTCACAGGCGTAAGTTGAGAGCTTGGCGGTAAAACTTCTGCAACTTGCTCCTGGATGGTGCGTCGAAGTGCAGGATCTAGCGATGGGGTGGTTGCAGCAGAAACAGGGAGGAGCGACAGTTTGCGAGCCACTTCCTCCCGTATAAAAGCCTTGATCTCGGGAAGGAGGAAAAGCGGTTCAGATGCGAGGCCGCATACTTTCGGAGGCGGGAATAGCCGATCGTTCATGACAGAACGTCGAGTAGAAGCTCGTTGCCTCCTGAGGACGTCGTAACATTTCACAAAGCTGAACCACTTCAACGACGGTTTGCGGGTTTCTGGCAGTCAACATATGAGACGCATTGTCGGAGATTCCCTTCAGGATTTTGGTGATTTTGTCAGCTTCAGACATAGATGGATTAACACGTTTGCAAAGATCCACAACGTCCTCTATGCAGCTGGTGAATGTTTCGTCAGCAAGCTGAGCGCGGGCTTCGAGGCGTTGTTCGGCGCGGAGTTTGCGCACGGCGGGGGGCCCGAACACCTCGGAAAAGCTTGTTTTAAAGGCCGACCAGGTGGGCAGGTTGGGTTCGTGGTTGCGAAACAATAAATTGGCCACATCTGTCAGGTAGAAGAGCCATAACAACAGCGCGACAGACTGGTTGAAGACAGACAGGTAGAAGAGGACGTTAGCTAACTTTGTGGTATCGTCCCACTTGTTGTATGCGCTTACGCGTTCATATGAGGATAGCCAGTCATCCACATCCTGGTCATCTGCGTCACTGAAAAAGTTGGGATCCCGTTGGCGAAGCCCACCAGAGCACAGGATGGTAGGCGGAGTGGTGGGAGCAGTCGAGCATGGTGTAGCGGTCTGGCTTGCTGCCTCAGTCATAGCGGATGGCGGAGCGAGAGTGCGACTGCGAAGCTCCATCATGAGAGGAGGGAACGAAGAGCAGCTTCTAGCAAATGTAAGAGTACGTTCAGTCTGAGGTCGGTGTTCTGGTCGAACGTTTCACTAGCGCGTCAGTCTGTTGCGTCTTCTTCTTTGTCAGCCGTCTTCTTCGTAGCACGCGCCTTTTCGACATATGCTTGTCGTCTTTGTCACCGTCGACAGTCACCGAGCGTTGGTGTGACACTACAATATATATATATATATATATATATATATATATATATATATATATATATATATATATATATATATATGTATTTTTCGTAATCAATGAATGCTATGTATAAGGGCTTGTTATATTCCGAGCATTTTCTATCACCTGGTTGATGGTATGTATATGATCGATAGTAGAGTAGAGTAGAGTGCTGAAGAAATAAAGCCCCTTTAACATTAGCCGGCGCGTGATCTTGTGTTCTGCGCATGCGCGATGGTGGAGTGCATCAACTCCCGGTTCTTGCCTGCCTGCAGGCTCGTCTTCAATTGTGACTCGAAACAATTATTCAATGAAACCTAAAATGCTGCAATGGAAATTTGGGATTTTATTGTATATTTATCTGTTCGCACAAATATCCTCGCACTTTCGCACATTCACAGAAAGAAATAGCGTGCCAGCGTATGTCCCGAATGAACACATGAGTCACTGCACCCATTATGCGGTCGTCACAGTGTGATGTCACGCACCACATAATAGGCGCATAATAAATAAACATAGAACGATAAAATAGCACACGGCCGCGAACATGATTCGAACCCACAACGACACGCGCAGGTCAGCCCTCCTGGAAGTTGTACTAACGCACTTAGCCATCGCCGAAGCTTGTCATCACGCTTTCTCTCACCGTTTTTCGCCGTTTTCTGCGCGCGTAAGTAAGGCAACATCACGCAGACACTTGCACGTGTAAGCCAAAATTTGAAAGCGTGTCCACATCCGCTTGCACAGTGGTGCCGTGCTGCAGGCGCTAACGACTTTTCAGACTATCCAATGTTGTTGCTGTGGGAAACAGAAGGGATAGAGGTCAAAGCATGCGGTTTGGGCTCCGGACTTTCTACCCCTCCCCAGATCCGGTGCCTTCTGGCACTTCAAACATTTCAGCAGCAAACGACAATCAGCCCACGCAGATCAATGTGTTCAAGACCTGTCTTTCATTTTTTCCTTTTTGTTCCCCGTAATCCTGCATTACTGCGCAAGACTATTTTATGTTTTTGTCGATTTGCGACCCGCTTTCCTCCATGGTGTTCACCCTTTGAGGATATTTCAAAGAAATAAGCAAGCTGCCTCAACAGCCCCTGCTCCCTATTCGGGGAAAATTAATAATAATCGGGGCAAGGTGGATCAGTGGTGGCTCACATCAGAGAATTTTTCTTGCAGTCTTGCCTGACGAGTTCAGGATCGCTTCACTGGAATGCCTGTGGAAACATACCAACCGCCACGTAAGTAAGCCGTGTGTTAGATGTGCCTATAAGCAGCGTTACGTATACGCCACTATGGCGCAAGCTTGTCTTGTACCTACTGGGCTGCAGTTTTAAACAAGCATAAAGTTCTACGAAATGCAGTCGACAGCCTGTTATCCCATTGTTTCGTTTTTGAACTTGTGTGTGTTCTTTATTTGTGAGCTGTTTGTGCGAATTTAATAAAACATTTTCAGCTGTTTGTGCTTTAAGAATTGCCTAATACTGTATCTTTGTAGAGCTGCTTTATTTCTTGTCATCATCATTTTGTCGATATTATGAATGTAATGCCCACCTGCTATGGTCTCAACTAGAGACTGGCAGTATTGCAAATAAATAAATAAATCATTTGGCACTTCTTTAACGGAAGGTAAACAGAGTCTGATTGTGACCGAACGGACATCTTTAAAGCATAAAAGGCACCCATTTGAATTCAATGAAGCAGCAATCGCTATCGCGTAATTTCGAGGGACAAATACTGCAATATTGCAGTACAACTGCACGAGCACAAATTGTAAGAATATATGAGACCAGTGAAAATGGCCGGTGACCTCTTAAAATAAATCTATGGCTCAGCATAGGAGCCTCATCCATGGATTGAGCCGTGTATAGCTACCTCCGTTTTAAAGGGGATGTATGCAGAACACTTTTCCTTTCCGATTCATTCTTTCTTGCTTCTTTCTGTTCATTATAAAAATAGAATATAAAAAGAATATGCTAGAAAAACATGTGTGTGCTCTGTATGCTTTTTTTTAACTCCATGGGAGGCGAGTTCGAATGGGAGAGCCACTGATCTTTCTTGCACGTTATGTGCAAACTTTTGGATGCGGAAAGACATTCTCGAGTAGCGTAAGGAGTCACCTAAGATATACGCTCCTTTAAAAACGTGCTAATTCTAATATCTGACTCGTGTTCTTTTATTATTTTTGCGCAAATTGCTAAACTCAGTGCTCTGTGGAGTCAAGAAGTGGTTATATACATCGCCAATACTCTTGTAGCCAGAAGACATCCCAGAACCCAAATGCGTGCAATGGATTTCTGAAATGCGTTTAAGGTCACCTTACGGGCAATGACGTATTATTGGATTTTTACATTATAATGGCGGGGATCATTTTTACGTAAGCAGCAAATACTGCCGGCACAGGTTGTATATTACAACGCGCAGATGCCCAAAACCGAAAGCCTAGTTTGTCATGATAACCTGTTTGTCCATCGAAATATACTAGTTGTGGTTATTTGTGGTGTCTAACGTCCCAAAGCGACTCAGGCTATGAAAGACGCGGTAGTGGAGGGTTCCGGAAATTTAGACCACCTGGGGTCTGGGCACTGACTACAGTACACGGGAGGCTTACTTTTCGCCTCCACCCAAAAGCGGCCGACGCGGCCGAAATTAGATCCCGTATCCTTGGTCATAGCAGTCGAGTACTCAAATCACTGCACCACCACGACGGGAAATTGAAACGTATTGTCAGCAGCAGTATATATAGGAACGCATTGTAAAAGATATCTATTGCGCCACGGTTAGGGATATGAGGATTAATAAACGAATTTAGTGATTGAAAATTCTCGCATGTGGTAGACAGAACAATTTCTTGTTCAGATAAGGCCGCGTCGGCCTCAGTTTGATGAATGCAGTGGTATGCGATATCAACAAAGGTTGTAGAGCCCCAAGCGGTCTGAACTTATCCGGAGGAATCCACAATGGCGTCTCATAGCCCACGTGCACCCTAGGGCTTTAAGCAGCACATATTGCATCATACCTTTAATGAACGCTGATGTAAGCATAGCACCTTCTATTCACGACAGTGGTTGTGTTGTGACCATCTGGGAACGTTGACAACCCCTCGTGAGAATATATGTTGTCGTTGCCATGCTGCTGCCTGTGACCTCTCACAAAATTTTATTGCATTTTTCGTCCTAAGAGGAGGAGGTGAAAGATGAGAAGGAAATGCAGGGAAGTTAACCCGTAAAAGCAACCGGTTTGCTACCCTGCACTGAGGGAAAGGGGTGAGCGGCTATAAAAGTTGTGAGAGAGGGATGGTTGAAGTTAGTACAGTCACATCACAGACATGCCACATCACATCACGTCTCAGTCATATCACTTAACATAACAGCAAGCTCATAGTCTTTCGATTAGGTACGTGCTTTTCATTAGGCGGAGCAGTGCCTGGGAGGCCTTCAACGCAGACAATCGCCGTGGCCAGGGACCTAAAATCTTAATTTCAGTCAATGGGCGTCCATCTAGATGCTCCAGCGTACGACATAGACACTGTCTTTTCTCACTGTATATGGGGCACTCACAACGAATGTGGCTTATAGACTCGTCGCACCCACAGTTTGTACATGCAGGGCTGTTTGCCATGCATATCGTAAAAGAATACAAGTTTGTGAATGCTACACCAACCCACAGGCGGCACAGTAAAGTTTCTTCGCGTCGGGGTAGGCCAGGTGGAAGTCGGAGCTTCAGGTCAGGGTCCAGGGATTTTAAGCGGCAGTTCGCAAACTGGCCAGAATTCCACAAGGAGAGCGTGTGTTCACGCGCAAGTGCGCGAAGCCTGCCCGTTGCGTCTGACCTGGAAAAGAGAATCAACACACAATCGCCGTCTTGGTGGGCTGTTCGTGCGACCTTGTCCGCCCGAAGATTGCCCGCTATGCCGCTGTGTCCTGTAAGCCATTGGAAGATGATGTCATGTCCTCCATTAATTGCACAGTGATGAATTTGTCGTATTTCCACAACGAGTTCTCCATGTGCTCCACGACGAAGAGCCGCTTTTAAGGCTTGCAGAGCTGCTTTTGAATCTGTGAAAATAGACCACCGCTGAGGGCTCTGCTGACTGATATGCCTAATTGCGACACGAAGAGCGGTTAGCTCTGCAGCTTTGAAGAAGTCTGGCGAATTGTCCTTTTATTTCTGTATTAATTGAGGGCATGACTATCGAGCCTGAAGAACTCACGGCTTTCACTGAACCATTGGTGTAGACGTGCAAACGATTTGCATGGTGCTCATAGAAGTATTCAAGAGTGATTTGCTGTAGTTCTATCGGCGATAACTCGACCTTCTTCCTGATGCCGGGTATTGAAAGAAGCACGTGTGGTTTCTGAAGGCTCCATAGGGGAGAGGACGGTCTAGATCCGGGTGTAAACTGGGACGGCAAAATCGCGCAATGCGCATTAACGGTCTCTGTAAACGATGTACGAGGCCTGGTAATAGGAAGACTGGTCAAATGAAGACAGGGAAGCCGGGAGATGTGTCGGAAATGTGCCCTCAGGGAGCCAACTGTTAGGTAGGTAGATGTGGGATGCTCCTGTGTAATTAAAATGGTAGCAGCCGTAGAGGCACATTTCGGTAAGATCATTTCATTCCTGTGATTATTCTAGAAGTCTTCTTCCTTAGACCATGGTTAAACGATTGCGGGAATGCGGCTTAAAACTGAAAAAACTGTCTATCTTCGCTTCTCTCGTCAAAAAGCTCCATTATCCTTTATTTACACGTTAGGTTCGTCGCCTTTGCAGGAACAAACCAATTAAAAATACTTGGGTGTCACAATTGCTAACAATTTATCATGCAATTGACACATTAATAATATCTGTTCTTCAGCCTTGCGTAAATTATATTTTTGTGGCACAAACTTCAAAGTGCTCCACCTAACGTAAACTTACTTGCCTATTATTCCTTAATTAGACCTAAACTTGAATATGCGTGTAAATTTTGGAACCCGTTTACTAAACAAAATATTAAATGTCTCGAAAGGATACACAGAAATGCAGTACGATTTATCTATTCCAAATTCTCTCGATACGACTCTCCCTCAGAAATAATGCGTGATAATGACATTGAACACTTAAACATACAAGGAAAAACTTACGATTGCGATTACTTTCCATGCTTTGTAAAGAAAATTTTACCTTTGACTCTTCCTCTCTCCTGCCTCTTTCAACATCTAGGCTTACTCGACACCATCATTCGAATTCACGAACACCTTATTTTGCACGAAAGGATGTATTCAAATTTTTTTCCCCGAACTATTGCAGATTGGAATGACTGGTTGTTGCCTGTTTCCACTGATTGATGTATTGTTCATTTGTAATATTGTTGTATTTTACCACCCTGCTTGGACCTGAGCAAGGTCTGCAGTATCTAATAAATAAAAATAAAACTTATTATTGTTCTTCTTCGAAGCACTTTTTCTGTCTGCTACCTGATAGCTCTAGTACAGAAGACCAATCCGTAAGACACGTGTTTTAGAGAACAGCCTTTATTCACCCTTTCAGTGGTGGAGCCCCGTCGCCGTTGGTGCCGTTGCCATTGTAACCGAGCGAAAGGGAGTCACGCGCAACAAGAGAGTCACGAGCCAAGGACATTTGCACAGGGGAACAGAAAGAAGAGCCACGAGCTCCGCGCCGCTCGCTCATAGCTGTCTGTTCTTCTGAGAAATTCTTTCCGCTCGCCCGTGGCTCCTTCCTCTTCTTTTGATAAATTCTCTATGGCTCGTCAGAAAAAATAGAGTGATTTGTAACCGCACATACATGCATACAAGCATCTCTCAAATCCATTGCCTCAGTATATGGCTACACTCAAATTTCGCATTCGGGAGTATCGTAATCGTCCTTAGAATTTTTATAATCGCTTTGCACAAAAAACAACCAAATTATTTTCAACTGAAAACACTCCTGTGATTTTTCCCCCTGCAGGTTCAAGAACTCATAGTCCAAATATTGACTGAACGACAATGGGGAGTCACGCAATTTGCTAATGGACTGTGCAATCCGGTTAGTATATTAACCTTACTCTATCAGTTTTACTTACTAGTTGATGCTACAAAATGGTACAGCACATGGTGTGTGTGCATTTTCAAAAACCTATAGCAGAACAAGCTCGTGTCTTGTCCCGAAAAGCACGCACGGCAATATTAAAAACATGTGGCATGGTGTAACGCCGCCACCTTACAAATCTTAATGCGGGACATTTAGCTTGCTCCATGGTCCTCGGTATTGTCCAGTTCTGTCAAATGGCAACACAGGTTCCCACGCTCAATAGGAGCACTTTACTGTGCCATGAAAAAGAGGGACATGAAGGAAAGAAAGTCGGGGTAACCAGACAAAATGAGCTATTGTGTCACCGTAAGCACGGGTAAGGGAGATAAAGATTACGGAGCAGACTAGAGAAGGAGAGTCATGCACGATGCGTCTGTGGGTGGCGTAAGTGGACAGTATTTCGAATACGTGTCCTGAGATTGAAAATTCAGATGAATGACAAAAATTCCGAAATGACTCAGGCTCGAAGCCAGCATCAGTCAAACGTTCAGGGTTCTCAAACGAATAGTCAACAAGCACAGCGACATGAGGGAGGCCAATCTTCTTAGACTAAGCGCAGTCTTTCGTGATTAGCAAAACTGTATACGCAATTCAAGAGATACCGGTCGACGGCTAAGGGAAAATGGTCGGGAGTCTCTCTCTCTCTCTCTCTCTCTCTCTCTCTATATATATATATATATATATATATATATATATATATATATATATATCCATCGGCTCCTCCGCTCTCAATAACACAAGCGTTATCGCCGCCTCACGCGCTGTGCAGTATTGGCACAGCCTTCTCTAGCAATAACCTTGCACGTGCGTTCACTGAAAAAGAAATATTGCTGTCGACAAAAAAATGAGCTTGACAGGGGTTAGTGGAATAGGAACCGTCTGCCGAATTGTCTACACAACGCCAAACGATCAAATGAGTTGGTCTGTAGCTGGTCAAGTTCGTGGTGCCAGAACATGATGAAAGAACTGCAAAACAGAACAAGGGGTGAAACACACAGGACGCTAATTCAACGATTATTTCCCTAAAGGAAGTGTACGCTGTTGATATAGATTTTTATACATTTTTGACTATGCGCATGTGGGTACAACAAGTGTGTGTACTTATATATATACTCTTCCGTTCTTCGAATAAATTCAGTTGTCAGTTCTGCGCCCTCATTGTCCACTTCTCCTCTTTGTCTCGTCTTTTTGCGCAATATACATTACTGTCCATCATGGTTCACCAACTCGCCCAATCAGCCGTTCTTCTACGGAAGTGTACGCACCTAATTGTGGGGGGCGGGTTTTATGCTTTGTAATAATGTCTAAGTATTGCTGTACACGAATTACTACGAGCTATTTGCTTACGACCACTGAATAATTTATAATCGAATTTATTTTCTCACATGTTTCGATTTCGGTTTCAACAGCGGAGTGAAGGCTGGGACGTCAAAGTGAAGTCTAGGCCGCATGAGGGGTGGAAAAGCTGCGATATATTTGCTAACTCGCCGTTTCATTTTCCCATAACGGTAAAGACATCCTGGCTCGAAAATGTGAATCGAAAAAAGTGAAGAAGCAGCAATTATATCATTGTTTTTTCATCTCTCGCGTCACCTAAACTCCACTTTGACTTCATAGCCATCACTCGGCTATTGAAACCAAAACAGAGACTGGTAAAGAAAAAAATGCGATAATAAACTATGCAGCGCTCGTAACGGGAACCCACGCGAGATTCATGTGCAGTTACGTATCATTAACAAGAAGAAATTCAACCAAAATTTGGTGTTTACGCTCCTTTAAAAATGGATTTGGTATTTTACAGCCGCTATTAATTATTCCTGGTAAGCAATGATAATTTAATCACAAACATAACGTATGTTGCTGTTTTTTTTTTTTGCATTAGGCTGCCTTCATAAATCATTGGTGAATTTTCTCATTACCTTTTCCGATAAGGGAAGAAACTACAACATCGTACGTAAAATCAACACTGTAACACGAACGGCCAAGGGGTTAACTAAGCCTGATGCTCCCCTCTTACGCTTGCGGCACTCTTGAAGATATAGCTCAGCAGCGTATACCTTGTTGCTGCATGGTTCAAAGCTGCACCTACAAGCCCAACCAGCGAACCTGCTGAACTTAGCGCTCATGCTGCTTGTCTCTCTTTCTGCGTGCTGCGCTAGAGTTTCATCTTTAGCATATCTGTCGGGCGATTACGTTAGATTTGACCGCGAAGCCTAGTGGTTATGTGTTCTGCCCTATTTAGGACTTGATTTTACTACTACCGACATTTCCCACACTTAAAAGCATGTCGAATATTGGCCTCTAACTCTGGCTGACCCGCTGCCAGTTGACGTGCCGACGAAGGTGCTGCGCGTCCCGCGCGACCTTAAATCTGAACCGCAAAGACCAAGCAGCTACGGGCGTGTGAGAAGCGCTCGTGCTGCGTGTTGTGCTTCAATGCATGACGTAATGGCCGTCGTGAATAAGCTCTCTATAACAGCTTTTTTCAGACAGAGTAGAGTGCCTCAGCACGGGTCATGGCGCATGAAGACAGATTGCAAATTACGAGCGCTGCGACGGAGAACAACAACGAGAGAGTAATGACAAGGACAGGCGCTACTATCAACTGAACGTTTATTCAAAGAACACAGATTAAATACTCGCAGAAGACAACCAAAGGCACATGCGCTTCACAGATTTTTCCTAGGTATCCAGATAAACAATCTCACATTCTTGGATGCTTACAGATGGTGAGCTCACGCACGTGTCACTGTTCTTATGGATGTGATATGACTCTGACAGTTCTCTAGTCATTTGATCTTTGTGTCTAAACTTAATCTTGGTTTTGTTAAAAAGCGGTAGGCATTTCTTCCTACCAGGCACATTTGACCCACTAGGTTTATTCAAATGACAGTCCCTGTAATGAAGGGCCAAATTGGATGAGGGGGCACTATTCAAAGAAGTGTTATGCTGGCGCAGGCGCGTATTAATACATTTGCCGGTTTGCCCTATATAATTTTTCCCACATTTAAAAGGTACTTCATACACAACCCCTTCTTCACATGCGACAAAACGCGAATCATGGTCCACTTGGCACGCACCTTTTCTTGTTCTACTTTTTTGTTTCTGATCTCTAGCCCTTCTGTCAACAACCGCACAAATTTTGCCCAGCTTATTAGGAACCGAAAATAACACTTTAACTCCATATCTACTGCCGATTTGCTTAAGCCTGTGGGATAACCGATGGATATACGGGATCACTGCATACTTCTTTCGATCGCTATTGATATGGACTTGTGTATCTTCTCTACCAAAAGCCTTAATCTTCTTTATGATTTTATTGCTAGCTAGAATTATCACATCCATCGGGAAGCCCGCTAACCTTAACCTTTGGACCTGTTGTTTGAAACTACTATCTATGGCGTGAACACATGATTTTGTAACAGCAGAACTTAAACAAGACACTGCAATGCCACATTTTACTATCTTCGAATGACCTGAATGGTAACTAAGCAAGGGCTTCTCTGACCGCTGTAAAAAAGACCAACAAACATGATCCAACTTTTTTTCCAATCCTATATCCAAAAATTGAAGCTGATTTCCCTCCGGTAATTCAAACGTAAATTCCAATCCATACCCACAGTCTACAAATGTTTTTAAAACCATTTCCACTTGACTATTGAACTCCTGAGCTTCAACAAAAACCAGATAATCGTCTACATATCGGAAGACTTTTTTTACATAGTTACCTAATCTGTCATTAATGGATCTGTCCACGTAAGAAAGAAATATGTTGCTAAGAACTGGAGCCACTTTTGAGCCAATGCACACCCCAGATTTTTGTATAAATAGTCTGCCCTCCCATTCAACAAATGTGGATGTAAGATAAAAAGACAGAAGCTCTAAAAAGGAGCCAACCGATACACCGCACTTTGAAATGAATGCCCCCTCATCATTTTCCTCTTCTATACATTTTTTAACACACTGGAGGAGCCTACTATGCGATAATGAATAGAATAAACCCTGCACATCAATACTGAACATGCCACACACACCAGGATTACTGCATTTCAAAAATTCTACAACTGCCACTGAATTAGGAACGAGAAATGGATCTACTACGGAAAGCGAACATAAATTACTTTGCAAAAAACTTGAGACAACATGTTGCCAGGTTCCCCGTTCAGTAACAATGGAACGAAAGGGAATGTCAATTTTATGTGTTTTAGCAGAAAAAAATACTTCTAAAAAATTTCCCTTCGTCTTTTTAATGGAGGTGTGCAATCTGTCTAAATTCATTTCTCCTAATAGCCTTAACGCCTCAGTTTTTTGTTTCACGGCACTGGTGCGCACAGGCTTAAAATTATTGGTGATGGAATCCATAGCCTTCGCACGGAAAAGATTCTCTGGGAGCGTAACAAAATAACCTTCTTTATCCGAAACAACCACACGCATTTTTGCGGACGTCAGGAATTCGATCAATGGAGCATAGCCCCACCTTCTGATAGGCCCTCCGTCACACTTCTTGAGGGCATCAACACATTCTACAACGCACCTGGGTTGATCTTCTTTCCGGGCTTGACGCGCAATAGTCCTACCAAGAGAAAGTTTTTCTTCTTTTCCCAACGAAGGCTGCACACCGAATTTCGGACCCAACTTGAGGATTTCCTGAAACTTCTTTGGCACCGGCTGATCGCCCAAAACCAAGAGCTTTCCTTCAGAGCCCGGAGACGTTCCTTTGGAGGGTAACCAGGGACGGGCGGAGTACCAAAGGAAGTCAGTGTGCTTCTTCGCTTGTTCGCACCACGCACGGAAGTTCCGCACACGGAGCCTGTTCTTCTCACACGCCACCCAGAGGCAGTCCTTGTAGTAACGATGCTGTCGCCACCACTCCGAAGCCACAATCCTGCAGATCCTGCGATTGTGCCCAGTGGACGGGAGCAAACCACCACACAACACCTGGACCTCAACGGGGCAAAGAGCACGTCTAGCATGCCACGAAGCTAACCGAGCCTTGAAGGCACAAACTGCGATTAGAGAAGCCAGTGCAGCCTGGTTGTCAAAAGGAGCGGGATTAGGACATAAAACAGAGCTCATTGTACTAGAAATAAATTGCAGTAATACGGAAAGTTGAGCTAGTTGGTACATGATTGGTACATGTTGCTGGGCAAAATTTGTGCGGTTGTTGACAGAAGGGCTAGAGATCAGAAACAAAAAAGTAGAACAAGAAAAGGTGCGTGCCAAGTGGACCATGATTCGCGTTTTGTCGCATGTGAAGAAGGGGTTGTGTATGAAGTACCTTTTAAATGTGGGAAAAATTATACAGGGCAAACCGGCAAATGTATTAATACGCGCCTGCGCCAGCATAACACTTCTTTGAATAGTGCCCCCTCATCCAATTTGGCCCTTCATTACAGGGACTGTCATTTGAATAAACCTAGTGGGTCAAATGTGCCTGGTAGGAAGAAATGCCTACCGCTTTTTAACAAAACCAAGATTAAGTTTAGACACAAAGATCAAATGACTAGAGAACTGTCAGAGTCATATCACATCCATAAGAACAGTGACACGTGCGTGAGCTCACCATCTGTAAGCATCCAAGAATGTGAGATTGTTTATCTGGATACCTAGGAAAAATCTGTGAAGCGCATGTGCCTTTGGTTGTCTTCTGCGAGTATTTAATCTGTGCTCTTCGAATAAACGTTCAGTTGATAGTAGCGCCTGTCCTTGTCATTACTCTCTCGTTGTTGTTCTCCGTCGCAGCGCTCGTAATTTGCAATCATGTACCAACTAGCTCAACTTTCCGTATTACTGCTATGAAGACAGAGTAGCACTAACTCTCCACTACCTAAAATCATTAGTAGTGTCCTTTTATCACCCTTTCGCTGGGTAGCTAGACTATTTTTGTGTTGAAATCAATATTAGCTTTGAAGCATTCTTTAAGCGCAGAAAGAAAAAGCTTTTTGAGACCATAAAAAAGCATTTTTTCAAGCTTATTCTTTAACTGCTGCCCTAGACTTTATTTGATTGACTTTGCAGTAGTGATGTACAGCAACTAAGAAACCTTCGCAGTTACATCTCTAGGTTTTTATTTAGGATGTATTACATATTTGACGCCTAATTTGTTTTTTAAAGCTGTGGTCATTAAAAACTATTCACTGATGCGTAGTCGGAGGCAGCGTTTCTAGAACCCGCTGTATGGGAATGCATTGATGTGGTATGTATTTCTACTGATTGTTGTTGTAACGACCAGACCCCATCGCTACTTCGTTCCTGCATAGCGTTGAAGGAAGAAGCTGTTTTTTCTAATAATTGGCCAGTATGTTGCTGAACCATCCCACGCCTCAGTGAAATTTTCCAACACAGTTGTTTCGAGGGCATTTCGCGCATATTTAAGAGACCATTTGTGTGTCATGTTAAAGAAACGTTAAAAAATGACATTGAAGACGTTTAACATTTTACCAAAGTACTAGTTTGTATGCGCAGTCAACTTAATACTTCGCAAATCAATGAGTACCTGAACAAAATGAAGCAAATCAGACTACTTTGGGGTTCTTTTCTCTATAGTCACGCATTCTAACAAAACTTTTCGTAGCGATTATCCTTTCTGTCCTCATCCATTCTACCAACATTTTGCAGCCGGGCGACAAATCGTTCCGTGGGAATATATTTCAAAATATGCCATTTCGACAGCCTCAGTTAAGACAATTTCTCCGAGAAACACTGCATATATGCGACGTCACATACATGAATCCCAAGTTATTGCTCTCTATCTGTTAAAGTAGTTTATGGTTTCCAATAGGCCGCATTAGTATTTTATGAATTGCATCGTCATTTCGAGGCAATATTTAAGTCATTAAACACGTGTACGAGCTTTTTCTAAATAATATATGTGGCATCATTGACTCTCAAGCAGACCATCGTTTCTGGCTAAAACCGAGTTTCGGTTTCGATTTTCTGTTTTTGCATAAATAGTTCTTTTTGCTATTTCTAAAAACAGTTTGTTGTGTCGGAGACCGGGCACGCCAAAGGACACGACGTGGTCATTGACTAAAAATGAAGGAGAAGCCACCGGAGTCGCCCTTTCAACAAAAACTCGATGCCAATTTTAATCAGCATTTCACCAGAGCTCAGAAGCCAGAAATACATCATGAGGGGGATGTCCAATGTCATCCATCTTAAATCCGAAACTCGATCATCACACATATTGGACAGGGTTCAGCAAAGATAGTAAATTAAGGAGCGGAGGTAACGAGGATGGTTTACTATCCCCGTCACTTTGGCTCTTTGGTCTTTGCGGAATAAACGTTCAGTGGTTAGTCAGCTCAGTGTGGTCGCCTCTTCCTTGCACTCTCTGTACGTGTTGCTTCACCACCATGTTCTCCTGTATGTTGTAGATGCTTATGGCTGCTATTTGCTGAACGATATCTTGCAAGCCAATAAATGACGCATGGACGCACAAAGGGCGTCCAAAGTGTAACGCCCGTCATTCTTTAAACACTAATAAATCTAGATTTGTCAAATTCACAAAATAGACAAAAGCTTATCTGAACGAGCTACAGTATTTTTCAAAGCAATCTTAAGTTGTATCCCCTGACGCCATCGAAAAACAAGGGTATGCATGCATTTTTTTTTATGAACTTTTTCCATCTGGCGAAGCCATGTCTTCACAGTACGAATGACACTCTCGTTGTTCTCAAGCGGCGCGAAGAGATTAGAATGAGACGATACCAGTCACGAATGTCAAGGAGATAGGGTAGTACAGGCCAGCCTAATCTAGCAATCACTTGTTTTGCTTTGAGGCTCGAGGTCGTATATTGTCAGCCGGCTTGGTACCTTGCCCCTACATGTCAACAACAGCACAAGAAAGATCAACGACACGCATGCATGCCGTTGTTCTTCCTTGTGCTGTTGTTGGCATGTAGGGGCAAGGTACGAAGCATGCATGCCCTTGTTCATTGATGCCTGAAAATGGCATACCGTTTTACGGGAACTAGACTGAAAACTAATATAGGTTCGATAGTTATGCAGCTGTATTCTCTGTGAGTTTGATCAATTTTGAACAAACAGTGTTAAAAAAAATGAGGGACATTAAGTTTTAGACATCCCTCATAGTTTAGGTTCTTCAAGTTGTGCATAGGCATTGCGGTACTTTGAAGCTAGGCTTCAAAGATAAGGGCCCTGAATAGGGAGACGTCGATACGGCTCTAGTTTTATCCGGCAAGTAGTCATGAGTGACGGCTTTCAAATTGCGCTTTCTGTTTAACTATGACATATCTTGCCAGGAGGCGCTACTAACATGCTTGTCTTGTTTTCTTACTTTGCTAGTATGAAATCTACAACCTCAAGGCATACTTCAAGGTGAGTGGCATCTGGAGTAAAGCCTGAGAAGCAAAATGCGCAAGGACACATGCCAGTTATAAGCACGACGATAAAAGGAAAGTGCAACAAGTGGACTGGCATAAGATTGCAGGGAAGACCACAGGATCGGTCACCAGTCTTGTGATTTTTCCACCAACTTTGCAGCTGCTATGCTCGTTATTGTCAATTTCAAGTTTACGACAGCTTGCACTCGTTGATGTGTGTAATCTCGGGCCGGAATGAAACGTCAACGTAACCCGCCGCAGTGGTGCAGTGGTTAGGGCGGTCGACTGCTGTGCCCAAAGATGCGGAATCGAATCCCGGCCGCGGCGATCGATGGAGGCGAAAATCAAGGCGCCCGTGTACTGCACGATGTCAGTTCACATTAAAAAACTCCAGCTGGTAGAAATTCCCGGAGCCCTCCACTAAGGCGCCTCTCATAGCTTAGGGACGTTAAACATCACAAACCAAACCACGCCAAACCGAAACGTGAACGCCGTCTATGAGCAGGACTCACAGACTCACTTCTTGGCGTTAGCTAAAGTAAGGCGATATTCCGTCAATAATACTGCATATTCATCAACCAGTACAATCCTAACGTATGAAAAATAAGGTCTGATAGCTTTCGAGTTTTATTCCGTCTTGTAGTGCATACCAGAATAGTTCAAGTGATGTCTGCAGTGCTCTACAGCTGTGCGCGCAATTCACAAAGTGAGTGATATTTGGGAAGCCACACTCAATATAGTTAGTCCTGCTGCAAGTAGTTCTATCAGAGTAGATAGGCCGCGGGTAGATATTTATATTTTTGTACCGATAGCGAAGATTGTCGCATCACAAAGAACCACTAGCTTTTGTAAAGACGCTGTGCAAATATAGAGTGACAAAATAATTTATGTGCTATTGCGTACGAAGGTCTCCAGGAAGCGAAAAAAGCGAGCTGGGCTCATAGGTATCTTGACCGTGAAATATCACGTAATTCCACCTACACACATGTGACCAACACGAGTCGAACGTTTATCTCTGAAACTGTGAAGCCATCGGCAAATTCTTATTTATTGGTCACGGATGCGGCCGATGCGTACTAGAGACTGCTCCCAGTAATTAATGCAGTTTACTACGCGGTAACAAAAATAAGTTAAATTCGTAAATAATGCAACTAACACTAGCTGGTGTGCTTGCAAACGCCATCGGCGATCATGAGAACTTCTTGCGTTACGGGTACACTTATAGTAGGATACTACTGTTCCCACGGACGCGGGATCGAGTCCCGGCCTCGGCGGCAGCTTTTCGATGGAGGCGAAAAGCAAGGCGCCCGTGTGCTGTGCGATGTCAGTGCACGTTAAAGAACCCCAGGTAGTCGAAATTTCCGGAGTCCTCCACTACGGCGTCTCTCATAGCCTGAGTTGCTTTGGGACGTTAAACCCCACAAACCAACCAACCAACCAACCAACCAACCAACAAATTGAAAGCAAAAAAAAAAAAAACTGCAGTTCCTAATAATGGGCAGCGGCACGCGGCTTTTGTATTACTCCTATGAACCGTACAAGAAACCAGTTTTTTATATTTGGCAATACCAAGCAAGCCGGGTGCATTGAAATTCTTGAACTCAAAATTTGGTATCATGATTACCTTTTTATTTAGGTAACGAGAGAAGCTTCAGAAGTTGACTAATTTTGTGTCACGGAGGAATTGAGTATGGCCGTAACTGCATACTTCAGTTGTATCCGCCTATCCCTGTAACGCTTTCACAGAATCCTTTTTGGGGAAAGGTGCGACAGCTAAACGAAAGTAGCGCTGCTTCATCACCAGTGCCCACCCGCGCCTCAGAATTGGTCGTCCCTCATGTTAAGTGAAACGACCTCCTGGAAAACCCCACGTGCAAAGCCAAAAAAAAAATATTTGAAAGAGCGATTTGTGCAGTCTTACCACCATATGATGCAAAACGCAGTGCATGTACGTCATTCTTTCAGGACGAGATGGCATATTTTCGTGGAAATATAGATACCTATGTTACCCTCATCTGTCTGCTCCGGTACATAGGTGATCCTTAGTACTGACGTTTTAGAAGACAAAGTATTCGTTTATGCATTCCTAATGAATTCTTTCGGATTATCCTTGTAACACATGTGTTGATGAATTAGCGCCCAGCAATACGCGACTGCCCATTATGCATGTTTCTAAGTGACTATTAAAGCACAGAAGTTAACTGTTACCTTTCTTTCTTTCAGAAACCAAAACAAAGAAAACTACTTAAAGAAGCTATTGAGCAAGCTGAAGTATGCATGGCCTACATCATAAAGTACTTCATTAACAGACAGCAATAGGAATGAACACAACCTGTTCATAATAAACGCGGTGTTTGAAGCGTTCTTTTACTTTTCAATGCCTGAATATGTATAAAAAAAAAACCGACGGCGTAAAGCTTCGCAAAAACTCTGAAAGGCACCAATCAAGGTCATACCTGCTATCCTTTTTCTTTCACACATTTATTGATAAATAACACTAAACTATAAGCGTAGCTTTTCTTCATAATTGTTGCCTTTTTCCATTTGGGTTGTTCTTTGCTCGTGGAGTCTTTGAACTTTCCGTACGTTAAACTTGCGTTCACCCGATAAATCCCATATGTGTTCAGAAAAGCACACAGTAAAGCTGCCCCAATGCGAGCGCGAGCAATAGGCACTAGGTTTCTTAAAATTTTCGCAACCTCTTTCCCCCAACTCCCAAACCAGCAGGAAAGAAAGAAAGAAAGAAAGAAAGAAAGAAAGAAAGAAAGAAAGAAAGAAAGAAAGAAAGAAAGAAAGAAAGAAAGAAAGAAAGAAAGAAGAAGAAGGAAGGAAGGAAGGAAGGAAGGAAGGAAGGAAGGAAGGAAGGAAGGAAGGAAGGAAGGAAGGAAGGAAGGAAGGAAGGAAGGAAGGAAGGAAGGAAGGAAGAAGGAAGGAAGGAAGGAAGGAAGGAAGGAAGGAAGGAAGGAAGGAAGGAAGGAAGGAAGGAAGGAAGGAAGGAAGGAAGGAAGGAAGGAAGGAAGGAAGGAAGGAAGGAAGGAAGGAAGGAAGGAAGGAAGGAAGGAAGGAAGGAAGGAAGGAAGGAAGGAAGGAAGGAAGGAAGGAAGGAAGGAAGGAAGGAAGGAAGGAAGGAAGGAAGGAAGGAAGCTGATCCCAACTTGGTAGTCCTTGGAAGATAGAGTGGCACTGATAGTGAAAAACAGCGTGATCAGCGTGAAAAACTGTCTCGACGTCAATGCAGTTTGCTTGTGGAAATGTCGACGGTAGCGATAAATGTTTTTCATTTCTCGGCCATCACTTTTATATATTAATGCCTTTGATTTCAGTAAAGGTAGCCTTTTATTAATAGAGCACAGGGATCTTCAAACAACTGAGGAGGTTTAGCCCGTTTAAACCGGTTATCCGAGCGTAAGCTGAGGCAAGCATAGCTACACAACAGCCTGACACTGACGCCTGCGCCGAAGCGTTGACGCACTCGTAGTGCCATGCACCTCAAGCATGGCGAGATTATAGTCAACCAGGTGCCGCCCAAGCAGATGTTAAACCCCTGCCTAGTCGCGTGGCTAATGCACACTATATAACCCCAGATGGTCGAAATTTCCGGAGCCCTCTACTGCAGACGATGTTTTTCGGATCGAGATGGAACGCCCAAGTGAATGACGTCGAGAGTTGCAGTGCGAAAGGGTTGAAATTTCCGGAGCAGTCCACTATAGCGTCTCTCGGTTCAAGATCAAACGCGTAAGTAAATGACCTTTGCAGATGGTGTGCGAAAAGTATAGGTCACGCTTCAATAAAGGCCGGCTTCAGATGGCCTTGTGTTATTTTACCTTGTCATTAGCAACGCTAGCACGGACAATGGCAGCATGTTTAGGACCGTATTGGGATTTTTAATTAAGGCGATCGCCTTTAATGGCTCATGCTCGCGGATCGTGTCTGTCCGTCAGTCCGTAACGATTTCGTTACGTGGCAGCCGTTAGCTGGCAGCTGACATGGCCGAGCACTAAGTGACGTAGGGTTTTCTGACATTACTTTTGGCAGGAGCTGCCAACTCGGGTCTCTCCTTTCATGTGGGAGGGTGATATCAGAATCAGCCTGCCGAGACCCTTGCATTCACGTTGTCCCTAGGCCATGCAGGCACGTTCATACGGCTCGGTTAAAACGGGGCTGTATATGTTGGCTGGTAGTTTACGCTCTCGCGTCAAGGCGGGAAGTAAAAACTGAGAGAAATAGATGCCGTAGTGGGGAACTACGGACCTCCACGCGATAGAGGCTTTCGTCTCATCGCAGTTTAGTGATCCAAAGTGCCCCCTAGATTTTTTCGTTTTTTAGAAAAAAAAAATACGTAAGGTAGACATAAACACGCGAATCGCCGTATAGCCAAATGGGTAGTCAACTTATTTCATTAAAAAAAAACCTCGTAATTCCAGTAAGAAATTACGTACAACGTAAGAAAATGCTCTATTGCACGACGGCGCCAAATAGTACCCATGTAAAATTGCTCGAACTCAATCCGAGAGACGTCAACCACCTGTCAAAGCTTGTCTGTTCAAAAAAAAAAAAAAAAAGAAGCGATGGCAAAACAAGCAAAACATTATCTATTGATTTTGACTCTTTCTCTGATTATTTTTTCTCCTCATTTTTCCCTTTCTAACCAATGATACCGTCTACATGCATATATTGCTTCCTCTTTGTTCTCTTCTTGTTTTGTCTCACCTTTTTTTTTTTTTTTAGTCTTGCTTTTCCCCATTATTAATTTGTCTGCCGCCAAGCTATGGTTCAAGTAAAGGGCAATCGCAGGCACTTCACAGCGACGTACACGTATACGTACAGGCGTAACAGAGTCACAGAGGAGATATCTACTGAACAGTAGCAGCCGTAATAATACGCAGTACGCTTCGTCTATCTTATTCCTCCCAAGCTTCAACTTGCAAACATTAGGTGATGGTAATGAATACTACGATGACTAATGCCACTCGTGAACTCGTACATAAATGGAAGAGTTTTTACGATCTCCTGTACGAAAGGCATGACGAAAATTGGATAGATGAGTGGAACTTCCTGCCCCATGAAATACTAACAGCACATACTATAAGCTCCGCAGGGGTGGCGCAGTGGTAAGACGCCCGACTGCTGTGCCGGAGTTCCCGGGCTCGAACCCGACCTCGGCGGCTGCGTTTCGATGGAGGCGAAACGAAGTAGCGTCCGTGTGCTGTGCGATGTCAGCGCACGTTAAAGATCCCGAGGTGGTCAAAATTACTCCGTAGCCCTCCACTACGGCTCCCCTTTCTCTCTTTCCACTTTCACTCCCACCTTCCTCCCTTCCCTTACGGCGCGGTTCAGGTGTCCACAGTCACAAGTGTGACAGATACTGCGCCTTTCCCTTCCTGTGAACCAACCAACCAACATACTATAAATAAATTTGAATCCAATTTGAATGATCTTTTTTCAGTGGCTCGAAATACGAGCTAGCAATTCATTGATGGTGTGTTTATTTTCAATATGTACGTTTATTTCTAATTGTAATGTATGGTTTAATTTACATCTGTAGAAAGATGACCTCCTGATGCATTTCTTTTTTTTTCTTGCTTTGTAGTAGTGCCATTTCTTGAATATTCATGTTGTATTACCTGCTTTAAGCCTAGCAGTACTGCTATTCTGTAGTTTTTTTTGTAACCACCCTGTAACGGCCTCTGGCCAACACTATCAATAAATAAATATAAAAATATGCTTTATGGATATGACGCGATAGCGATTAACAAGCGCGGACAATATTTTTTTTGTATTCTTACGTTTTTGTATTTCTATTTTTATACACTGATACTTAGCATCAGCATACACTGGTTTTCTATTCTGAGAATTTTGACACCTTTGAAAGCATTTTTCAGCTTTTTTATTATTTAAATTAATAATTGATCAATTACACACACTAAACTCTCTTAATAAGTATCAAGCATTGACTTTTCATTGTGAGCATTTGGCACCTCTGAACCTCCTTTTCCAACTTTCTTATTTTCAATTATTTCAAACATTTAATTGATTAATTACATACCCCAAAATTTTTTAGCATCATTAAACATTAAGCATCATTATTAGCATCATTAACACTGAACTGGACTGACGCTCGTGAGTCGTGACAGTCTCTCACTCCGAGCGGCAGCGCTCCCGCTTTACAGCCCTGGAAACCGTTGCCACTCAAATTGTTAACAGGAGACAGCACTTGACGGCGGCCCAAGAGGTCCAATCAGCGAGCGCGCCTATTTAAAATCTGCCGCGGCGCAAGGGCGTTCTGTCGCCATATGACTGTTTGGGAATTCGCTGGCATGTCTCCGAAGATAGCCTATACTTCCTTTCAGTGCACCACTATCTTGCAACGCAGCAACGGGGCTTGCAGAAGAGGCGTAAGCCGGAGAAGCTTGACGTTCCGTTCAGCCGAAATCCGGGTGGCTTGCCCGGGCAAACAATGCCCCCGCCATCAGAATATGCGCCGAAAAGAAGAGCTGCTTTCATGTGGCCCGGATTCCGGGCGTGTGTTTTGGAATTCGCTGGCATGTCTCAACATGAAGCTCGCCGAAACTTCTTTCCAGTGCACATCTTGTCTTGCGGCGCAACACCGAGGCTTGCAAAAATGGCGTTACCCGGAGAAGCTTGACGTTCGGCTCAGCCGGAATTCAGCTGGCTTGCCCGGGCACAACTAGAGGGAACGCGTAAATACGTAGACAGAGAGAGAGAGAGAGCACGGGAGTAGTAAAACACTTGCTTTTCAAAACTCGATCACTTTTTCTCTCGCATAATCAACTCGACCCACATTCTGTCGAGTCCATGCATTCTCTGAACTTGAAAACGTAAGATAACATTGCAGAAGAGCATTTTGTCGTAGTGACATTTTGCACTGAGAAACACCGCATCGCGATATACTTAGCAGTATTATGTGCAGTAATATGTAAGCATGGCAGCCAGTCACAAATGTAGTGTCCCTGGTTGACAATGAACACAATTTCATGAAATTTTTCATTTATAGATGAAAACTGGCTGTTGGCGCTCTCTCTGGGTATGTTGAAAAGGCGCATTCATGGCTGAGAAATTGAAATTTAATTAATTTCCCGTGCGCAATTCAAACTCGCGATCCGTTCACAGGAAAGACTGGTTGCTATTGTATTGAAGTGGTTAGCCGTGTAACTTATGCTGCGGGATCAGCATCCTTAAATTTGTGTCCACACATGAATTTTACATGTGCAATCTGCTGGTAAAAGAGATACCTGTATTTCGTTCTCTCACTTTTTCTATCTTACAAAACCTCTGTTTTCGGAGAGTATTGACCTATCTGCTATTAGAGTGCTGCATCACATTGATACAGGCAAAAGTCACTTTGTCATCATTGTCCCTTTGTATCGGCAAATGACGCCCGTTTTGCGTCAGCTCGTTTCAGACAGTTGAGAGGACTGCCTGACCCTTCTTGGCACTGCAAATAGCGGCACACCTCGCGGAATATAACAGTTTGGACGAGATACAAAAGACAGCTCAAAGCCTCCGACATGGTCCGCGTCATCAACAAGCTACGAGTAGCATTTACGCAGGTAATTCTGTTAAACTTATCAGCAATTGGTAACAATGGTTTTTACTATTCTGTTCTGTATTTGCACAGTTAATGTTTACTGCTTGTTCTCACTCCGTTGGCATGCTTCAACAAGGCTATTAAATCCGCAACTAGGTGACGAAATCAATATTGCTCCAATTGTGTTATTAAGTTGTATACCGGCAGTTCAAAAATCTGCCACAGTGGCCTAGTGCTTAGAGCGCTCGTCTGTGAACGGGAGTATATGGGTTCGAAGCCGGGTGCGGCGGCCGATTTTCGAGGGAGGCAAAACGTAATAGACGGCCTTCTGTGATGCGATGCCAGCGCAAAGTAAAGATCCCATGCGGTACAAATTGTTACAGCACCCTTATCTACGGTACCTCTTTCTCGCCTCTTTCCCTCCCGCCTTCCTCTAATCTCTCAAGGAACGGTTCAGGTACCCTCCGACATGTGAGAAAGTTACTTTTCAGAAATTTTTGACCACTTCTTTAACCTCCTGTTTTGTTCAGCATCTCTCACTGTGGATAGACCGCTATTTCGCTTGCGGTCTATCGGTTTCATCTTCAAGAAGTGAAGGCGCAACAAATGTCGAAATATTATTTCTGCTAAGTACATGCACAACGGCACCTTCGTTCCTCTTCCTAGCTGCTGCGCCATCTTTCCGTGGTCACCTCATTCAACAAGGCTTCGCAGCCAGCGCCACCTACATAAAAGCAACCAAGAAGACTCAATAATGAATAAGCCTTACACCTCAGTTCCTTTCTCTTCACAACTGGGCTCGTTCCGGTCTTCAACTCTCCGACAACAACCAAACATAAAGTCTGCAGCGTTTAGTTAACGTTCTCACCAGGACCTAATGCATCGTGCTTACGTGGTCGAACAACGCTCACAACAGACGCCAATACGGAGACTGAAATAGAATGCTGCTACTTCTAATCACAGTTCTTGCGACTGAAGAAAGCACGAACGCGAAAGTGAAAGTGAACGGTTGTGTCAACTGGCTCCTACTGAGTCGCTACCACTGTCAAGTGTACAGATGAGAGTTTAAAGATGTGAGAGAACGGGTTAAAAGAAGAGACGCGCATAGCAACAGCCGCATGCGCTGAAACGATGCGGATGACTGCGGCTTTAACAAGAGATATCGAGTAGCCTTTCTCTTGATTTAGTGTCGACATCTTATAGAAACCGCAAATAGCGCTAAACAAACAAATACAACGCTGCGTACTTAACTTCAGTCAACACATGCTTATGTTTAGCTTTTTTTTCTTGAAAGTGAATCATTGCATGCAGTCACTGTACCTAAGCTTACGTAAATCAGGCCGCACCCAGATAGGCCTGGTGAAACCGCAGCCATGCTACTTTACGATTTAAAGCCGCCTGTGTATCCTCCCCTAAAAAACGAGTTGTTGTTGTTGTTGTTGTTACTGTTGTTACATGTAGTGTCTGCAATGTGCTATTCTTTTTCAATTCTCAAATGTTTTATTTTTGTACTACTTTTTTTATGGCATAATCAAAATGTGACACTGGCGCAGTAGCTAAAGGCAAGAATTACCCAGAAAAGTTCCTTAGAGCAATCACTTTCAAACTCAAGATGACAGCGACAAGGCAAAAAATAACAGAAAAAAATCTGACTAAACCGCATTCACTGACTTCTGAATTAGAACAGCGTGCTATCAGCCAAATATTATCTCAAGATATGAGAACCAAACTATATAAAACTATGCCAGCTTTCCTCGAGCACTAACATGACGCACGAAATGATGCTCACGAAGATTATAACAAAAAGTAATATCCGAAATATCTAAGCAATCAGCCACAATCTATCTGCTGTGATCAGCACTTCCCTGTGCATTCGGTGCAATCAATCTCTCAGTGGATGCTAGCTCCCCTAGAAGTGGAAGATAATCTGGTTTTACAGGATTTCTGTGCTTCAAAAACTTTTATGAGCACCTGTACTGTCCACAGCCAACGTGAATACTTTCCTCGGATGGCAGCTTGTGCCATGGACTGTTAAACAGGATGCCCAGAATTCTGCGCTCGCTAGGTTGAGTTTGCATGACGACTATCAGTGAGCGAAGGATAGCACGGAGCGCGTGAAAGCAGCAAACAAAAAAATTACAGAGCACTGCAGAATCTGCATTGGAGTAATGCGAAAGCACGGATGCTACTGTTGGTTACTTCTGGTTGCTTCTAGTTGTTTAATTCACTTCTTGTTTACCCATTTTAGTCTTTGGTACTTTCAAATAGCGCGCCAATATCTTCCTATGTCCTTCTTCGGCTCTGCTTCCGGTTGCGTGACGTCACATCATCTACGTCATATTAAGTCACTTCTTGTTTATTCATTTTAGTCTGGTACTTTCCAATTGCGCGCCAATCCCTTCCTATGCTCTTTTTCGGCTCTACTTCCGGTTGCGTGACGTCACATTCTCTACGTCATATTAAGTCACTTCTTGTTTATTCATTTTAGTCTGGTACTTTCAAATTGCGCGCCTATCCCTTCCTATGCCCTTTTTTGGCTTGACTTCAGGTTGCGTGACGTCATATACTTGAAGTCACCCTAGCTGACTGATTTAATTAACTATTTTAGTATTTGATACATTCAAATGTGGCGCCAGGCCATTGGCTAATGAAACCGTTTTCGCATTTAATTTAGCATTTTTTGCCTCTAAATATTTACCTAATTAACTTATTGACCTAATTATTTTTCGTACACATCACGTCACCCTCTATTGATTGACACCACTCATTAACATCTACGACTTCTCAATAACTCACAACTGCTGCAGACACGATTTTGCAAATTGCGCGCCAATCCCTTCCTATGCCCTTTTGCGGCTCTACTTCCGGTTGCGTGACGTCACATCATCTACGTCACATTAATTCACTTGTTTATTCCTTTTAGTCTTTGAGACTTTGAAATTGCGCGCCAATTCCTTCCTACGCCCTTTTTCGGCTTTACTTCCGGTTGCGTGACGTCACGTCCTTAACGCCACCCTAATTGACTGCCTTAATTAACTACTTTAGTCATTGGTACTTTGAAATTGGGCTCCAATCCCTTCCTATGCCCTTTTCTGGCTCGACTTCAGGTTGCGTGACGTCACATCCTTGACGTTACCTTAATTGAGTGATTTATTAAATATTTTAGTATTTGAAATATTAAAATGTGGCGCCAAGCCATTGACTAATGAAACCATTTTCGCCTTTAATTTATCATTTTGTGCCTCTAATTATTTACCTAATTAACTTATTGACCTAATAATTTTTTCGTAAACATCACGTCACCCTCTATCGACTGACACCCCTCATTAACCTCTATGACTTCTCAATTACTCACAACTGGTGCTGACACAATTTTGCGTGTTTTGCTTCAAGTTAACTACCTAATTACCTTATTGGCCTAATTATAATTTCGGACAGAACATTACGTCACCCTCTATCGATTGACACCACTCATTAACCTCTACCACTTCTCAATTACAACTGCTGCGGACAACTTTTACATTTTCTGCCTGTACGTAATTGCCTAATTAACTTATTGGCCTAATTATTTTTTCTGCAGCAACATTGCGTCAGCCTCTATCGATTGACACCACTCATTAACCTCTACCACTCCTCAATTACCCGCAACTGCTGCGGACACAATTTTGAGGCCGCGGTCTGCGGACACGGTCTGCGGACAGAAATCTGTGAACATAGCGAAGTAACGCTCTCGCGTTAAAAAATGTCAAGATGTCAAATATACCCACTCATGTCAAATGTCAAATATGCACACTCGAGCGCACCCTGAGTGGGCCGGGCCGCTTTCAAGTTTCAAACGCAGCGCATACTGAGCAGTGCAATGCGCCAGCGCAGCCTTTCTTAATCAACAAAATAGCGGATATCGCAATGACATCACTTATCCACTATCTTCTCATACACTCGCCGGAAAGAGTTCGCCACGCTTTTTCCGGCAGAGTCAAGTTGGTCTCCCCCGTTTCGAGCATTGCATATCCATCCGTAGTGCGAGGCTGATATAGCACACGCGATGAATTTATGTGCCAACTTTCTCCCTTCTTTCGAATACGTTAATTGATAACATGTAATAATATGAATATTTCATTTAAGTAACTAAGTGATTTTAGTTTCCAATGCCATAAAGCTTCAATGCTTCATGCGAAGCATGTGCGATTGTCAAAAATTGAGCATTTCTTATATGAGTAGCGAAGTGACCCCCATAAATGCACAACTTCTTTTACAACTTACTTTCACACCTAAGACACTCGGCAGAACGATAAACAAAAGAAAATAAGGCGCAAAGGGTGTGACTTGTACATACTTCATCGACCGCCCATGACTCCCGCGAGTTGGCGCCCAAATGATTATAGCCAAAAACACAATGAAACTGGAGGCAAGCTGAAGACTGATTTTAGTGCTGATGCCCTTTCATTTATATGAGTCCGTCGCCAGAACACTGGCACATCCCTAGTTTCGCCAAACTCGGGCCACCCTGCATAGCCCCCTTGGTCTCGTTTATGTCAAGGCAGTGTGAACTTGATCACACCTATTGGAATCAATCATGTTCCGAAACAGTGTGCGGAGTGTTAAAATCTCCATGTATTAGCCATGGAATACCAAGGTATCACTGACGAGTATGACCCATCCGAGATTAACTACTGTGTTTCTGGGATGATCGAACACAGACACTGGTATCAGGCACGTTTTGTTTCTTAGCGCGAGTACCGCAACTGCTTCCTGCTGAGTGTTGCACCACTTTCTCAAGACAAGGGGAGTTTGGGAAAAGTTGGCCATAAAATCCACGTCAGCTTTTCCTAAAGTTTTCGTCTCTGTTACTGCTCTTTTACCCTGCAGGAATGGAAGGGCTCTAGTAGCATATTCTGTAATTGGACACAACCAGTTATGTTCCTGTAATAAAAATGTTCATGAATGTAGCATGTCGTATAATATTTTCTTCATTTCCCCAACTTTATTAGAAAGCCCTCCGACATTTCATTGGGTAATCTGTTGCCATTTTTTTTTTCGACTTTTTCTAGCAACGATGTACACTGCAGTAATGAGTTGCGTCAGTTGCATAATGGTGTCGTGTACCGAATCCCATATCATTGTATTAAGGGAGGTTTACATTTCGGAACATCCACTAACCTTGCTGCCGCACTGCCTACAAGCGTGTCTGCTTTTATGAACTTTCCGATTACCGTTCAGCAACACACGCTTTCTTCTGTCGCAGCAGTGCAATTCGCGCTGCAAGCATCGCAATTTCTTCCTATATAGCATCCTGCTAGCGTGTGCATTCTTCAGGTTACGGAAATTCATCGAAAGCGAATGCCGGCGTCATGAGTTTCTTGCATCGACCAGACGTCAGCGCTGAAGAAAACCATGCGCTGGTCTATGCATCCGCCGTGACAGGTTCGCCTTCTTCAGTCCTATCATCAAACAGCTCTTCCCACCGAGCAGCAAATCTGTTTTTAACTACAACCGGCGTATATTGTTTCCGTCGCCCTGTCCTTGCTAGCTCGAGCAGATTTTTCGTAGGAAACTGAGATGGTTTGGTTTCGTTTATGGGATTTAACGTCCCAAAGCGACTGGCGCTATGAAAGACGCCGTAGTAGAGAACTCCGGAAATGTTGACCACTTGGAGTGCTTTAACGTGCACTGATATCGCACAGAACACAGGGCCTTGCGTTTCGCCTCCATCAAAAAGCGGCCGCCGCGGCTGTGATTCGATCCCGCATCCTTGGGCACAGAGTCGATCGCCCTAAGCACCGCGCCAACGCGGCGGGATTCGGACTCTGAGAGGAAGTGATATCATGATCATTAGAACTGCATAGGTCCCATTTCAATTTCGTCTCGTCCGATTCAGTTACACAGTCTGGGTAAACTCCGTGCGGAAAGTTTATCCAAATCAGTATTTCTCTAGCGCCTGTGTTAGAGAGCCGGTCTAGGTTTGTACGTTTGAGGTCGCACTATGACCATTGTTGTATAACTTATCCGCAAAAGTGTATGGCCCCTGTACTGCGGCCAGAAAAGAGCCTCTGTTCATGTCATGCGGCGTGCGGACAACATAGTATGCATGCCTGATATGAGGTCTCTTGCCGTCGTCTTCGGGGAATCATGTAGTTCTAGGTCATAGATGACACTTCGCTGAGTGTTTCGACTTAACGCAAAGTCCGTAGCGGAAGATACTCCTGGGCGGTGACTAGAATTTGTGTTGCTGCACACACGTGCATCCTCAAGTGTGGCTAAATGCACTATGATAGTGTTAGACGAACTGTATCATACAAATCCCTGGTAGCCTATGGTACCAAGTCCGGCCTCTATCACTCTCTGCGTGGTTCTGACGGGTACATGGGTATCTTTGTGATACCCAACTGCACTGTTAGTCTGAAACGTACTCTGAAATATTGCTTCAAGGGGGTGTTGGATAAGAAGAAACTGGCCTATCCCAGACAACCCTTACCTTTGCCGCAGCCCAGGTAGTTTTACCGGCCGGGATGTCCGTTTCGAAGTGTCAGTGATAACTTGGTCCATAGCACAGGCTCGAGTGACTGCTCGTATTCGAAGCGACATCCACGTTGCTCGCTCCAGGTATAGGCTCGTTGCCGCATCCTGCAGTAATAATGTAAATGCATGATCCGATGCTTGCCGTTGTGCATGCAGAGGTTGTATCGACGACCCTAGGGTCAGTGGAGTCCTTATATTCGGCACCTCATCAGCGCTGAGACTCATGCAGCCCCAGTAAGTCTAGCAGCAAAGCCGCGTCGACATTTGACAGCTCCCACATGGACGGTAGCGTCCTTGGCGGTTTTCCTGCCACGCACGGATTGTTGGGCCTTTGTGCTCTACATCAGGAGTTTGATGGCCACTGTCCGGACGCGGACGACAGAAGAAGCTCGAAATCTTGCTGGGTGCGATGTAGCCACCAATGTTTGTACTCTCCAAGAAAGTAAAAAAAAATGATAAGGGTTCGACGCTGCTGAACCGAATATGGAGCGAAAGGATTAGCTGCGGGTGACCGAGCGTTCTTCTTCTTCTTCTTCTTCTTCGCGGCTGTTCAAGGTCATTCGTGACTGCGACCACGGACTACGCGACGGGCCGAAACCTGGCGTAGTATTGCTTTCGCAATAAAATCATGTCACACCTCATCAAAAGCTCTCATCAGATTCCACTTGCTATTCTTCTCTAACACTGTCTCCAGCAATGAACGTGTAATATGGATATAGTTTTGGATACTGCTTCTTCTGATTCCAGACATTTCGGTGCGGCCCTAATAAATCTAATACTTCAAGACGCTTGTGTGTGTGTGTGTGTGTGTGTGTGTGTGTGTGTGTGTGTGTGTGTGTGTGTGTGTGTGTGTGTGTGTGTGTGTGTGTGTGTGTGTGTGTGTGTGTGTGTGTGTGTGTGTGTGTGTGTGTGTGTGTGTGTGTGTGTGTGTGTGTGTGTGTGTGTGTGTGTGTGTGTGTGTGTGTGTGTGTGTGTGTGTGTGTGTGTGTGTGTGTGTGTGTGTGTGTGTGTGTGTGTGTGTGTGTGTGTGTGTGTGTGTGTGTGTGTGTGTGTGTGTGTGTGTGTGTGTGTGTGTGTGTGTGTGTGTGTGTGTGTGTGTGTGTGTGTGTGTGTGTGTGTGTGTGTGTGTGTGTGTGTGTGTGTGTGTGTGTGTGTGTGTGTGTGTGTGTGTGTGTGTGTGTGTGAGAGAGAGAGAGAGAGAGAGAGAGAGAGAGAGACTGGGTTTCGAGCCCTGGGCGGTGCGAGCTGACCCGCTTCGCCGGTGAGGGCTCTGTGATAACGCCACTGTGATGATCGGCTGCGGGGATATCACACTGCTAAATAGACTGTATTATCACCGCAGCTGATCATCTCGCATTTGTAACTATCACTCTCTCGTGCTGGGCACTGCATGTCGTCGTCATCACATTTCATCTGTGCGAAATTAATCCGAACACACTGTTACCTCATTGCCCTCATAAGGTCCGATGAGCGGGTAAAAAATTGCATAATGCGCTACCATTATACACCGACTCACAGACTATTTGGAACACTGCAGAACCTACGGGTAACCTGCGTCATTCAGGATTGTGCGCACTGAGCACTATAAAATCGTGTTCCCACACGGATGTCGCTTCTGTCAGTTTGGCAGTTTGCTCGATCTATGCCATAAAAAGTGTACTTTAACTATAATTTCTCATTTGGCATCTTTATCTTTGTAGCAGGTGGTTCTTGCCATCCTTTTATTCTTTTCTTTCTATTTTTGGACGCATGGACTGCCACCAGTCTAAAGAGACTGATCCTAATTTTGTATTTATTTTTTTGCCAATACCTGGTTGCATCAGCTCATTCGCTGCCTCGTCACAGTTGGGTTCAATGTTTCTGCGATGTGCAAATACTTGATTTACTCAAATGCAGTCACATACCAAAGAAAGTGGATGGAGTACAGGCCTTGACAGTTGTATGCGATGGAAGTGAAATGGAAGACAAGTTTGTGTTTCCTGTGATTATGAATGCACAACACAAGCGGTCAAAATCATCCAGAGTCCTCCGTTATTGCATCTGGAATAGCTCATGAGAGACGTTTCCATCTTTATTTTCGCCGTTCTTGCTGCGGCAGTACTAAATGATGCCGATTTCAACGCACACATTTCATGCGCACGCGTTAGCACGTTACAAGGTACTTTCAAATTGCGCGCCAATATCTTCCTACGTCCTTCTTCGGCTCTGCTTCCGGTTGCGTGACGTCACATCATCTACGTCATATTAAGTCACTGCTTGTTTATTCATTTTAGTATGGTACTTTCCAATTGCGCGCCAATCCCTTCCTATCCATCGTCCGGGCACGTCCTCATGATACCTCTAATGGTTGTCGTCCTCCACGTTGACTAAAACTAATTATCGTTAGTCAACAAGATTGTAGATGATGTAATCATGGATAGGAGCCGCTCAATAGAAACACGAACACAAGGCACACGGAAAAACAGGAGTTGTGTCTTGTGTCCGTGATTCCATTGTGCTGCTCCTATCCATGTGTCTCACCGACTGGGCCACAGGAAGGTATTAATTAGTAAATGATGTGGTCCAGTTTCCTAATTTCTTCTTCGTGGCTGAGAGCGTGCTGCACATAAGTCTTTCATCTTTAGGCGGTCACTTTCTGACGTCTTTCCAAACCACAGGCTAGGCATCTTGAAGCTTGAACGTCTAGCTGGCACCTGCCACAAAACCTTTCACGTCACACCATACGAGCTTTGTCTGGTTCAGTTGACAGTGGTAGAGTGGTAGCCGCACAAGCAGGTGGCCTCAGTAATGCAGTATGCGCGGTATCGCTCCCCACTACTGTTCAATTTGTCGACAAGCTTCATGAGCTCTGTCTTCACCATGTCGCTGCTCCACGCAACACCTTTCCCGCTCAACCAAGACCTTATGCCCTTCTAAAGGATACTTGTGTGCACCACTCCATCCTTTTTCACACAGTGGTATGGCGCACTGTTCACCACTATAGTGCTGCCTAGTGACAGCTTAACAGAGATAATTTTCTGCAAGAACTAGTATTCGCAGTATTTCTCGCTCGTTTACGCGCGCTAATCGCCGGAACTTTTCTTACCTCGGAAAAATTGCACTGTGTTTTCGAGCAAACCACGTTCAGTACCGCTAGCATCCCAATAAGTCTGCCGCCTTTGCTATTCAGAATCCTTTTTTTTTTTTAAGACCAGTCCGAATCGATGAGCTTTGTATGCAGATTGAATAGTGCCGTCTATCCACACTAAACCACGCGTACGGCCAGCGTTGACCCACGTTTAGTCGATTAAAAAAAAAATGGCGTATACCGTTGTAGGACGCAGTGATGAGCTAGTTAGTACATTTGAAGCGAAAGAGTAAAACTACGCAAAAAAGGGACGAAAGACACACACAAGCACAGAAAAGGCACGGACTTCCAGCTAAGTTTATATATGAATCAGGTGGCTTATAAGGCATCTGAACACAGCAAGAAAGACAATATCGCAGACAATGCTCGACGATATGACAACAGCACATACAGCAGAATCAAAGCGGCTGTGAAACCCGAACATGTCCTTCTAGAAACTCGATCTCTTTTCTTGATAGCGATATCAAAGGTGAACTGACGCAGTCGTCTCCCCTTTTGGCAATAAGAAAGGCTTCGATAACCTCCCTTTCATTTTTGGTGCACGCCTTCGAGGGGAATGTAGTTTTGTCCAGATAAGGGACGCAGCCGCAGCTACTGAAATGCGTCGGTAGACTGCTGCCTGTACTGGTGCGCATCGATCTGTTGTGTTCAAGGGCCCTCTCTATGAAGCACCGGTCAGTTTGGCCGACGTATACCCGCCCGCAAGATAAAAGGATCTGATAGATAACCTCAGAGCCACAATGCTCTGCCACGAGATACGTACAAGAGGAATCGACAGTGAACAGCTAGGCGGCAGTGTTATACGATACGGCACCAATCAGCCTACAAAGACATCCTCCCAAAATAACGTTACAATTCGTCCCGAACCAGGTGGAATTTTTCTTTAACTACGAAGTTTTTCAGAACGCTGTGTAACTTTCTTTGTTGCCGTTTGGCTGTGCTTGGGTGGATGTCAATGAGTAATTACTTCCTTATTAAAGTTCCTTCATGGTACGTTATTACCATGACACTTGAGGCTGTTGAACTTGGCCTGACGATTTATTCTGCTCGGGCTGCGCTTCCGTTTTTTTCTTTCTTTTTTTTTACAGCAGGGGACAACCTTTTTAAGCATGTTAAGCTGAAGCTGTTAAGCACCCACCATACGAGCATTTCGAATGGCAACAGTGATATTGTATTCGGGTCGAAACAGATCAACGGCAGCTTCTGTCTCTTCATCATTTGATAGTTTGGCTCTCAAATCAAAGTTCTAATCACGCTGTATCTTTCATGGCAGCGTTCAAATAGGTGATTTAACTTGTAGTGGCGCAGTCGATTCCGCAAACTTCTAACATTTACAGTAGCGACTTCAAAAGCTATGGCCCTCATCATTTTAGTGTATACTTTATTCAACTCCATTCGCCGATGCGGAGAGGACCGCCTGTGAACTGGCGGCCTTTGAGGCTGTCGTTGTTATCTCTTGAAACCCATTTTCTCTTTCCCTTCTGCCTCTTGCCCAGATCTTCGCTGACACCAGGCTCCTCATTCACAGCACACTTCAGGGACGCTGTTGTACACGGAATCCTCCAAGGCGGCTAAGGCTTCCGCACATGAGATTTTTTAACACCATATCACTGGCAGCTTCAAGGATAAAAGACAGCTCTTTGCACGCATTGATGGTTGACTCCATACACGGGACAACAACTTCCAACGACACACCACCGAAAGATAATCCTGGACGTACATCCACTGTCTTTCCGGCAGGCTCTGGTCGCAGATTTTGTGCTACTACCGCAGTTGAACGCCTCTGTCCAGCCAGCTCAAGATTAGTTATTTATGTTGAGTTTTACGGCACATAACTGTGGCTACCATGCACCAAACACAATGTTGAAGCTCAACATTAGGTGTGCCATGATCAGGTGGTTCAGAATCCGAAGGCTTCGGCTCGGGAGATTCAGAAGGTTGCGACCTTTATATACCTTGTGATTTTCCCATGGGGGTGTCGTCGCACGGAATCGCGGTGTTGAGCTCTCCAGAAGCGTCCAGAAGTTCTGAAGAGTCCATAATATGAACGCACAGTACGTCATCGTCATTGGAAAAGTGACCCTGACGCAGTCTATCAGCATACGTCATGACCTAAATGTCGTCTGTGTGACCAAAGCCACGACACTGGCTGCACCGAGGAATACGGTATACTGCCGCCGCACATCAATCCCAAGCGTCGCTTTCGACGGGCCCTGCTGCACCGAAGACGTAGTGAAGGCCTGTCTGGTATGGGGGGACCAACAAGGCCCATCCCCAAATACATTGAGAGTATGAGAAATGTTAGAAGATGAAGCCTCATCGTTCAACGTGGTGGAAACTTCACGATTATCTCTTTCCATGCGTTTCATCCCAGGTAGGCGCGACGTTTCAGACGTTTTACTATTCAATGAGCGGACAGTGCCTATAGCTTCAAAGATTTCACTGCTCGGTGCTGTTGCAGCAAATTTAGAGCTGCATATGAATGATTACGAGGTGTCACTATTTCTGGTTTGCTGTGCCTACGGCCCTAGCATAATTTTTATCTGCGAAAAAGAAAGGGCAGGTGATTTAGAGTGATTATGCCGAAAAGCAATTTAGGTAAACTAGCACTTCGACATTAACTACTGTTTCGGGTCACAATTTCTCATTATCATACAGTCGTAATCTAACAACTTATGTGAAACATAGCCTAAGGTAGATATGAAGCCCTGGTTCAACCAAGAATTACAAACGCGCCTGCATGGCTTACGAGTAGCGCGTCTGACTCAAGTTCCAAGAGTCCCGGTGAGTTTGAATCCGCAAAAGTGCTTCCCAAGTTGGCAGCTCTGACCTATTCGCGGCCATGGCATATAGTCTCGTCACGACACACAAACCACCGACGCAGACACGAGCGTGTCGCACGAGCGTCGCTACTGCACGAGGTTGGGGGCTTCATACTTTGCACAGCAGCTGAATGACTGCGTGAACCACCTAGTGCTAGCGCACTAAAATTATTTGTGCGCGTTCAGGCAACGCAGATAATTTAAAACCCTTGAAGAACAAGCAGCTGTGTATACTGTATCATCTGGATAAATGTAAAGTGAATGATTGCCGAGGCAGCGCAGAAATCTTTTTTTTTTTTTTTCAGAAATTTTTACCATGCATAGTTTTGTCCGTGACATGCGCATGAGCTGTCATAAAACACGTTGTTGCGAAAGCAACACTCCGACAGCCAAAGCGAGACCTCGGGTGGCCGCAGCTACGTCGTGAAGAGGCGTAGCTATACGGTCTCCTCAGCCTGCCATGACATTTGAATTCCCGTTACCCCTATGCCACAGGCAGAAGCTGCCAACTCGGGTCGCTCCTTTCATATGGGAGGGTGATATCAGAATCAGCCTGCCGGAACCGTTTGCATTCACAATACCCCTAGGACACGCAGGCAACTCCATAAGGCTTGGCTGAAGCGTGACTTTATATGTGGGCTAGTAGCTCACGCTATCGCGTCATACCCTTAAAGGATGAGCTTAAGTGTCCCCGATAATGTAGCACCTTACACTAATAGGGCGTGGTAGAGGAATAATTTAGCAGGCAAAAGAAGCTGCCGCCGTTGCTTTCGCAATTCAACTAGGGTTAACCAGAGCTAAAACTACAGCCAACTTTTACGGAATCTTTGCAATACAGGAAATGTACTTGAAGAAATCGCCATCTCTGTCTTTATCATCACCGCGCTTGTCATTTAGAGATATTGATCTTTTCCATGAACGAAATAAAATCAAAGTGGAGTAATATTTACAAGTCAAATTTTAATGCATGGATAAGTAAGTGGCCCTGAAGAATTACAGTGGGCTTAAAATTCATTTTCAAAACTTTCAACACGTGTTGCAACCTTTTCATGTAGAAGGGACAATTGTAATCATGTCTTTATTCAATCTCTGTTAGAACGAAAAGCAAAACTCGGAATACAAGAATACAGCTTACCAGTACTCCATGCCTGTCGTTTAAGTCTCTCCTATGAACTGACAAATTTGATTCTGTTTATAAACGCGATCTTATTTTGCAGCTAAGCCGTAATACGATATGAAGGAAAATTTTAGTGCGAACTCCTTCATGGTGTAAAACCAGGAGTACGTGGAAAGCCTCGACCCTCTTCAGAAAAGAAAAAAGTCTGTCGGAGCGGACTGGAACACAATAATTTTTCGTGAGAAGCGAGTACGAAACATCGTAGATATATATCGACGAAGCTGATCACCTTTGCGTTTAACTACCCCCCCCCTCTCTCTCTCTCTCTCTCTCTCTCTCTGCACTGCATGTTGTTTTCATCCATTGCCATCTGCCCGCAACGGATCCAAGACACACCTCTATCGCATTGCCCTCTTAATCAAGTGCTTTAAGCGGTCCCGAAATTATATGGTACGCTGCCCTGTAAGGCTCCCAGCCACCGATTTCGCCACCTTTGCCTGAAGGGTACCCTTTAACCACGAACCAACCTCGAACTGAAAGATGAAACGTCAAGTGCTTGCACATGTATTTGCATCTAGACAACTTAGCTAAATCGGCAAAAAAAAAAAAAAATCGCGCCTCTTTTTTTACACAGATGTCCATTTCACTTGCAGTGCTGAGCAGAATATTTGCAGCTAATGTTCGTTTCGAGACGTTAGACCCCACTTGTTTCTTCTTCTGATTCTTTTTTCACCTTATGCTTCGTTAGAAAAGTTTTTTTTTTTTATTTTTTACAAGACAATATTTTCCAAGCCTGCCCACTAGTAAGTGAAACTAGTAATCTTGCAGGTACAAGCAGCACGAAAAGACTTCCCGTTTATGCACAATATATAATTATGATATCATTACTACATTGGAGTTCAAAAATGTCTTGTGAATGTTATTAGTCGGTATGAAGACTATTCAGAACAAAATAAGATAATATCTTGCCGTTCGCATTAACTGGACGACCTTCGATCGAATTCTCGTGATGCGTTCATTTTCACATCGCCGCTACCTCTACGCGCACAACAAATAACTGTTTTAGCTACGAAAGCTCGTTAGCCTTGAAGTGAATAGGCACTTGTTTGTGGGCTATACTTAACCGCATTTTTATTTTCAAGCCAAATTTTGAACTCTTTCTGCTACACATATACGCAAAAAGGTATGTGATCCTTGTGTTTAGCCAAAGGAAATACAGCGCTAAAATTTTGTCGAACAAAAAAAAAAAAAAAAAAACAGGTTCGTAAAAAATTTTGTGCTGTATTTCCTTTGGTTAAACACAATGTCACACCAACTAGCCCAGCAAGAGATACTGTTGAAGTATGTGATCCCAACCATAATTTTAAGCTGCATGCTTGAAATACCCTTGCGCCTTAATCAAAGATATCCCCTGAAGCGAAAACGATAAATGCCACTTTCATCGTACCCAGAAATTTTGCACATTTTCTGAGAAAAAAAGTTTGGACGTTTTTTTTTTTTTTTTTTCACATCATTATTTCACTATTTCGCAATTGATATATCTCCGCAGACCCTGCCTCGGCAGGCTTCTGGTTCTTTTTGCTATCAATTTTTAAAAAGCCCCCCCCCCCCCCCCCCCCTTGGTTTTCTCCGGCAATCTTATTTACTCGTGAACGGAGGGCTAACTTCACAAGCAAACTTTTGGTGCACATTGGAAGCGTAAACCATTCCCATCAATATGTGCATCATAGTATTTTACAATATCCCACAGTTGCCTCTTAGTCCTTTCCAAAAACGCACTCCACTGATTTTTATGGCAATTTTTGTACTTGGTGCAGGCAGAAAAAACTTAAAAAGCAAATTTTTGCCAACGTGCGCATAGCGGTATCTCTGAGTATCCAGCATTATCATCATCATCATCATCACCACCAGCCTAACTGCGCCCACTGCAAGCCAAATAGCTCTCCCATATCCCCCCCCCCCCCCCCCCCCCCCCCCCAAATAACACGGTCATGTGCGAGCAACATCCACATCACCCCTGCGAACTTCTTAATCTCCTCCGCCCAGCTATATTTTAACTTTCTACAGCCCTTGCTACGCTTGCTTTCCCTTGAAATCCAGCCTGTCACGCTGAAAGGCCATCGGTTATCTTCCCTCCAAATTACATGACCTGCCCACGCCCATTTCTTCTTGATTTCTATTATATTATTAACTTGCGTTGGTTCCCTTACCCATTCGGCACAGTTCCTGTCCCATAACGAACATCCTACAGTTGTCTTACAATTGAATGGTGTCCCAGGATCATGGACTTGTAAAAAGAGCATAAACATTCGTGGGGAATTGCACAAACATTCTTGTTCAGTGTCGCTAGGCTAGAATTCGTAGTCGAAAAGTACAACTCCTCGAGGAGCAAGTTGCTCTGTAAGAAGCATACTTGGGCCCCTATCGTTTGCCATAGCGTTCTGAGAAACGGCAGAATTTGAAGTCGGCTGAAGAAAGTGGGCACATGAAATCCCAACAATGAGGAAAATCGCGGTTGACAGGTGCGCAACACAATGCTGACGTAAGGTTCGGCAGCTGCACAAGGCGCTTCTTCGGGAACACGGAGTGAACTCGCTGCCCTTCGGAGGGGGCCTCACCGGCTGTGCGCGCCGTAGAGGGCAACAGTGCCGAACAAGGGAAGAGCGTCGAACATGAGAACCACCGTATTGGCCGTATTCTTGGTGCTGAGCGCCATCTGCGTCGTACATGCCAGGAAAAATCGACTTCCTTCATTCTGTCGTAAGTGCTCCGTAAAGGGTGAACGAAGTTTGGCCGTAAAATCATATGACATTATTTAATTTTTAATTTTCTCTTCTATTCTATGTTTTTTTTTTTGTGTGTGTGTGTGTGATTCTACATTCATTTCACCTCGACCTGTACGCTGTTCTCATATGATATGGAATAAGAAAGCTGATATATTGCCATATTCCCTGCAAAACGTGCAGCGAGGAGAATGATGATGCCAACACAAAAATTCAATTTCACGAGCGTTGTGCATACGTATATACGAACGGCCAGTGACTGATCAACGCCCGTGCTGTCTGACGTATTCTTTACTGCGGCATTAACCTCTACCCGGGCGGGGACAGACCACGAACCGTTCTTGCGCATGAACAGCTCTCGAGGCCGTGGTTAACTCAGTTAGTCTTAGCTTCCAAACGCTGCTTGATGTCAGGGGCAAAGTAAGCAACGTTATGCTTTGAACGAAGGTGGCTGACTTCAGTTTTAATTACCAAACTTCCGAGAGTGATTGCATCGTCGTCCGCTGACCCCTATACCGTTATCCCTATTACCAGTTTCTGAATCAATCTAAGCGGCTAGGCTTTGTTTGGTAGGCCTAGTGGCCACCCTTGCAACGAATGCCAGAAGTCTTCCAGGATTGTTGCTGCTGATATAGCCATGCTCAAAGCGTTTGAACACAGGGCATAAAGTCATAGAGTTCGCCTTCTACAAGGCAGGGGAGCGAGTATGGCATCCCGCTGCGACTATACTTTTTTTTTCTCTCACAAGATGTTTGCAGCACTGTGAAAGGCAGGGGCACCCCAGTCCAATCAAGGCTACGCGTACTACAGTAGGCAATTGTGCTCCTAAGCGCCCCTCGCCCCCCAAATTGGCAGGGGTGACAGTAGGAGCACAATTCTCTATTTTAATGCGCAGGGGCGAGAAGCACTTCGGAGCACAATTCCAAGGGCTCCTCTGCCTTTTGCATTGCTGCAGATATCTTGTGAGACGAAGTATACTTTCTGCTTTATATCATGTACTTCCTTTAGAGCACGGAGGCACTTCGCAGAAACTTTATCAGTATTTGTCGAATGTTCTAATGGGAATGTCCCAAGGTGGAGTAGATTTGGAGTAGCAAATGAGCAATTACTCCCTTATTAAATTTACTAGTAGGCACGGCATTATGGTCAGAATCCACTAAAAGTGACCTAGAAGAGCAAGATAAATAGACCTTCGCGTGGACATGTTCGCGAATCTTCTCTCCTGCCGCTGTTTGTCTCAGTAATATGGCCAATGATTCTTTTGTACAGCTCTGTGAAAATTTGTTCCAATTAAGAATCATTTGCTGCTATTACGATATTTTCTAAAGAAAATTCACAGACTCAACTTATTCGACAAGTAGCAAGAAAAAAAACGACGGTACATTTTTTTTTTTTTTTTTTTTTTTCGGGTCATGATCTGCTGCGTTTCCCCCACGGTACACTGCAGAGTCAGCCCTCGAGGGGCCGATACATCCTTGCGGAGACGCATTTAGCACATCCTGTGTTACTATATCGAGCGCAGACAGCTCAGTAAAAGTACATGAGCTGCATTTTTTCTTTCTTTTTCAGCATGTTTGTACATAATTTATGAACGAAGAACTCGCGAAAAGACGCACTCTACCATTTATCTTCGTTAAGTGCGAATAAAAAATAATAATCTTGTCATGTCATAGGTGCTATTCAGACTAGCACTTGTTCGGTAGAGCTGCTGGCAAGAGCCGCATGACCCGCTTTAGCTGTAGAGCAGTTCTCTTCTCATCAGCCGCCGGGTAACGCTTTGGAGCGCACCTTCGGTCAAGGAGGACACTCTTGAAAGTAAGCGTCGTGAAGCGAGACGTGAGCATAGCCGGTCGGACAGGCACAGGAGGGACGGAGTCGCAAATCACTCGAGGCATGTCCACAATGCATATCATTCACAGTAGCAGTCGCGCCTGCTTTGAGCACGTGGATGCAGAGGGGGGACGGACGCTCACGTGAGAGACACGACCTCACTGTACTGACTCAGGATCCTGAATGCGGACTGCCATTCACTGCGGGCCCTTTGCATTTTGTTGCCTCTTCTCCACACTTCTTTTGAGGCATAACGCTGGTTGATGTTTACTGTATAATGAAATCATGGTAATAATTCGCGAAATAATGGGCTGCCTATAGGGGTTGAACTAGAGGAAGCAGTCAATACGAGACACAGGTGAATTTTAATTCAATTTCTGTAATGAGAAATTTTATCGTTTTTCACCACTGAGTATAATAAAGAAAGTAACAAATTCTACAAACGTAAAAAAATAACTATCTAATCTGTGCTAAGCTCAGGCTGAACCCAAACGACTCCCACACGCATATCTGTGCCCGAAGTGCATGCATACATACAAAGCCAGCTTCAAGTTGTCCCTTACACTAGACATATATGAGCGAGCGAGCGGTGTTTACAAGTCTTTTTCTAATAGGATAATGATAAATATCCTTAGATTCCGGCTGTCATGTGGCGCTGGTGTCAAGAAGCAAATGTCACCTTCTACACTAAAACCCCCTGGGTTTTTGTCCGCGAAACTACTTTGATATTCGATTTTCATTTTGTAGGAGCAGTGCAACCGAAGTAGATACTACTGGAATGAGCTTCATTTTGGCAAACCTGTCATACAAACTAAATTCTGCAGCATTACCCGCCGAGCAGCTATTGCACCCAACAAGCGATGCGAATGTATTTCAGTTCGAGCAATTGCACACTGCGCCTTTCAGTTAAATAACCATTTTAGAAAACAATAACGCACTGCTCCGCGGTCACGACGCGTCCTTCCGGCAAACGTAGTACATGCAGCAGTTATCGTCAGTGAGGTGCAACACAACAGCATCCCCGCTGCGAACGAAGCGTGCGAAATTTTTCGGTATCGTACTTCAGTTTGCGGAACTGCATGCAGGATACCGTGTCGGCTTCAAGTTTATACGTAGTTGGCTCGCAGCTTGAGTGGTAGCTATACCCACGGGCTAGCGCACTTGCCTTAATCGCAGTCACAGAGGCACAGTTCGATCCAAGCGACAATCGCGTCTTCTGCAGCGGTGCAGTGACTTTCGCTTTTAATGTGCCGAGAAGTGCACTACTGGGATCAACCAATCCGAGAATCGGGATTGCATGTGCCGTCACTCTGATTGGCTAAGCTGTTTCATGATGTCGCAACCACGTGGCCGCAAGCGGGTAATTCAAACAAAATCCGGTATACCCTAGCCCATGACTGACCGATGACTGACCATGACTTGACCTTTGACCTAAACCACGTGCCAAACTAATGCTTTTAAACAGCTGTCTTTGGCGTAACCGGGTTAAGCATTTGCTAATTTTCGCGCACAACACAAATGCGGAAGGAAAACCTCTTGCAATATACAATAAACGAAATATATGCAAAAAAAAATAGAATTCGGCCAGCAATTGGTGCGCATTGTAAAAGAACGTGTAACTGGTCCTTCGTGTCAACCTACAGTATCCAGAGAGGGGATAAAGAAGGCACCCGTGACTGCCTATCTCGGTCTTAAAAACCTAAAGAGGCTGTGCGGTAGACAATTAAGGCAAACATAGGCGGATATTTATAGAATACGATCACTGTAATTTATCAGATGTGCTATTAAGTACCCGATACACGCCTGCAGTTTGATGCAGGCGTGTATTAAGTGAAATCAATGCTCAGAAACTTTTAAATGCCTGATTATTTCTCCGGTTTACAAAGCAAACATTCATTTAAGCAAGTGTTTCCTTAAACTGTAACGAAGCTTTTCAAGTGTTACTTCACTGTATTAGGTGACGTCCTTGATCGTTTTTAGATACGTAGCACCTGTCTCAACAACTAAAAATTCGAGAATCTAGTTGGTTGAAGACAAAAAAATATGTTCCGCTTGCGATGGATCACATTTATGTCACACAATTTTCGTTCGTCGACTTCACTAAATGCATTCAAATTCAGGGCAGTAAATCGTAATCACCATTCAATCATAAGCGCAGCCGCAAGGATGCACAGTAAAGTTACAGAGCTTTCTCAAGTTTTTCCACTAGGAGAAAAAACTCATTCCAGTTCGAGATTCTACTAACTGAGCTAACCAGGCCTACATCTGAACGCGTGTCCCTTTTTCGCCATGCGGCAAGTTGTCAAGGAGTGAAAGCATGACAGATAAGAGACATCTGTCCTGGTATGGGGCTCTAATCCGACTCCGCAACCTATTCGGAGCAGTCGCTGTAGGTACAAAGCTAACCAGGGCAGCGAAACAAACGACAGTGCGGTAAAATTTACGAACACTTGGAAGAAAGAGCTACTCTGAACACATAGGGCTAAAAGCAATGCACGTAGATACAAAGCTTTCAGATTTCCACAAGCTTGTCGGCTTCAAAATTAGTCTGAATGCCATCACAGCTTCCATTTGAAGCGAGCCCTAATGTATCACTGTAGAATTTACTGCAAGCTATGGAGGCAGCGCGTAGTACTACCAAAGGTGCACCTTTCACCTCACTTAATAACCCTTCTCCTAAAACCGAGATGCATACAAGGCGTCCAAAATTAAACTGACCAGTACGACCTTTCACTGAGCAAGTTGATTCTCCTGACATAAGGTGCTAAAGGCGAAAATTTCTCGACACAAAAAAACAATGTTGGCGTTTCCAAGTTGCTCTAATAGCATTTTTGTAGCATGAGCGATGCAGGTGCGAAATTAAGCAGTCATTGCAAGAATTTTTATTTATTTATTTATTTATTTATTTATTTATTTATTTATTTATTTATTTATTTATTTATTTATTTATTTATTTATTTATTTATTTATTTATTTATTTATTTATTTATTTGGCCTATCTAGGACGCCAGTTGGGCATTATTGTAAGTAGGTTAATTAAAACCACAGAAGGCCAAAGAGAAAATACCTCAATATAGTTACACCACTAAAGCACAATAAACTCCTATTTTCATTAAAAGGAATACCAACACAATTAGTACAAAGAATAAAATACCTAATTAGAAATTACATTACACGTCAATGCAAAGGAAAGCTGGAAGTATCGTGTAAAAGATTCATGTAAAATTTTCTATGGCAAATGGAGAATTGATTGCACACACTATCTCATCCGGTTGCAAATTCCATTCTGCATTAGTTCGCGGTAAGAATGAGAATTTAAACACATCGAGACGACTTTGGTATGGTCTAATCGTATTTGAATTGTCGCTTCTCCGTGAGCAATAATTAGGCTGTTTAAATACATGCTTTTGTCGATTCCTGTGTTTCGTTATCATGGCAACGCTCAATACTTGCCGTATGCCCTTCTTCAGGCTTACATCAAGGCACACCCGACTTTAGGAAGCGCACTCAAAAATTAATTGCCTTCGTTTGCTGCTTTGTTTTCGTATAATTGTTACATAATGATAAAAAATAAAAACTAAGAAAACAACGCAGTTCTTAAATTTTGCACTCGAGCGATACGTTGCACACTTCGCGACATTCTTCGCTATGTTTCGTTTTTATTCTGCCGTAATTAAGAACATTTATTCATCGCTTAACGATTACAAGCTAAGCATAGCATTAATTGCGCAAGGCAGTTTAAAGCGGTGTGCTATATTCGCATTTGCCGGTTGCACCAATATTATTTTCCGAGACGTTCCACCTCTTTAAAGGAGTATAGACACCAATTTTTGAAGCGTCGGAAGGAATACGGTTGCTTTCCACAGAGATGCTCCCCAAGTAATCCCAACTTCTCATTTTGCCATGAACATATTTTGATTTTAAATACTAGCCAGGCCAAGACTCCGTTTTTCAATACCCAGCAACAGTGACATCTCCGTGACGAAAACGTGTATATAGGTAAACATAATGACGTCATCAACCAACTGTGACGTGCAGTAAGCAGAGCAAAGAGCAGTGACGACACAGGATAGCTCACCGTGTCTGCCCTGTCTGTATCGACTGGGCACACCAGGGAAAGCTCTGCGTTTCTGCTCGCTTGACTCGATGGCTTTTCACACTGTCTTCGTTGCTGCATGTTACAATTACTTCACTTGGCGTCGATTTCAAGGTCGGCGTGTTTTTCAAGCGAAATGCTTGGGTACACTTTGTGCGCGCGCACGGACACACAGATCGGACTCCGAAAAGGGGGAGCACAATTTATTTACTCGTTTCATTCACGCCGCACTCGTGCAACTTGAACCTGGTGTACGTTAAGGCCACCTTCTGTACTCGGATTCCAAGAGCATTCCTGCACAAGTGCACAGTTGTCGGCAACGGCGCCGCCCGCTGGCGCTCCGGGCGACGTCACGTCACTAGACGTCACTGGGCCTAGCTGGTTTCACGTTGAAGCGGCAGCGGACGGCACTTTGGAATGTGTTAACGCTATAATAAACGTTGGACTTTCGCGCGGCTTTACTGGGAAGCCTATCGAATAAAAGATACATTCTTGATTCGCAAGACGCCTTCAGCAACGGAGCTAGCAGACGCCAGGCGAGTCGCACCGGACAGCAGCAGCAAAGTGAATGTGGAAAAAAAGCTAGCATGTATCGCTGTAATCACTCTACCAGTACCTCAGTATTGGTCAAACAGTCCTCCCAATTTATTCGTTACTCATAATCCTTTGTATGCAGTTGTTATGCACGTGAATAAACAGTGATCCTCATGAGATTACCGATTACGGCTTTGCATGCCCAGATCGCTTTTACAGCTCCAGATGGCGCCACATGCTTGAACGCGTATGTCGGGACCAATCAGAGCGTGATCAGGCGTGAGCATGGGCACCATGAGAGTCGCGCCTAGTCACGGTGGCTGACGTCTGATCGGGCCATGCTTTTTGTTTTACTGCTAAAACTATTTTTAGCGCGTAGCACTACTAGGCGCAATCACGGATTTCGCCAATGTCTGTCCGAAGCCGCTCACTCTCTCTCTTTGTGAACTTGAAGTGGAGAAGGAGAAGGTGGCGACGCGCGCGCGCTCAGCATTGAGGAGACGGAGCGGCCGCACCGCAGCAGCAGAAGCCGCTCTCTCTCTCTCTGTCCATCCGTCTCAGCGTAAATTAGAAGACGATGAAGGGAAAGTGGCGACACCCGCATCATGCGATTTAACACTAAGGGGGTCGAGCGGCGCATAGATGCACCCAGTGAGAGAGTAAGACAGTGAGAAAGGGGCGTGACTGTTGCGGGAGTGGCGGCCGTCACTGAGCAGCGTTACACAAGCTTGTGTTACTCCGGAGTGACACAAGCTTTCGTGGCTGGTGCTGGTTCCTACTTTTTCACTTGAGTCGCTGGCGAGCTGGTCGAAATCAAAGTGCGAGGCAATGTCAATAACAACCGCGCCTTCGGGCGAAACAACATCGGAGAACTAATTATGCTAAGCTGAAACACTGCTCGACGGCGATATTATCTTGCACGTGCGATCGCAAGTAGATGAAAAACGCTACCCGTGTGCGTCATTATATTGTGTGTGTACGTGTCGCCAGCCTTGCCAGCAGGAGGCGCTCGTGTGGCGCGCGTTCTGTTGCTAAAGCTAAAGTGTTTAAATACCTGTACTTAAAAAGCATGGACTCACAATTGAGAAAAAGAACTAGGAAACTAACTAGTAAGTATGCTAGTCAAAAGGACGGAGAAATAAAGAGCGTTAAGCAACAGGTGAAAAACACAGAAGGTGAAAATTGGATAAATTCGATGGAAAAGAAACAGAGTGTGGAATTATACCGTAAGCGGAAAATGCAGATCAGGAAGGAAGATTTCTTTGATAACTCAAGAGGCAGTGCCCTACTTTTGTGATCTAGACCAGGGTGCCTAGAACATGCAGCTACAAAAAGAAATTTAACAATGGAGATGACGCATGTGCTATATGTGGAAACTCCAGTGAAACAATTGACCGTATTATACTCGAATGTAATGGTATCCATCCGGAAGTTGATGCAGACGCAATCACTGTTCCTGAAGCTCTGGGGTTTAGAGATACCAGTGGCCGGGTGAATAAACCGGCGGTGGAAACTAGCAAAAAACGACTGGAAGATTGGTGGCTTAAAAGAAGAGAAGTGACATAATGTTAGTAATGTAGGAACAAAAATTTAATAAATAGAATGTCGGTTTAGGTAACCATTCTAAATCAATAATTAAGATATATGGAGAAAAATGAGCATGATAGCTACTGCTACCACCCCGTTTCAAAGGGGACGCTCCTATATTTCATCCATCCATCCATCCATCCATTCTTGCGCATTGGCTTAAAAGCAGAAACGGGACATAATGTCAGTAATGTAGAAACAAAAATTAAATAAATAGAATGATGGTATAGTTAACTGATCTAAAACAATAATTAAGATACAAGGGAAAACACGAGCATAATAGCAACTGCTACTACCCCGTATCAAAGGGGACGCTTCCATATTCCATCCATCCATCCTTCTGCCTCTTTGACGTCATCGCACGCTCGTGCTCGAAGAGCTCGAAACCGAAACTGGCCCTGATAAATGCGCTGATAATTAATTAATTGAGGCGTATTGGGACCTTTTGGGTCGCAGTCCCTCTGTTTTGGAACATCGTGGATCATTTAAAGCAAAAATTCCGAAACAGAAAATGTACGTGCCTATACTCCTTTCAGTTGGCTGTTTTTTACATGCAGGTTTTCTGAAATAAAAGAGGCAGCCAACTTTACGGGGTTGAGCATTTGGGAAATTAATATCGGTACGACCTGCAAATGCGAATATATAGCACACCGCTTTAAACTGCCTTGCCCAATTACTGCTGCGCTTAGTTTGCAATCGTTAAGCAATAAATAAATAAATGAATAGAATAAAAAGACGCACTAAAGCTAACTAGTCTCAGCACGAATAGTGTTCAGTCGATTGTCAACTGGTGTTGCTTATAATAACCGTGTTTGTTTTCTATGTGTCTTGTTTCAAAGGAAGGAAGAACCGTCCTGGTTTTATATGAGCTCAGTAAAGTTTATAAGCTATTCAATTAGAGTGTTCTTTAAGGTGCCGAAGAATGTCAAAAAGCGCTTGCAGCAACGTATATTCTGCATATCTTTTCCGCGGGTGAAATTGAAATTAAAAACCTTCGAAGCATTAAGAGTACCGCGACAAAGTGTCTCCATACTAGGACTGCACAGCAAGTCTTGCAAACTTCCAATAACAGGCGCATTACCTTGCAAGAACCCTTTCGCTTTTTAGTTATCTACAGGCGTGATACTGTCTGTTATTTGTTATTCTTGAGGCGAGCTCGAAGAATTTGCATAATGTTTGATTTAAGACAGAATGTTGGAAGTATTAGTAATCGGCTTTTCTACACAGCGCCGGGTTTCATTGGACCGAATATAATACTGTATTCAATGTTGTTTGTTTGTTCTTCAGTGTTACAATACGCGCCGCCAGTTCTCTTATACTCTTGAAATGCCCCTAACACTGACCCGCAGCGGTGCCTCAATGGCTTAGGTACTTGGTTCCTGGTCCCAATGAAGTTTGGTCGAATTCTGGCTGTGGCAGTCGCATTTCGATCGAGGCGCAGTGCAGAAACATTCGTGAGCTTTGCGTTCTAAGCGCACAAAAAATAACATGTATGGGGGGGTTAAATTACTCGAGATCGCTCCATTGCGGCGTTTCTCATTGTCCATATGTTGCCTACACAATCAACCTTCATAATGCTAACATAACGGGAACAGGTCGGGAGGCGGCCCTGTCCATCTCCGACCTCGCGACTCAAAGGGTCTTGGTCGAGGGAACGCAGGCGCGGCCTCAGCCCACAGAGTCTCGGACTGAGGACTCTGCCAACCCCGCCCTTACCGCCTCACCCATTATCATTCAATAAATATTTTGTACGACTACAATATATTCGCGGACAGCTTTCTGTGGTTGTGGGGCGAAGGCTACGGGGGCGTAGCTTTCCCTGCGATGTTGCTACACCAAACAGTTGGGGCTGCACAAGAATGCAGAATTGGGCGAGTTGGTGCGGTTTCATTTTAGGAAACGCAGCGCAACGAAGACAAGGACAAAATAAGGAATACAAACGTAAGCGCTCGTTCTTGTCTTTTTATTCTTGTCTTCTTCGCGCTATACGTTTCCTAAGTTGGGGCATATCTGGCCTGAGTTGCGGTTTCGATTTCTGCTCTGCCTTGATGGTGAATTATTAGTTTTCTAGCAGCCAACTACGCAGAAATATGATCCTTTAGGTCCCCGAAGGCCAATTTGAGCGTAAATTCGCGACTACACAAATCAGTAGTTGACACGACGTACGTTGTGAAAACAAGAGCATGTTTGGAAAGCTATACTAAAAGATACGACCACAGAAGTCAAAGCGCCATTTTGTCACCGAGCTAAAAGCCTGTTCTTCAAGTTTTCCAGGTTCCACTGAAACTTCTTTTTGTTTTTACTCGTTATGATGTTAATAAAAAGACATTAAGGGTTGACAAACTTTCAAGGAAAATTTTTGGAGAAATCTCACCTTTGTTTCGTTCCCTTCCAGCACTGAGACTCAGGCAGAGAATGAGAATACTGAAATGCATGCTAGACTCCGCGAATCCACATGTGAGTATAACGCTTTAAGCTATATATGCCATAAATATCTGTTTGAGCCTCGAGCTACTGAGTGCATAATTCGTCAATAAAAATCTGCTCGTAGGCGTCCCTGCCGGGACACGTGCTATTGGCGTTAACAACCCTGTGAAAGTAATTTAAACTTTAATGTTTCAGCTTATGGATCGCCTCAAGAAGGTCATGAGATACAACCGCTTGAATCTACGAGGGCTAGCACGATATGTCTGCTCTCCGGTGAGTTCTAACGTTATGCTACTTTATAGCAGTTCAGGGCTGTCTCCAGTCATAATAAGGTCATAATTCTTCCTAATGACACAAGCGTGAGAAAAAACGGGGAAAATCTGTTATCAGACTCACATGAACAGAAAAAGGCTTCATGTAAAGTGACACGACTTCGTACCGATTGTTTAGTGCAACGACATTTCTTAGCATGAGAAACGGCCTTTTCTCGCGACAATGTCAAGCTGAGGCCGGTGGCGGCGCGGCGTTGAGCAATCCTGGCGCAAGTTGGAAAAATGCGTCCGTTTTGAGCAGTGATTAAAATGGAAGTGACTGTTCAGGTGCCCCACTTTCGCTGTCAGCAACGTTTTCGACCAATATTATTATATTATGTTCGGATGCGCGCTAGTCATGGACGGCGTACACTGCAGTTAATGTACCGTAAGTGATTTATTTTAGCACAATCCATATCGAGAATGACACAGGCGCAGATTCGAACACTACTGCGCACCGAGTCCTAAAGGTACTTCACCCACATTGTTTTGTTTTTTCTTTACGTCTACGGCAAGCTGAACAAAGTGGGAATTCGCAATGCACCTGTATCAAGGTCGGTTTTCCTTCCAATTCAAATGAAAAGTTCTGCACAACCGAAGGCAAAGCGAACGGTAATCCATCAGAAGTTTGTCTTCGCGGGTTTCGTGAAAAACAATGCGCTTTCAGACAGGCGAAGGCAAAGTAACCTGTCCGGAGAGAAAAGACAGTTTTACCCATCTCTCCTGGGTCGTACAAAGCTGAAGTCGTTTCACGTCCTTAGCATGACGACACGGTGGTAACTGGAGGGAGAGGTACTTTAGATGGTGGTACGTTTCCCATGCCGTCAATGAGAAAATTATTTCTTTGACCATTACCAAATCACTGTACCAACTCGTCTATAACAAACTTCGATTATAGCCAATCATACCTTGTAGACCCTTCATCCGCAAAATCAGTAGTTCTCAATCTAAAATGGATTGCATGTGATGAATAGGATGGTGTATACATCATACACGGAGCGCGTGCGGATGCCATCAAATGATGACCATCACGGTCTAGACGGGGCACCTGTGACGAGGCACGAGTGAGGCTATAGTGCTTTTGCGAACAGTTTTTGTAGAATTACACTTAATTTTCAAATGCAAGATCTAATTGCGTTTTGTGGCGTTAGGACTACTTCCTATGTTTTTTTTTTTTTTTTTTTCATTCGAGAGTGCAAAAGAATAAATGAAAGAAAAGAAATGGTCGGTTCGTTTATCTCGACCATGCAAGAGGAACTCTTTCGAAGAATTTTAGATCGATGCCACTCACCACAAAGCATTTGTGCAGCGGAAAAAATTAACAAACTGCATATCACTTTACCAAGTACCAAGCGGCTTTAGAAGTTGGCCCTCTACGGTCACATGAATTTTATTTATTTATTTTTTTTGCAAAGTTATGCGCTGTTATATTCCGCCGTGGCGATGAATTGCAGTAACTACGCACGCCTTTTAAAATATCTTGTAATGTGCGTACACGAGCAAGAACTCAATGAATTTCTTACACTTCCAGATTATTATATTGCCTAAAAGGCGGTTTGCGCGCAGTTGCCCTATTCCTTATTGTTAGTAAACATTACAACCAAGACGTATAATGCAATGTAAGACCAGTGTATGCAACAGTTGTTTTTTTGTTTTTTTTCTCCGATCCTATCAGCATATTGTCATCCCCTCGTCTGACTACCTGGCGCCAGTGACGCTGGGTGTGCGCGTTATCAGAAAATGGAGCGAAAAGAATGAAGTCAAATTCAGAAAATGTCCATTCCGGCTGCGACCGTGATGCAATGTTGCGACCGTTTCGACCGTTTTCGCCACAAATGGGAATGTCCCGTCCATGCACATAAGACGCCTTATGTTTATTTATATTCTAACTCCAGACAACTCATCTCTTTATAAATATACTTACCCTGTGACCAGAGTAACTCGGTTGTATTTTTTGCAATGTGCAATAATATTGTTTACGAGTTTTATAGTGACACTTCGGGTATAAGGACGCCGTTTCACATCGGTTATCTGTGGTTTTTAGCATGAAACGAAATATCAGTACTAGCCGTCGCGGCCGAAGTCGAGCCTGTTACCATCAGTTCAGCCGCAGAACGCGATGGCTTCAAGCCAACGCGGCTTCTGCGACTTTACAAAAGAAATAAAAAAATATACGTGAGGAAATCTGTTCAGCGGTAAGGTTCGCAACAGACGTCCCAAGTAAAGCGATTCTTTGACTGTACGCACGACTGTACACTGTACACATGTTCAAATTTAAAATTTAAATAATTTTTAAACAGATGTGAAGGGTGAGTAGGACACGAAACCTCTTTCGCACGCAGGTTGTGCAATCAGACGGACGAAAGTGAGAGAATAATTACTGCAGTCTATCACCTGCTTAACTGAAATCAGTTATTATCGTTTTAGTAATGCACTTAGCGGACGGCCTTGCATTGGAAAATTTATTGCAAGGGCTCACATCCGAAGCTTCATTTTCGACTTTTTCATGTAGTATAATTGTCTCGTACCACGCACCAGTTCGAGATACTATTCCCATCCAAGTTTTCAACCTAACCCACGTAACTACACACAAAAAAAAAAAAAAACAGTGACAGCTTCCTCATTTGAAAACTAAGTGATTACAAACTGGCGTAAAAATTTTCAAAAATTCGAAAATCCTAGTCATTAGCATGGTGCAACTTTCGTCAAAATGCGCAGAAAGAAAAAAAAGCAGACCGTTTTAGTTCTATCGGAAGTTTGTGTGGCGGCACTACAGCATCACCTGTCGTAGACAAATTGGGCCGAAAATTTTTCTTCCTGAAAAGGAAGAGTAGTCATGTGGCTTTCTGTGCACTTCTGTGAAAGCCGCGTCGCACTACTGCTGGTAGTGCTTTTTTCTTTTTAGTTAATGAATTTTCTTTTTTTTTTCTGCGATTTTTGGACTACTGTACATAAATGTCGTAAGATTTTTTTTTTTTTTTTTTTTTTTTTTTTACGGCGGCATTTAAAGGTTCACCCGCTGCAACTGTATCAGATGCGTCAAACCCTGGGCTTTCTTCTCAGCCTTGGATGAAGAAAGGGGCTTCAGATGAAGCATATTGCCTTAGCGGCAAAGGTACTGGCCGAATAAACGAATGCTTGCCGGTAAGCAGTGGCAGCGCAGCTCTTCGGGGCATATTTGCAGAGCGAATTAAGCCGCTGCTTACACAGGTAAAAAAAAAAAAAAAAAAAGAAAAAGAAAAAAAAAGAGGGTATTTTGAAATCAAGCTGGCCTTCCCGAAGGCCCAAGATGTATCGAAGGAAAAGTTGGAAACCTTTATATCGCATGTCGACATGCCAGGGAAATAGTTCGCCTCAGTAAACCTAAAGACCTGTGCTAACCAGGTGGGCTCACTAGACGTCAACCATCGCCGATTAGGCCAGTAAATGCGGATGGAGTAGGTGGTGCGTTATGGCAGTCACGAATGCCGTATAGGCGCGGTTGCCGGGTGGATTCCAGGACCTACGAAGGGGCACATCCATCAAGACATTTTATACTTATTCAGAAATCTATGGTCCAGTTGGATGTTTCAAATAAATACCTGCAAAAAGTCACAGGAACAAATTAAATTATTAGAGTATAATTATTGTTTTGAGATATAATAGTTTCTATGGCTCTCTCCTCCGATGGCTAGAATTTAGTTTCATTGTCCTCCGTTTAAGTCACAGGACAAGAAGCAGATGGTAGGACCGTGGGCATTCCTGTTCATACTGGGGAAAGGATCCTGTCCAAAAGCCCTAATCTGTGATCAAACAGTGTCTTTAAATGACAACTGAGACTGATTTGAAAGCATCTGCTTCTCTGCTTGCACCCTATTGCCATCAAGCCTAAGCAGTTAAGCTATGATTTATTTGCTTGTTTCACTCCTGACATCCTTTCGGCATCAAAAAAAAATTAAAAAATTTTGTTCTGCTGTCTCTACGTTCTCACTTCTCATTCGCATTTCTTTATTCAATCTGCATCGCTTTCCAGGAAGCACGGTTTCGTTTAACCAAGGTATTCAAGGTAAGTAAGAGCGCATTTACATCATTTACCCAAGTGTCAGCATGCACCAAAAATTTATGAGCTCACGTTGGAGATAGAGGGAAAACGCATAATGCAACGCTGCGTCTCATTTTAAAAATCTAGCCCTAATTTCCATCAATACCTGCGTTACTCAACGGCCTAGTGTCTATCAACTTTTAAACCCGCAACATATTAAAAGTAATCTGATTTTTTTTTATTTACCCTGCGTTCCTCAGAACCAAGGTATTACAGTAGAGAAATACGCTTCCCAATGTAACAGATAACATAAAGTAGCACAATTCAAACAATCCGTATGAAAAAGAAGGGGAATGCAGATAAATGTATGAAATTTCAAAATAGACGAAAAACAAAGTTATGGAATTACGTTTAGCTCAGCAAAGAAAAAAGTGTTGCTGTTCGCACGTGCCGCATGCACTGTCAGCGCACTGCACTCACTGATTATATTCGGAAGGAAAGCAAATTGCATGTGATTACCTTTAAAATTAATTTCGCAATTCTTCTTTCCATGGGCCCTTCTAATAAAGAGGTATTGGGGGTGGGGTTTAATGTATTTATGGCTCTCGAATTCAGTGAGATTATAATATATAAAACGCATCAACTTGGGCTTTTTTTTTTGCTTTCCTGTCCATGGTTAAATACGCTTACATTATGACCGTGCTAATCTTACTAGCCCCGCTACGCGAAACTTCGTCTGGCGTTGTTGTGGTCGTAGTTGCTGTCGCCATTATTATCCTGTTAATATGCTGGTTGAATGTAAGATATTTCGTGACCGTCACAAGTAAGCACATCTTCACATATTTTCCGAAGTGAACCCAAAGTGAGGCCTCAGCGATTGTTGGCATAACGTGAATGGCTTCATTCCTGAACTTAGAAAAGAAATAATTTTCATCCTTTACAGGACTCATTGAAAACCATTATCACTCAGAAAAATACCAGTAGTAATCTGGCTACGGTACTCCATGCAAATATAATGCCTTCGTGAATGTATATTTTTATACTAATTCAATTGAAAGCACTCGCGCTAGTCATGAAATCAATGGGCAAAATTGTTTGGCGCACGTTTTTTTTTTTTGTTTTTTTTTTTTTAAGACCGTTATACTAAAGCCATATCGACTCATTCAACTTAACGAAGGAGAGCAAACGAGAGGCTCCTTAAGGACAACTTTAGAAATGTTTTAAATATTTTGAGTTCGTAATCTCATCAAATTTTTTTAAAGTCTCTTCTCTCCACTGCAAAAAAAAAAACTATACAAAAAAAAAAAACGGAATATATACATATTTCACCAAGTACCCCTTAGAAGCATCTTAAAAGAGCAAAAGCGATGAAACAGAAACGGAAAGTAGGTTTCGGCTAACCTATGACGCCTCGACGTAACCTATGACGTCACGGGTACGGCCGCAAAAACAATCGTGCCCGCGTCAATTGACCAAACTGGCTATTGTAAGTGACAGCTGGGTTCACTATGTCTCTGATACGACCGAAAGCAAGCTCAAAATGTTTGCCTGCCGCAAACTCAGAGAGAAAATAGACGGTCATGCATCCAGCTACGTCACGCACCCAAATTTTCTCGTAGAAATCTCCTCGACTGAAGGCACGAATTGGAAATTTTTAAAATTCATTTGTGCTTCAAGACAACATTGAAGCGCTGCGAAATTTCGTGTGAATCTTCGCCTACGCAGCGTCAGCATGTCATTGCGGACAACATGACATTATCGCGTGGTCCCCTGAAGGAAGAACTTAAGCGCCTCCCTACTTTTTACGCGGTAGCATAAGGCCCACGTGTCGCAGAAAAGCCAGCGTCACCGTTCATGCTGACGTCAGTCTAGGTATGCATCAGTCAGCTCAGATACAGCCAGTCTATGATGCGAAGCGTACGCAATTGCCACAAAGCGGGCACAAACTAAGAAATTTGCAGCCCACAAATTTGGTCCCCCTCTAGGAAAAGAGAGAGAGACAACTCTTTAATGAAAAATAGAGAATTTAGTCGGCGTCTAGGATTCGCTGACATGCTACTGTGAGTAGGAAAGGGAATTGGGGCGAGAAAGGCAGAATCACAGAGGTGGGGGGGGGGGGGGGGGGATTGAATGCGACCATTAAATGCGTATTAATAATGTTCATCCTCGAGTAATATTAAATAATGAAGTGATGCGATGCATAGTCCTACAAATAGGCTACAAAATTCACAGCGTGAAAATGTGTGACAGTGACCAGCAAGCGCACAAAGTTCATAGCTTGAAAATTGCATGAAACTATAATAGCTTGTAAAGAAGACCGATGTCTTTTAAATATTCAAACAGAAAGCTCGTGGCTTGTCTCTGTGGCCCAGGGAAGGCTAAGGGACTTAAAATACTGTCCAATGTTAGATGCACTGGGGAGAACTCCTCCGTGCTATAATATTCATAGTAAGCACGCCCGTCAGCATATCTACGCGGGGCACTCAAGAAGTTTTGTACAGTTTCGATCGCGCCACAACTGTCACAATGTGGACTGCTCGTCTGACCAAAACGGTATCGCAAGTCATTTGTTAATGCACAGTTCAAGCGAGGTCGGTGGTACTGAGTCTCCAGACAGCGAGGAAATCTGAGAGGAAATCTTGATCTTAGATGTGGGTCTACTGAGTGAAGGAATTAGTGATGCGTTGATAAGCTCCAGAGCCGATGATTTTCTTCAAAAGCAAGTCTTTTTAGCCAGTTGGGATGCATCAGAATTCGTGAAGAAGGTCCGAATATATCTCTGATGTTGGTGACCTTTACGAGCAGCTTCATCTCTTTTTCCTTGGCTAGAATGCCACAGCGTGCAGGTATCCACAGAAATGTTATGTAGTGGTCTGCGGTAATTTAGCCAAATGATGTAGGTTCAAGAGCAGCCAAATGAATATCCTCTGTCTAATTAAACGACCTTATTTGCAAACAACGTGCCTTAGGTTCCGAGTTTTATCGAGCGGGTTCTCTGTTTAAATTAAATTGTTCTTTAAAATCGGGAACATGTTTTTTTTTTTTATTCGTGTGTGAATTTTTACGAGAAGCGGCCAAAACGTAGCGTGCCTTAATTTTTTTTTCTCCGTTTTCAGTATAGTCATAAAGTCTCTTAGGTCAACAAAATGATGCTTCCCGTGTATGTGGGTTAATTTTCACCTCCATCGCGCAGGTGGCCCCATTACACCAGTCCACAAAAATAGCGTCGGTGGCTGAGGTCTGTTAGAAAAAGTGTCCCTGCAATGAGCGTTTGCGCGCAGCGTATAGAAATTCTGCGACAAATGGGAACGCCGTTGTAAACAGCGGAACAGCGGTAAGGCGGTAACAGTCTCAAAAAGCCGCTCCACTAATTCGCTACGCATTTTTCTCTCCCATGACAACGCCCGGCTTAATCCCAGCCTGAAAACAAAGGGGCTCATTGCTTAACTCGGCTAGATTGTACTTCCCAGTGCTCTCTGCTTGTCACCGTAACGCCCTCATCTCTCCTAGGCATTGAAGCATGCTTTCTGCGCATCCGGATTTGAGAAGCACAAAGACGTCATTCGGGGGGGCGTAGAAAGTCTGGTTACGTAAGAAAACAATCTGTTACAAGCAAGGCATACATAAAGCCCCCAAGTTTCTAGCACAGAAAACTTCCACGGTAGAAAACGGAAAGAGAAAATTCCGAACAGAAACAGAGTACAGAAAACTCCACGAATAGAGAGCGGGAAATATGCGCTTCGCGCGTCCGGATTTGAGAAAGGCAAGAATATCATTCGTTTTAGAAAAGTCTGGTTACGTCAGAAAACAATCTGCTGCTAGGAAGGCATACATAAGACCCCTAAGTTTCTGCCGAAGAGAATTTGGAATTCTACGAATAGAGAAAAAATAGTCTGCAATCCTTTGTGAGATACATCAAATATTTATGTTTTATTTTAAGAAACGCCCCGCATACGATAAGCACACATTAATTAACATCAAACGTAGCCGTTTCAAGCCAACGCCAGGCAGCGCTTGGTATCATTTCCATTGGCATAGTGGCCCTTGCACTTGTTACACAATGCGCCGCCCCCAACACATGGGACTGAATAACCTGTCTTAATGTGTCCCGGTGCCCATCCGTGTAGTGACCTGCATAGAGCAGGCAATGAAACTCATCCCTCAGGTCACCTGATTGAGAACTCGGACTTTGCGTTATGTTTAAGGAGCTCTTCGAGAAAGTACAGCGACCTTCGCCCCTAGGCGCGCCAGCCGCTAGAAAAGGGTGGCTTTCTGAAGATATGACGCAAAAGGGCAAAGCGGAGGTTGACTGTAAGCGCGGCGAAAGTGGCGCAAGTTGTTGACGAAGAGAAGGAGAAAAATGAAAAACGCTTACTAAGTAGTTTGCTACCTTCCTGATCGGAGGCCGAAGACCAGGGCTCCGTGTTCCAATGCAGTCCTGTATTCCGCTGCAGCAGCTCTTGTTGGTCTTGCGGGTTTCTGCCAATCAAAGCGATCTCAGGTAGAATTAAGCGCTCTCAGTTCACAGCACTATTGGCCACAGAGATAAGCCGCTGAGGAAGTTGAGACCAGTAGGGAAGAGAAGCAACGGCGAACGGACGCAGGACTTTGCAGTGCAGAAACACCAAGCAGCAAGCGGAAGCTATAGCATGCGTCAACGCACTGCAGATTTTTTGCGCACGGTTGCGTCACGCTCCTTTAAAGTGTAGCCCCTTAAAAAGGATCGGCGGAGTTATACAGTCCGTAATCAGACAGAAGGTAGCGGAGGGGGGGGGGGGGGGGGGGGGGCGGCTGGATGGTAAAGTCGGCCTCAATAGACTGAGTTCGGATTATAAGCCCAAAATTATTCTTTTTCAATTTCTTTCAGGCCTAAACCTCCCCCATCTATAATACATTCGTGCAAAAGTGTCAAATTAGTACTCTTCCTATATTTTATCGTTTCTACTGATGTCCATAAGCAATAAAAGAACCATTTTTTTAACCTACACCAGCTACACTAGTCGACGAAGTCTCCTACACATCCAATGGTTTTTTTGCTACACAAGTGTAGGCGGTGTAGGTCAAGAAAATGGCCCTAACAACATAAAAAAAAATGGAATACAACTTTTAACATACAAGTATAAAATAAATTCTATAAATAAATTAAATAAATAAAGCGCTTGTCCGTTATTCTCCTCTCTGTTTGTCCCAAGTAGCCGCGCTGTTTTTTGATCTTGCAATGCACCAACTAGCTCAGATTTCCGTTATTCTCAAATCCCTGATTTTTCGCGTGATCGCGGAAACCAGGAGCCTCGAGACAGCATGATTCTGTTTCACGCTGGCGTCAAACTGCACGGTGGGCAGAGATTACGCTAAAAAACATAAGCCCTGAATGCTTGTGGCACCACTTCATGTGAATTTATGTATGTTACCCTGCTCGCAATAAAAAGGCGAAGGGCCTTATTTGCCGTTCACCCTTCGTAGTCTTTTTACGCCTGACTGCCAAGTAGAAGTCGTGACAGGCCCCTCCGAGCCAGCCTATAATCATGCAGTGTATCTGTTATGTCGTAGAACTCCCGAGCTCACAAAACTTAACGCCGCAGTCAGAACGATTGTCAACACTTCTGCGTAACGTTTTTCTTCATCTTGCAGCCACATGACATCACAGTTGCCATCAGACAAGCAGTCTTCTGCATGCACAGACTGGGCATCAGAACAGGAAACAGGCGTGGCGGGGAATGACCCATGTAACATGCTAGCTCTGCTCCTACTCTTCTGAAAATACGGAGGTCCAGCGAAACAGCTCCTACTGCTACGACGTCGCAGCCGTGAATAAAAATCAGTACAACGACAAGCACACTGACTTCCTTTATTAGTAATTCTGCTAGTACAGTGTATTTATGTGTAATTACAGGAAGAGTTATGGCGGAAAGAACTGAACAGCGTAAGAATACGCCTCGTTGACAAAACAAAACAAAAAAAAAAATGTCGTGACTTCTAAAAACCCTGTACGTAAGAGCGGTTCGTAATTTCCTTGTGCTCACTGGCTGCCCAGGCGCCCATCACTTCATTGCAAATATGCGTGCTCCGGCCAGCCACAAAGCGCTCTTATGCAAGATACGTTTCAAGAGTAAAGACTACAAACACTTTTTCCACACAAATTAGCAGTAATATACGTTTACATTTTCGCGATTATTCAAGTGCACAAACTTGGCCGACTCTCGCGTGCCTATCTACAGGGCTTCGAAGTGATTACACTTAGCATAAAAAAAAATTACCTCCTCTCACGCAGTCAAAAATAGATCAAGCATGACATGGTTACGGGCATAGAACGTTGTCAGCAGGGGCGAGCAGCCTAGTGTTGTGACGTTGACTCGGAAAGCTGATCGCTTTCCGCGAGACGCTTCCACTACTCCGTTCGTCAGGCTCTGTTGCTCGGTGACGGCACTGAAATGCAGCACGATGCAGAAGCATGAGCGGCCACGAAGAGACGTTGTCCTGACAAGAATGTGGGAGAAGCAGCGTGCTCAAGTTCTCTCAGAGCGTGTATGCATCCATCTGCTAAAGAGGTAAGCGCCATGAGCTGACGCCGCAACAGTGATAGACTTGATTCCAAACGCCCGAACACGATTCGAACGGCTGCTCCCTCGACCGCCGGCGTCAGGAGGTGTTCTACGCGAGAATGTGCGGCACCGTGGCGACAATCTTGGGGAGGTAGAGGAAGCCTTAGAGAGCGGAGAACTTATCTAATTAAATCTGGTTCGGTTCCCGGATGTTCACGTTTCGGTGCCCGGAGAATCGGTGCGCGGATGTTAATTCGCTCTCGGCGTTGGCTCGACGTCATCTCAAGGTCGGTTACACTGGGAGCTACTAAAAACATTTCATACTTAAAAACTGCCCGTATCTAAGTACATCCTGTTATCGCCACTATGAAAGAGCAGACAACTTGTTTGGTTCCTGAAGTCGGCATGGCGACAGTTGAAAGTAACAACTGGTGCCCTTATAGATACGTGTATGTGTGCTTCTACGAAGACCTAAAAAGTCGCGCGAAAGAACGCAGCTGCTAACTGCGCGTTCCCCAAATATGCAAAGGAAAACTGTCTCCCGTATTTCTAAAAAATATATATCACTTTCTTAAGATTAGACGAAAGCACCTGTTACGTACGGTGCGTACTCACACAAGCATATACCGAAACTTTTTCTTCAAGTTATCTGCATGAGAAATCGCACCTCGTATTGGATTTGAAACAATATTGAAGATAGTAAAGCGACCTTCGGCACTATACTAGCCACCTCGTTCGCTAGCAACATTTGGCCTAACGTCACGCGCATCTCGCACTTTTTCTCCTGCCCCAGCGATGGAAAGCCACGAGCCGCTCCCCTTTCTGCTGCAAACTCCACACATCCCATGTCAGTCGGTCGCCGCCACCGCGTTGTTCGTTATCAGCGCTTTCTCAACTGCTTTAACATGCTATAATTAAACCCCAGAACAGAATGGAGACTGTATATTATTTTTTGGAGAGGTAGCTAGTTCTGCTGCGCTTCGTAGTTCGCATCAACAAGCCCCATCAACGTGGAATAACCGCGGCGAAGGACATGCCTTAATTACATGACGGAAAAGCGTGTGAACGGCCGGAGTCAAGTCAACTCTCGTTTCACTCGCGAAGTTGTGTAACGAAAACTGCCAAAAGCACTGCATATTTCTTGATGCTCATGGGAAAACGGAGAAACAGCGGCTGTTCCTCGCCATGGGCGTGAACAGGTAAGAAAACGTTGCTTTTTTATTTCCCCGATGAACGAATAGCTTAATTTTCTGGCTATTTGCAGTAGTATGAACGGGCATTAGCCTTCCTTTTTATCGAAGTAGAAAAATTGAGCGCGTTTTTTTTTTTCGTTTTTTTTTTTTTATTTTTCTAAGAGCAGAAGCGTGTTCAGAGTGCTGCGAGACGAAAGAGCAAGCATGCCCGCTCAGCCCTTCATGCCAATCACCTTTCCCTGATAAATGCGCTAAGTCGCTAAGCTTTACTTTGCTAATTTTTTTTTTGTTTTTTGTGCTTAATTTCATTACCCTTTAATGAAAATTAACCATCAGTTACGTTAGAATGCCAACTCTTCGAAATGAACTTAAATAAGGCGGTATGCTCAAAAGCTCAAAACCGGTAAAGAAAGCAGCAAAGCCGGCTTTAAGTCTCTGCAGCGTGTGCCGCTGTAGCTACAGTAAAGAAAATAGGTAGCGAAGGCGGCTGTTGGTGCCGAAGCTAGGAAGCGTCGGAAGCAAGGCCCGGTGCACTAAAGCGTTTCAAAAGCAACTTCAGGAAAGCCCGTTTGGTTGCAGTTGCTGTGCTTGAGGTCATCTCTGCGCCAGAGTTGACCCGCTGTCTCACTCTAAGCTACAAGAGAGGTCTCTAACTGTCAACCAACCCAACTGCACTGCAGTTGTGCACTACCTGTCGCCGAATATCGTGTACATACACTGTGAACGTGGCTTCAATTATTTTTTTTTTACTTTTGTGAACCATTTTTTCAACCCTTGAAGGATTTCATACGAAGAAATTTTGAGCTTCCGTATTTTTTTAACAGGATTTTTTTATGAACGCAATTTTTTCGTATATCGTACAATGACACCATAGCAAAAAATGTATCTTCAAATCCACCCTCCAGACCCTTGTAGTTTTTTGTACTTCGACCTGATGGAGGCACAGAACACAAAAATGGAAAGCTTGCAAAGACAAGCGAAAGTCTCTGTACCGTTACGGGCCTCCTACGCCACGCCATAGCAGATAGCACCGGGGCTCGGGACAACTCTCTAGAAGCCGTTGTGAAGGAATGGGAGGAGAATAAAAAAAGAAAAAAAAAACAGCCATACACCAACGAAAGTGGGCCATCGGCTTCTCGCGTGTGGGGATATTCAACCAGAGACAATAGTTCCCATTCCCTCCAGGATGGTGTGATGGGAGGACGTAAGCGTGCGGGCCTAAAAGCTGTTACCGAGAAGAGCAAATAGCTAACGCCAAATATAACGCAGGGCGCGAACTCGACGCAAGCGGCGATATTCCCTGACGCAGCCTTGGACCCTGCCTCACTCACGGTAGCAGCGTTCACACCAATAGATATTACCAGGATCAAATTATATTTATTGCAGGACAGATATAGACAAACGGCGACTGTAGGAATTAGTTCCCAAGTACAATTACTAAGACTGTTCGCTGGACCAAGGTGCTTTTATACAAAGCGCCCGCAGCAGTTTTGCGCCCACGGCAGATGTCCTTTCGAGATGGCGCGTTTATATACCCCAGACACGAGACCTGAATTAAAAAGTCACCCTGGAGTTATCTGCTTTCTTGACGTGCGGCACCGGACCCCCACCGATCATTCGGAACCCGCTGTAAGACTGCCCCGACCTGGAGCCCATAAGAGCACAGTACAAATCACCACATGTTGATTTTCCGGAATAGTTCCTTCGGCACATGTCGGCGCGTGTACTGTACGTGCTTCGCTCCCTGTGGTAATTTGTCTGCAAGGATGGCTTTCTTGGCAGGCTGTAAACTGCATTTAACCATCCTATACCGAACTTTTCTCCTGGTAGGCCCAGGCCAATCAATATGAACAAAGAATTTTTCTCCTCGTATTCTTGCTATTCACTGGTAAAAACAAAACATCAGTTTCCCGTGGCATTGCTAAGGTGCGAACTTGGGAGAAAGTTTTAAAGCTAGCCTTCGGTAAGCTGGGGGTGATTGGCCATTCCCATCAATATGTTACAACCGTATCTTACAATACTGAGAAATGTCAAAAGGAGTTTCGCTACGCCACCGCTGCTGCGGTGCATGCTAGGCCCTGTAATGGGCAGTTTTACCTGCTCCGTTTACTGCATTAAACCCAAAAAGCGTCGGTCCCCTGGGCTCCGGCGCCGCTTGATGGTACCCAGAGCTGAAACTCAGCAGTGCTTATCTTTAAAAGCTTCCACAACGCTTGACAGTAACCTCACTGCATGCACTTTACTGAAACTGATGCAGGCAATGCATACTAGGAATACACGAGGTGAGCATACGGGTAGAAGCGCGATAGTGAGCAGAAAGGTAGGAACAATCGGACGAGATGCCCTACCGCAATAGTGTTCAGCAAAGCTATCTGAACCGTATCTGAAAAAGTATCCCAGTTTGCGGTGAAATCGCGCGCATAGCTTGCGCGTTGTTGACCCCTTTTTTACTCAGTAAGTTTCACAAAGGTGCTTACCTGGTTTGGCCAAGCGCGATGAGAAACCAGAGCCGTCTGCGACATGACAGAGTAGGCGCAAGACGCCAACGCCGACTTTCCGGCGAAGGGCAGTGATGGCGCAATCTGGCCAGTCGCGCGCTTTGTGGCGCTCGCCCCGGCGGCTTTCTGTCGTGGCACTTTCCTACCGCAACACCAGATGACACCACTAGTGCCTTTTGCCGACATGTCAGCGTTTGCGCCTTTCGCTCCCTCGATCCGGTAGCATGTGGCTCTGGTTTCTCATCATGCGTAACCAAACCAGGTAAGCACTATTGCCAAACTAACTACGCAATAAAAAAGTCAAAAACAGGCAAGATTTGTGCGTGGTTTCACCGCAAACGAGCGTCCGTGTGAAGCGGTTGATTGTTTTAAAACCATTCAGGGAAATTTGCAGAATGCTGATAGTAGCCCATTTAAACAGTACATTTTCAGTTCCATCCCAATCTGTAATGCCAAAGACATGCATTTGAAATATTTGCATAAACGTTAAGAATAATCCTCACGTGAACATACTCTTAAGAGTACGTACAATGTTAAGAAATTTGTCCCATTAGCGTTGAGATATCCCCATCGCGCTTGATAGTGCCCGCCTACCGCTCTTTTCGTAACGAAATAATGGTTGTCCCTTCATGTACTTAGATCAGCAGCATCATGTCAAGGCCCGCTCGCTTCACGGCGCGGTGTAAAACTTTTCACTAAGTGGTATCTCGACAAAACGCCTTCTTCTTCGACGACAGCTGTGCAGCGGCAGCTGCAATGCTTGCTTCCCGTCGGTGGCGGTGAATACGGGTAACATGGCGGTGGGGTACGTCCGGAATACGCGCGCATGCGCAGATCGCTAGGTGAAATCGGTCTATTGGTTTGCTATATCAGTCTTACTTTTTGGCTCCGGACGCAGGAAAACTTTCAAAGCAAGGTTAAGCTATGCGTCTAAGCTTAAGCCATTCCACTAAATATATTCATAGCAGTATCTGCAGTATAATACAACCATAGCTTCATAATTAAAAGTCAATTCCAAAACAAACTATACGTGTATCTCGCTAGTGAGCTCCGGAAGCCACGTTAAGACACACGTGCAACAGCCAATTACACACCGTTGGTTACAGACCGGTTTGTCTGCCACCCGCGTGCTCAGTTGTAATTTCGGGGAACCTATAGACCATTTTACGACCTTAGGAGAAACCGGTTTGACTGGGGTGTTAAGGGGGGGGTATCGTCAACTTTTTCCTTTGCTACGAAGCAGCCCAGCGCCCCAATATGGCAGCACCGTTCACCCTTCCGTAAAATCGTCTATACACAGGCAGACATTCCACGGCGAAATTCATGGTAGGGTGCTAAATCAGCTGTTATCTAGTCGCTACGCTCACCATGCTCCTCGCAAAGAACATGCCCGTCATGCGTAGTAGCGCAGTACACCTGGACGCATCACGCGCCACCAAATTATGCCGATGAGCGCTTTTCCCGTACAGCCTTTGCGTGTCAAGCCGAAAGGATGCCAGTTTATTAGTGTAGAAGAGGTAGAAAATAACGATGTTGAGGCGCGAGGGCTCGCGCGCTGTGGCTAGCCTGGCGCGGACTGTTGCGAACGCGGCCAGCTCTGAGGACGCGGCTCTGCGGCCGCTGCTGGCTTCGTCAGAGCTCCTTCCACGGTGACCTGTCTCCATCCTACACCGGCCAGCAGCGAAACAACCTCGGATCAGTGAGATGTCTGGCCTTTGTATCTAGCTCTGCCACACCAACTAAAACGTAATTTTCGTCAGAACAAGGGAGCCCTGCCGTAACGACATGTTCAGCGCCACATCGCCCAAAAGGCTTTATACTAACGCAGAGTCAAGTAGGACATCCTGCTGTGCAGCAACTGTTGTAGTTCATGCGACGGTGCAAGCGTCATCATGGATGTTTCCTGCAAAGCGACCTCTTCAAGATGTCACCCTACATCACAACAGCGGCAGTATCTGGTCTTCATTTCACCCTGCCGCTGGTGCCCCCGTCATGACTATTGCCGACCTTGATGAGAGCCCTCTCGACCAGACTACCCCGAACCAACCCCAGAGAAGCGGGATGTCCAGCTTTTGTATCCAGCTCTGCTGCGCAAGCCAAAGCATAATGTTCGTCAGGACGATGGAGCCCTGCACAGACGACGTGTTCAGCCCCACAGCATCGCCAAATGGCTTTGTCTTCACGCAGAGTCGAGTAGGACCTCCTGCAGTGCAGCACCTGTTGTGGTCCACGCAACGGCGCCAACGTCACCATAGCTGCCTCCTGCAAAGCGTTGTCTTCAAGATGTCACCTCGCGTCGCAACAACAGTGGTCTCACGTCCTCATTTCCTCCTTCTGCTGGCAGTCCCAACAACGTTGTTGCCGACCTTGACGAGAGCCCTCTCGACCCGACTACCCTGAAGCAACCCCAAGGAAGCGGGATGTCCAGCTTTTGTATACAGCTCTGCAACGCCAGCCAAAACATAATGTTCATCAGAACGATGGAGCCCTGCACAGACGACGTGTTCAGCCCCACATCATCGCCCACCTCGCTCGGCAACAGTGGTCTCACGTCCTCATTTCCCCCTTCTGCTGGCAGTCCCAACAAAGCTCTTGCCGACCTTGAAGAGAGCCCTCTCGACCCGACTATCCTGAAGCTACCCCAGGGAAGCGGGATGTCCCGCTTTTGTATCGAACTCTGCAGCGCCAGCCAAAGCAGAATGTTCATCAGAACGATGTAGCCCTGTACAGAGTTTAGCCCCACATCATCACCCAAACGGTTTTGTCTCCACGCAGAGTCAAGTAGGACCTCCTGCAGCGCAGAACCTGTTGTAGTCCACGCAACGGCTCCAACGTCCCCATCGATGTCTCCTGCAAAGCCGCCACTTCAATATGTCACCCCGCGTGGCAACAGCGGCAGGTCGTCCTCATTTCGCCGGGGCCCTGGCACTGCCATCAAGACTGTCGCCGACCATGGCGAGAGTCCGCTCGGCCCAAGTACTCCAAGGGTAAGGCTGAATATGTTATCCTGTTTGGCTGAAAGGCTTCCCTACCCAAGCTGGCACAATAGCCTGAACGATGAGTTGTACAGCCAAAAGGGCAACTCAGAAAACCAGAAGCCAGAGAGCCATAAAGACAAACCATTTGGTTTGCTCTTCCAGACATCCCTGAAGCTTAAGTCTAAGTACCCGGAATCCTCGGATGACATCCCGGCCGGTCTTGATGAAGTCGCCAAGCATTTGGGTGTGGAGAGATGACGAGTGTATGACATTGTCAATGAGCTCGATAGTGCCGGCATAGTCACCAGGGAGGCCAAGAACGAGTATGGCTGGTTTGGCAAGGGTCAGCTCATGGAGGCTCACTTCAAACTCAAAGCTCTCTCCGAGAAGAGGAACATGGCCGACAAGATCCACACAGGGATGGACTTTGAGTTTTCACGCTCGATAGAGGTGGACTGGATGTTTGCGGTACCCTCGAAAGAGGCCATCAACCTCGGGCCAGGGAACATCGGCCTTTATTCCCAAAGAGAACCTCCTAGGGAAGGGGGGGGGGGGGGGGGTGCGGAAGCGAAATCCTGGACTTGGAGGTGCGGCGGGAGAAGTCCATGGCCATCATGAGCCAGCGCTTCCTCATGCTCTTCCTGACGTCCCCCCTCCCCAAAGAGAGTGAGCCTGGACTTGGCTGCCAAGGCCGTGGTCGACGACCCAACCATTAACAATTGAGACCGAATCACTCACCTATAAGACCAAGATTCGACGCTTATATGATATTGCCACTATCCTGACCAGTTCGGGGTTGGTCGTAAGTTTACTGTCACCCAGGCCTGAGAAGAAAGAGCGCGTTCAAGTACATAGGCCCTGACATCCGATCCACTTACATAAAAGATATCCAAATTCAGACTCAGTCAATGCACTCACTTACTGACACTGGCCCATCACCCGCGAAGAAACCTGTGAAGGAAAATTTGGACGGCCATTCACCTGCCTGGTCCCCGACCAGTCCGAAAGAGTGGAGCATCGCACCGCGCAGCGTAATGGGCCTAACAATATTTATATGTATGACGCAGTCATACAATACGTGAATAACTTAGCTCAGAAAAAATTTGCCGTTGAAGAACATACACTTGTCCAGAATCCCTGCTCACAAGTTTTAACCTGTTGTATTTTTTAATATTAATATAAATTTATACTCCTGTCTAAAAGTAAAAGCAGCCCCCCCCCCCCCCCCCCCACCGTGCCCTGTACTATCAATTGCCCGTATGAAAAAGATGGAAGGCATGTAATGCTTGTGTCATGCCATGCGAGACTCTTTGTCCAATTCTATTTTACTCTCGCGATTCCTCCGCTGCCTTAGCCCAACGTCAAAAAGGAGTGGGAGCGATCGAAGGGCAACAGTAAACATAATAAAGTGCAATTCAAATGAAATCATGTTGCCCTCTGTTTACTTACAATGTATTGCAATGTACAAGATAATCACCCACACGCAAGCCATAATTAAGGCTGGCAAATCATACAGACAAGTACATAGCTATGTTTGCGCTAGAAATGAGCTCATACGTGCGTTCAGCCACGCAGCGTTTTGTAACGAAGCTCGCGTGTTTAGAGATGCCCTTCCAGCTTGCGCGGATTATTTCTTCACAGACATGGACTGGGTGTGTGATAACTGCGATCGTGTCTCAAGCGTTCACTGTACAGGGTGGAAAGATTTCTACGCACGTGTTCTCTCTCTGCAGAGCTGAGAGAGGGTGAGGTGAGCAAAATTTTTAGGCAAGTGACTCATTAAGACAATTGGCGATATAAAGCAACATTCATTAGAAGGAAGAAAAGCGGAAGTCATTTGAAATCTTTTTTTTTTCTCTTTTTTTTTTAATACTGAGAGTCACATTCCAAACTAAAAGTAAATGAAGCACACAGAATAATAAAAAAAAAAGAAACTTTTATTGTATTTCTTGCCTCTTGCTGCCTGCGTTAAGAAAATACCGCGCCGCGCTACACAAGAACTCATCTGGCCGCTTTCATGTGCCGCAACGTCTTGCTCTTAATTTTCAAGAGATTTCGCATAGTGAAGGATCTTGATTTGCCCATGTGAAATTAAAAAAAAAAAAAAGAAGTTAAATTCCGCCCTTACCTTCCAAAGCCATGGCGGCTTTTGTCTTTGCGAACTTCTTGCCTTTTCTCATTAATGCCGCGACAATGCACCACACGAGATAATAATGCCACGAGACGACATAATAACTCAGGCGCTAATTAGCCTAACAGTCCATTGAAATCAGTTGTCTTTGAGCGCCTATGCTTCTCGCACAGTGCCGTCCATTGTGAATTTTTTTTCATTATACTCAGGTTATGTCCAAAAGATGAAAACAACTTGCCCTAAAATTCGCCTTACTATTAAAGGAGCTGTGTTCAAATTCGAAAGCTTTCAATAGCCACAAGAGGTTTGGTATAGCCCCAGGAACGGGGTCTTAATTGTTAATTTTCGTGAGGTCCAAAGTTAGATTACTAGGATTCCTTAAATATATATATATATGACCAGCACAAGAAATCCATTTTCGCAGGCAGCTTGTATGACGAGGCAGTAACAATTACAGTGGATAATTGTTGCCTTACATCCCATAATGAACTATGAAAATAATTAATGATACTATATAAACTGCTGTTTGTGACCAGATCATTTGCTTGGCTGCATCATCGATAACCTTGTGCAATGGTCTTCGCTGCGGGTTCGACTTGTATACGCTCACCGTGGAGCTCCGCAGCCGCCTGATCCTGATGGCGACGAACGAGGACAACGAGCTGCGCCAAGAGCTTCGTCGCCGTTGGCGTCGGCGCATAAACGGCATAACCTCTTTTTTCATTCTATTCGCCGCGAGATCGACCTACAGGTGGCGCCACCATCACTCCGGTAGTGTGGATCGGCGGCCGGCGGCGCTCGCAGTAACGCACGCTGCGTAGGTCTGCTTCCGAGTTTACGGCGGGTTTGTTGGCGATGAAAACGTGTCTTCTGCAGCATTTCTGCAATATTGCAGAAAAAAATTCAAGGATTTCGCCAATGCAGCAGAAGAAGATCGAATTTTAGGAAAACAAAGCACGCAACCACCAGACTTCTAGATTTACTTTGCACGTTTCTTGCGCTGTACCGCGCTCACGCGCCTAATGCTTGGGCCTGCCTAATGACAGCTTTGTTTTTCTTATCGACTTTTAAACAGTTTGCGCGGGTATCATGCGAGTGAGACCGGCGAATTTAGTGTCAAGTACATGCAGATACCTACAGTACTTTAGATTGAATCGAGAAAGCCTGGTTCATTATATCGTACTTGACTCGAGGATTAAGCAGGTTAAATAGCACTGGCAGCGCACTGCATGCCGAGTTGCTTTAGACTGAGTGCACATCAACTCTGGCCCCAGCAACCACGCACAAGTATTCTCCAGAAATGAGATCACGCCGACACTATACAGGAAACCTCGCCGCAAAGGAAAGCTGATTGTTCACGTGTACAGCGCTGAGTGGATTGAATTTGCCGAGATTCTTTTTGCGGCCACTGTCAGAATGTGATAGTGTATTACTGCATGCGCCACTAACTGTAAATGATTTCCTGAAACCGAGGAAAGTATAAGGGATTTCTGATGTGTGTGATGTTAATATATAATGGTAAATTAGTAGTGTAATTATTTTGTTTTGAAATGCCAAAAAATTTCACCGTGTGAGAGAACTTTTACACACTTGACAGAATTTACAATAATCAGCGATTAATTTTCAGTAACGTTAAAGTGCAAGCTACGAATTACTCGCTGCGAAGACATCGTTATAAACTGCGCATGGGCACTGTCATGTTCTGGGAAGCAATTTTACAGGCTGAAAATTTCTTTATCACTAATTATTTAGCAGTGACTAAATCTTATGCGAAGTAAAATATTAGAGTTGCTTCCAAAACAGATGTCGGATATAAAACTATCCCGAAAGAAATGGAGGTCATCTTATCATGCGACTATAAAGATGTATTTATTCCCGAACTAAACACTGATATTTAAGCCCGCATGAAGCTGTTTTACTCCCCTTGTCAGAAACGACGAGTTTGCTCGGAAGACAGCACTTGGATGAAACGGGATTTTAATGATTATAATAGGCTACCAGTAAAGTACATTAATCCAGGTGTTTTATGTAATATTTACAATAACAATTAGGTGCAAGGAATATGTTTCCCAAATATTCGAGCATTTCTCTAAAGCAAAACGTGCTCACTAAAACTTTTACGGATGCACAGAAGCCTTTAAAAATAAAAAAAAAAATAAAAAAAGAAAAGAAATGCATATTGGCCGGGGTTTAACGCATGAAAGCGGCATCGGCTATGACGGATGACTGCAGAGGCTGGTTTTGGTGTCGTTTTTTTTTTTGTGTCATTATTAGCACCATATTTACCACGTGGGATTGTTTATTGTGCAGTCAAATCCCACAGCAGAGGAGCGCCTTTCGAAACTGTTGTGATTGAATCCCGCGTTCTCGAAATCATCAGTCGAGCGCCCTTACCATTGAGACACCGCGACAGAGGTTTAACAGAAAAAAAAAAAAAGTACTCACACAACTCTATCGTGCATACAGAAGGCATAGCAGGCATAGAGTGGCCTGTTCAAACTGCATTCTGCTATATGAAGCAGTCTGCGGTAACATAGGTTTTAGTAGCTGCGGTATACTAAACAGAAACGGGAATATGCGATTTCTGAGCGTTTGCATTAACTTTTATTGACGGCAGCGACCTGTTTTGCTTTGACACGGCGGTAACGACAGTACCACTTCGTTTGAGACATTGCATGTCAAAGGATCTCAAGCGCCGAAGACCGCGATGGATGATGTCCTTATCCAAGCATGGCATGCTCGATACGGACAAGTATATATATTTTTTTAATGAAGCGTGGGGTTATAGACTGTTGATATTTATTTTGCAAGAGGCATATAGGTAAGCAAAATCTCACAGGAACCGCGAAACAAACAAAAACACTCCTGTACACGCCGCATGTGCGCGCTTAAATCACTGCGGGCTGGCACGCGACGCGAAAACGCATCCACACTGACTAGGTTTCGCCGCTGAGCCGCAAGGTGTCGACTCTGCTCGATCTCGAGGCCAATAATCATCGAGCTCAATAAGCCACTCTTCAAACTGACAAAAAATGCATTGGATGCATCTCTATATCTCAATATAAAAGCGCTCGTATTTGCATATATATCGTTTGGTGTACCGTGTAGTCGTTTACAACAGTTGGTTGGTTGGGGACTTTGGGATAGCGGCGGCACTCTTGGTGTCCGGGGGATGGGGAAGTGGGACGTGGGGAGAGGTGGGGGGGAGATCGTCTTGGCCCGCACCAAGCAAACAGCCCGGTGAACGTCGGCAGGTCGGTAGTCCGGTGTGCAGCCTCCGGTGCAGCAGCGCTTAAGGGTGTTCCAGGTGAAGCCTGGTACTGCGCCTCTGCGAGGCACAGGAAGGACTGCTGGTGACAGCAGGACGCCACCGCGATTGGGGCAACCACCGCAGCAGGAGGGGACCGCGATGGACTGCTGCCAGGGCAGCAGCGCGGCGGGTGGCGCTGAGGAGACCGTCCGTAGACAGCGCGCCGAGGCCCGCGAGCAGGGAGCCCACGGGAAGCTGTCCCGGAGTATCGAAAGAAGCTGCTTTACGCCTCACAGCAAACGGCTGCGCGAGGGTACAGCGAGGGCCCCTTTAGACCTGCGAGCGTGACAAATCAGTGAGTGACGGATGAAAGTAGAATCACCACGGCTTCATCGCATTAACCACTGCGCCATGGAAATCGATCGACGCCATTGGCTTAAGGCCCTCTTATGAAGGGCACTTCCCTCTTGTTTCTCGAGCTGTAAAGGTTGTATCTGGCTACAGCCGCACCAGGTAAAGCTTTCGCGGACATCGATTTTACTTGTACCGCAACTGGGGAATATTGCGAGATGCTGCTATGGAAATATTGAAGGGAATAGTACAATCTTCTGACGAGCTGCGCAGTCTTCCTTTGAAATTTATCGTTCGCTAGCACCGAGTAGTTAACAGTACTTGCCGCGTAGGAAACCGGTAAAAACCATTTCCGATTAGAGCAAAAGCGTTAGGCAATAGCGAGAACTACAAGCCTCCTGAGGATATCACCGGCTGTATTGTTAGTTCCAGTAGAATTTTACGATGTGTGAAATATTTGCGCTTATGAACGATTAACTTGTTGCAAAATGTTTTTTGTCCAGAATTACTGGGTATGCACCCAAAAGAACATATTTCTGTCTGACTTGGACATATTCCGGTATTTTATTCATTTCCGGTTACATACGCACGCCAGAAATCGGATATCGGGGCGAAAGTTATTTCTAATTTGACGCGGCTGTTGAGTCAGACAGTTCTTTGGTTATTGAAGCTGAAAGGGAAAGATGGCTACCTTTACCTGCACCTGCTTCTCTATGCCGTTGGCAGGCGATGCACCGCACGCTACAGTTGCGTCACGCCCGAATGGGTTTCGTGGCGATAGTCAACGCTTCGCGAGCATAATTATACAGATTGTAACGTAAATTTTGAGGCGGATGTGAAGTAAAACGGGCATACTAGGAGAATTCTTTCAACTGGAAGAGGATTCAGAATACGACCACCTCTAAGTTTCCAATACATGCTTGCTGTCTGCAATGACCAAAAAGTTATAATTTATCTATTCACTTAGCACTGCAGCGCTGGCCTTGTGGTTTCCGCATCAAAGCTTGCGGTTACCCACTGGTGTAGAACGGGTTTTTTTTTCATTGGCCCTCTGCCCGGCTTATCTGGGCTGCATTGCTTGGGAAATGAATCGTTGACTCCACCTTCTGCGGTGGCACTCTTTACCTAAGAGCTGCATTTGTATCGTAAGAATTCATCTTCCGGATAACATGATGGCAATCCTCTGCTTGCTTGGTGTCCGCCTGGTCTCAAAGTCTATGTGCAAATACTAGGTTTATTTTTTAGTTTGTATACCGCAATCGATTGTTGTTAAAATTCTGAGTGCCTAGTTTCAGCAATAAAGGAAAATGCTGCACAAAAAAGAACGCATGCAAAAAGCCCAACAATGTGCAATTTAAAAAGGCCAAAGTTTCGGTATACCATGCACTACCAGTTACTACATCAGGGCAATTATTCACGTAACATATCGGTCAGCGACCATCGCTCAGCTCTTCATGGATGCCATCAAGTTCAGGAGAGTAGCGATCTGCTGACCGTGTGCGCCGGTTCACAAAATCAGACAGCCCAGTTGCGTCCAGGTAGTCCGCGAGGAGTTCAAGGGCTGGGAAGTATAGTTGCAGCTGGAAAACAGGAGGCGGCACCCCCATGCATAGACCGTGCGAGGTACACATTTCTCTCTTTCTGCCACTTTAATTTTGGAGTTTGCGGTGCGGCAGTAATCGCCAACGCAACAGTAGAAGTCGAGTCCATCGTCCATGCAGGTTGCGAAGCCATACAGAGCCGTTGCAGCACCTCGTGGGCTTTCCGAGCCAAAGGGCACCACGTTACCTTGAGCCAAGGAGTATGGAGGGGAGTAATATAGGTCATGCATCTGCACTGCACTCTTCTCGGCACTAAGCGATGTTCCTAGAAGCAAGATGACGTATAAAGTCAATGAAAAAATAAAAACCTTCCAATGTCTTGGCAGATCGTCACGCGCCCCGTCGTTTAAGTCGTTTTGTTCTTTTTTTTTTTTTTTTTTTGCGCTCGTACGTCCTCTTTAATGCCGCGGAAACAGCTATAGTTGGTTCCTTTGGAAACATGTCTTCTAATATAGTTATAATTCTCAGCACCAGCACAGGTCCTAGGGCGCGATAAGCAAAGCACCATCGTAACCGCCAAGCCAATATGGAGAATACCGATAAGTAGCGCGTAATTCGCTGCTTGGTTACGGTTGTTTTAGTGGATTACCGCCACAGTGTTCTCGGTCCCGGCTACAACACTTGTCTTTATGGCGTCCTTGTAAGCAAGCGGCCGCATCCTTCACTAAAGGCAATGTTGTGATTGCCTACTGCGAGATGAAGGAACAATGGGCAGTCGGCAAACGCAGGTGCAACGCACAGCCGCTGCCGTCACACGCCCAACCCTTACAAAAATAGCCGGCCAGTACATGGCTGGAAAACTCGGCCTAAACGAGGGCGCCTTTTGTCGAGGTCACCGGGAAAACTAACATGAAGCTGCTCCTGTTGCTGTGCGTGCTCGCTGCGATCGGGGAGTGCGCAAAGCCGAAACCAAGCACAAAACCATCAAGCACACCGCCCAGCTTCTGCAGTAAGTATGCAGCCCTCTACGTGACAGGGTGGTGCACGCTCTACACTTACGCGGCGTCTCGATCAGCAGTTCAATCTGCCGGAGAAGCAACGGGAAGTGTTTCGGAGAATGACACTCAGTCGCATAATTTAAAGTCGAAACGCGAATAGTTCGCGGTAGAGGATTAAGTGCGCGAGCAGCCATAGCGAGTTAAAAAGCTTGACGATCGATCGTCTTTAGTCACGGTGATCCGTTTGCTGCTTTCCTTGGACCCTTTTGACCTTATTGGTCAACAGGGCTTAGACATGCTGACGGAACGCAGAGCACGACGACACAGGCGCTAAACCTTACCTTTGTTTCAGAAGCCGGCATCTTTTGTTGTTTACCATTTGCCGCGTCACCTCTCTCCGCCACGTGTGTTCAATTTCTTAACCCTGATGGGCGTTATAGGGTATAGATGCAGTGGTTCGGCGACCTTCTGAGATAAAGCTGAAGCTAAGCTCCTGTGTCGTCGTGTTTTTTGCGTTGCGTCCGTGTATCCAAGCTCCGTTGCTTAACATGATGCAACGTCAACTAGCCCGACACATTGTCCTATTCTTTTGACCTTGCTATCATGCACGAGAAATAACGCATAGCGCTGGCATGCAAGCCGCCCGAACTTTTGGAGCGCGATCGAATGAACACCGGGACTCCTTCCCCTCATCCCCCTTTCACCTCCCTAATATCCCTGCCTTTGTCCGCTCAGCACCCTGGCATGTTTAGCTGCTCAAAGTACTAAGAACGCAGTTATATAGGGCAAAAATGGTGTAAAGCTAGAAGGGGCATGATACAAAAGCGGCCAACGCATTTAGGAGTGTTGAACACATTTATAGCACAAATACGTCAAATCTTTGCCGATACCGTTTACTGAGCCCGCCACCTGCATGTACCCTCTTTGTAAAGTAACCATGGCTACCAAGACTGCGGAGAAAGCGCGCTGCAGACGGAGCGCTGACGCCGTATAGTCGCCGTCCTCCGTCTACTGAGAGGATAATCTGCGTCATGTGAACGCACGCCATCGCTATTATATCTTGTAGATAATAATAAGTCTCCTGACCACGTAATTACTTTTGGCAAAAACTGCATGTAAGCAAGGCACAGTTTGGCACACTTGCATGGGTAGCGTGAGCACACTTCGACTACACACCAAATACGCGAGTGCTCGTTCCCTCCACAGCGCAGCTGTACTCACCTATCTGGTTACATTAGCTACACTAACCCATTCGTTGTTAGTGCAGCGAGTGTAACCAGCGATGTTAACGGGGAACCTTTCAAGGCCCCTTAGGCCTAAACTGAAAAGTTGATTCGCGGCGTGAAGCGGACGGCGGGATATCGAAAGTGCTGAGCCCATATGCGGCATGAAGCTGTCAACGCCCAGACGCCCACGTGTGCCAACGAAAAAAACAACGGGTGTTCTTCATGAAGAGCAGAATTATATCTTATGGCACGAAGTGAATGTGGAGCGATTGAAGCAAACAGCATTTCGGGCGAGTTACGGCGTTAAGAGGAGAGGAGGAGCAGGCACTCGCCATACTGAAAATTTGCCGGGAAACAGATAAGTATTCCAAGCGTTCTGTTCAGTCCCTCACCAGAAGTACAAGGGGCGATAAAAAGTAACTAGAACAAAGTGGCATCGACGCGCTCCGCTGTCGGAATTTCTTATCATCGCGCTTATGCCAAAACACACCACAGTCGCCCATTATGCAATGATGGATCATTTTGGCGTGTTTTCGTTTATTTTGCGTGTTTGGCGACGATAAGAAATTCGAAGAGTGGAGAGCTTAAGCGCAGCTTTATTCGCATCTCTTTCTATCGGCACTATGTTTCATTCGGTATAGTGCTCACTATAGCCTGCTCGCGGATGGTACATGAAACCATGACCGCAGAATTCTGTTCGTTTGTTTTGGTGTAAGCGGTGCCACACAAGGATCTAGCCTATCCAACAATTGCACCCCCCCCCCCTTCCTCCTCGCCACCTTGCCATAAACACTCTGGCACCGTCCCAGTCTTCGGCTTCTCATTATGCGCTACGCAAATAAATTTCACGGAGACGAACCGTACCGAACACAGGCGCGAACTTCGCCCGACATGTGAAAGTTTAAGTGCGCCCTTTATCTGTATCGCCGGCGCCGCTCTCACTGCTGCACCTTCGTCGCCCGCTGCACCTCGGACTCGCTCACCACCAATCGGCTTTGAACTCGGTGGCAAGAGCGACGTGGTCTTCTCTACGCCACGATCAACTGTTGCGAGCGCGACGAGTTTCTTCGGCATCACCAGTAGCACAGCGGCAAGGCAGCGGCTGTGCCATCCGCGCGCGCTGGTTTTTACGTTTAGTTCGTTTCCAAGGCCAACTGCAGGGGTAATCTTCCGTTAAAGAACTATAGACACCAAATTTTGATGGCATTTTTCTTCTTGTTAACGATGCCTAAATCATTCCTGTATATCGATCCGCACACAGTTTTCGCCTATGACCACTAAATCATTTATAATAAAATTTCTTTTCCTCACCGGTTTCGGTTTCAGCAGTCGAGAGATGGTTGTGAAGTCACAATCATGTCTTGATGCGCGTTGTGTAAAAACAGCAATATAATCGTTGACTCTTCACTTGTAGTGATTCCCGTCCTTAAGGCAGGCTGGCATTATCACTGTAGTGAATTCAAATGACGCAGCAATGAACGTATCGCTGTATTTTCATGCCTCATGTGATCTAGACTTGACTTTGACGTCACAGCTATCGCTTGGCTGTTGAAACTGAAACCGAAACCGGTGAAAAAAGAAATTCGATTATAAATTATTCAGCAGAGACGAATATGACGTGGTGATCCGTATACAGTAATGTATTAGGCATCATTACAAAGGAAGGATATAACACGAACCCAAAAATTATCTGTCTACACTCTTTTAAAGCTCACTTACCTCCGCCGCCCGACCTGCGCGACGGATGCCTCACAGCAGCGAGGGCGGTGCCAGCGACAGCGCATAGAGGGCAGACACTTTCGCAACTTTACTGTTCGCAGACCTGCAACAAAACTCAAGATGGGCTTGCCTTTCTCAAGACAGTGAGTGTCGTGAAAATATTACCCCTACGAGAATCGCTAAGGAATTTCCTCCAATGCGAGCATGTTACTCGGCCGCAGGCGTCACAAAACAAACGCGCACAAGTTTGTTCGTTTTCATGCTACCGCTGGACTTCCGTTGTGAGCCTAGCAGTTTGACGTCCCAAACCGCACCTTTCGCGTCAAGCTACGGGTTTGTTGGGTCTAGTGGCGCATAAGCAACTAAGGCAATCGCGCGGCATATATTAAGTGCGCAAACACACAAAAGCTGATCGAAGGCATTTCCTTTTGGCAGCAAGCTAGAAAACAATGGAAGCTGTTCATTATAAAATCACTTAACATTTTTTTTATTAGTTTCTCTACTTCAGAGCACAATAGTAGGATGAGTTTGATTGTCAGCTTAAATGTTTCACATTGAGGCTTTGTCTTGTTCAACAGTATCGAGTTGTATGAGAGTCCAACACAAGGCCGGCAAAATATTGCCTCCGTCAATAAAGCATGCTTGATGACTCGGCATAAAATTTGTGCAACTTTTACGCGGTATCTCTCTTTTTTTTTTCTTTTTTTTTTACTTTGGTGTTTAGAGCGCGTGCAGCATAGGGCTCAGCCCTTTCGTGCCCGCGAGGCAAGAGCACCAGCAGAATTTACAATTACATGCTCTTGTCTTCTAACCGCCAATACATTTAATGAACAAATTCGCGCTATCAGGGCCGCGATGGAAGGAGAGCACAGGAAGCGTCAGCGCGAAGCAGCTGCCGCCAGCCAGCCATCGGCCCATGTCAATTGGTTAACTAGGCCGTTGCCTAGTTTAGACATTTTTTAAATGTACAGATATATTTGAGCCGGGACACCTTATCTGCGGTTAAGTTCATAACGGCTTCTACAGAGGCAATTTATTTGCGTAGCGAACAACAAGAATGCCGTTTAACTTAGTCTACATATCGTTCTACACTCGAGTAATCGAATGCAGTTCGGCTCTCCTTGAAGAAATACGTTATATTTTTTGTGTGTTAAATCTTGATTCATTTCTGCTTGAACAGCCTGTATTCCTTGCAATATGGAGCAGAGATAAAATGCAAAACACTATGCCGCCTCTCTTATAGCGCAAAGCCCAAAGACCCAACTGGAAACATACCAGTGCGTTATTCGCCGTTCCAGACGCAGGGTACGCATGATTTTTGGTTTCATACGAATGGCGTTGAATAATAAAGCCTTTTCTCTCTTCGCTAGTAGCGTTCATGATGATCGATGGAATTGAAAGAAGTCTGCATTCAAATGAACGCTTGGCGTCTTGAACAGGGAGCATATCACTTTTTCACACTGCCGCCAAAGACGATGCATTTTTAAAACCATGCTGTACGACTGTATACTATCTTCCTGCCATCGCACAGACTGCGTGCAACTATTTTGCGTCACCCACCTTGCATGCCGGGCCTTCTGCCCTAGAACAACTGGCTGTTTTCCAAGATGAAAGAACCGATTTCACGTCCTGCGAGGAATCCATCAATGCAATGCGTTGCTGATGGCGTATACATCTGCTGTCGTTCATCGAACGCTCACAAGCCGCGGATATGCACGCGCGCCTGGATATGTGGGCATTACAAATATTCATTTGAATGCAGCATCTTTCGATGTTATTGCATCATAAATATGGTGGCAGCATTTCAATGGAGACGAAATGCAAAATCGTCTACGTAATTTTTAGCGTAGTTTATGGAATTCAGGGCGGCATAATCTGAAGCCCTCGTAAACGGCGAAACGTGTCTTTCCAACAAAAAAAAAAAAAAAAAAAAAAGAAAGAAAAAAGAAAAAACGCCATCAGCCCAGTATAGGATGTAAAACTTATTTCACGCGTCTTGTATTATCCAATTTCATTCTCCTTTTTGGTGCTCGCAAGGCTTCTTTTTTTCTTTATTGCGTGATTTATTATAAATGCAGTACACCCAGCAAGAAAAGAATACACTTCAGGGACGTACCACACATCCATTACCACATAACACTAAAACTAAAATGCAGCCAATTGTTTTTTTTTTTTTGTTTTTTTTTGCTAACTCGTATCAACACTAGCGCCACCATCCTAATGAAAATGCTCAGTTGAAACACGCTTGATATGCGCCGTACTGTAGCTATAGGCGTTCCCTGTTAAATCAGATTGACCATAATCGTACCGCCATCAACCGCAATGCTTTCCTTAAACAGCCTAATTTTATATCACAAAGACATGGCCATAACAGAAAAATATGTCAAATTTCCTGACGAAAAAAAGGTATAGCAGTCGTTTTTCTTTCCCCGTACTTCTACTCAGTGGAACAGACAGATGTCAAGGAATTAGTGAATGTGCTGAAGCGATGTCTTTGTGGTAGCGTTTAGCAAAAACTGCGACCGCTTGTTGCTTTCCGTGGTGTACATATGCAGCTTTTTTTGGTGTGTAACTATTACTTTTCGCGTTTGTAAATCTCGGGCTGTACTGCTCCTCTAGTGTCGAATTTTCGTTCATAGTGTGGTTGCCTTCTTTTCTTGCAGTGCTATACCTTGTACAACAACGCCTTTGGGCGATTTGTAGTACCTTAATAAATAAATAAATCGCTGTCCGCGAGACTACAATATAATGATATTGCTCCGTAAACGCACTTCAATATCTTTTGTTTTTCTTCTGAAGGAAGCGCGTTCCGCTACCTGCAGAAGCGATCCTTGCTTTGAGACGCCTGCCATGGTATTACCGCAGCTAGCGCTCTGATTAAGCGAATAGCAGCAATGGGTGGCGGAATTAACTCACTGAGTAAAAATCGTTCGCTGTCCGTCCCTGCCCTAACCGCCAAACTACGCTACCATTTACTTGCTCTGCATATTGTTCAGCCGTAACCAAAACACGATTTTTTTCTTCTGTGTAAGCTGTTGTTGTGTTTATGATTGTGGCTGTTACGATTACTTTAAATCGTTCAAGTCTGGTGACACTACACGCTGAGATGCTTAATAAAGTGCTTCACAGTTTCAGCAAAAAGTGAGGACGTTCAAAAGGATGTTTCACATGAACGACAGGCAGTTCATACGTGCTCTCTGCTCGACTGACATGGTAAGGTTGCATGCCAGGCGATGATGATCGTGAGGGCTTAGAAAGAGAGAGGAGTGGGGAATAGGGGTTGTGTGGCTGTGCGATCGTCACACAGCTGGTGTCATGGACTTATTTAAGGGGGATAGGGATGGGCACTATCACCCTCCCCCTGTACCCTCAAGCGAAAATTTTGCATGGCAAAACAATGCTGACACCTATTTCTTAGAACAAAAATAACCAAGAAATACACTGTTCATATAACGGGAACGCTCCCTCCAAGAGTGACCCATAAATCCACCCTAGAGTATCGTGACCTGCTCGCATAAAAGGGCTTTGCCTATATGTGCATCCTCGATACAAAGCAACTTATACAATGGCATAAAGGACATCGCCTTCGCCTTGGTTAGGTGTGTATCACTGCATCCTCTATACAAAGGCATACAAAATGTTTACGTAACTTTAGTCAAGGATTTTAATAAGACGGGATACAGCAGCTAGGTGAAACTAGGATTCCTGTATATGCTCCCGGGAGCATATACAGGAACACTAGTTGAAACCAATGATATTTATTTACCATCATATGTGACACTCCTCGTGTTACTTTTACATTCCGCTTAATTAATTATGCAATTTTTAGTATTGTTTAGGACTAAGTGCGCTTTTTAAAGTTGGGGAGTGGGTTCGGAAACAACCTATTCCCTCCTTTCTACTACCGTACCTCCTGCGTGATCCTTTTTTTTTTTTTCTTCTTTTTCAGCATATAGAAAGCCGCGATATATATAAACAAAAATCCCGTCCACTATCACTCATGCGCTGGCAGCGCTACACAAGAGTGGAATTAGCGGGGCCAGTTGGTACACCTTCGCACACAATTTAAAACTGCTCAAAACACGGGACAGAGGAGGCAGACACGAGCGCTGATTATAGCAACTGGACGCAACTTTATTGTTGCATCGGCAATATAAACCACGGGCCATGCCTACACCTTCAAAAATTAGAACGACAAAAACATAAATATCAGCGATATTCTCCGGCGCGTAACACTCGGGTCACGTGCCGAGAGATGCTCCGAACAGGATTTCAGCGGTTGTTGCACTGTCGACGGAGTCGAGACTTGCTATGCTTACTAAAAGAACGCACATGCTTCTTCAGAACATCACAAGCGTTCGCGGAAAAAACGCCACGGCCCGCAGAGAACGTGGAGATGAGATGAAGCGTCGACGCCGGTTTGCTAGCCGCTAGAAGTTTCTAGTCATTCAACTCCTCCCATCTAGACGCCGCTCACTCGTCGGACACCGGAGACGCTTTGCGACACCATCCCGCTATACAGCCAGGGCTCGGGTTTCACTGATGCCGGCGTACTGCTACCGACGAACAGCTGGCTTTTGGTACCGCGAACCCCGGTACCGTGATCCCCGGTACCGGCGGGCCGGTCGACGACGGCTTGGTGAGCGGAGTGCTGATGTCGTCTGCTTCTATCGCTGTGCACTGGCAAGCAGCATTTGTGTTTTGAAGCGAAAGCTTCACTACGCCAGGTTTTCGAGCCGTCAGCGCCATGGAGGTTTCCACCTGGAAAAGCCTTGAAGGTCAAACTCCCCCTTCCTTCTCTCAAGTCTGACAGGTACTGCGCATTTCCTTTGTTATAAACCAAGGTACAATATACAAGAAAAAAATATGAAAACCTAATATTGACGTGGTTAGTTTTAGGTGTCCACAATTCCAAGGCGTCCACTCAAAGGTATAAGGCTCCTGCCTTCCTCAAAACCTAATTTAAATAAAAATTATGAAAAAAAAAAACACGGATTGAAAAACGTCAACACCCACAGCTTTCGCTCTATCACTAAGTTCAAGTCATGCTCAAACCTCCTTAATTTTTTTTCGTTCCTCGTTTTGACGTAGCATGAGGAACTCTCATTGAACTCAGTAACATTTAGACTTTGTGAAGGCAAATATAGAAATAACCATACATAGTTATCGCTCAAGACCAGTTTTGTTTTTAGATATACGCGGAGTGCCACTTGTTTAAAAAGTACGCGTAATTGCAGCCGTCTGGAGAAAGATTTGATGTTGGGAAAGGTTGAGGGTCGCCGGAGAAGGGGTAGGCAGCGAACGCGATGGTTAGATGGCATCCTCGAGGCACTGCAGATTAAGTTATGTTAGGAAGATAGTGAGAGACCGAAAAGCGTGGCGTGACATGGTCCATAGGGTCACGAAGAGTCGGACACGACTGAACGACTGAACGGAACGGAGCTAACCGGAACGTTAGCAGAGGATATATAAATTTAAAGATTCATGCTCCTTATACAGCCTTGTTTGATCCAACAATCCATAAATTTCCAATAATTTAGCTTCTTGTGATTGTGATACAAACACGCAAGCACAACTGTGTCATACGTGTACAGTACATGTATACGTGCCTTAAAGGGTGAAGCACGATTCAGAGCGTCTTGTTAGGAGCCGTACGCGTTTTGAAACATGCAAAAACGTGTACACTGTGGAATATGTTTGTGCACTTGAAATTCATGTTCTTTTAATTTGTGGGAGATCGACAAAAAAAAACTTCTTGGAAAACGAATACACAGGCACACAAAAAAATAGCAGCACACAAAAGACGGCACGCACGCACGCACGCACGCACGCACGCACGCACGCACGCACGCACGCACACACACACACACACACACACACACACACACACACACACACACACACACACACACACACACATCTGCAAATTGGACTTAATTCATTAACGAAGCATCCTTTTTGGTTGCCGATATATTTGGTGTTAGTGAAGCTAGCTTTAAAATTGGCGCACTGCAGAAATGTCTGATGGTTCGTGCGCGTTTTCTAGCTTTAGTACATGTTTTTTTTTTTTTGTAATCCCTTTTACCGCCATTGCAGCCCCTCAAGCGAAAATACGCAGCTAATTGTTTGCCACGTACCGAATGAACAGATGAAGTGCAACGCTGAAGGTGGGTCTACAAATGACTCACGCGCACTTATACTGCGCCAGGTTAAACCAGTATTGCTCACAACATAAGCCCACCCCACCCCTGTAAGGAATGCTCGCACCAAAGATGCGAAGTTCAGCAGGCTTAACTAAAGTTTTATTGTGCTGGCGGCCAGGCCGAACATGTCATATGTACTCGGCTTGGTGGCCGCGTTTCTCTCCAACTTCGATTCTCGCTTTGACCCATAGGTCGATGAAAAGGGATGCTGAAGCCGCTCATAACACCCATAGTTGATTTAGAAAAGGGGGCCCGGGCCAATGCACATGGAGGACCACTCGCCATTTTTGAAGCGGAAGCTTCACTACGCCAGCCAGCTCGAGCCTTCAGCGTCAGTGTCGGTGGGTGCCTGAAAGAGCGCCAACTCTGGCCTCTCCTTTCATGTGGGAGGGTGATATCAGAATCAGCCTGCCATGACATTTTAATTCACGTTACCCCTATGTCACGGGCAGGAGCTCGCGGGTCGTTCCTTTCACATGAGAGGGTGCCATCAGAATCTACCTGCCAGAACCCTTTGCATTCGCGTTACCCTTAGGACACGCAGGCACGTCCGTACGGCTTTGTTAAAGCGGGAACTTACAAGTGGGCTGGTAGCAATTACGCTCTCGCGTCATACCCTTAAAGGGCAACTCCGGAGGTTTTTTGACATTCGAATATTCTAATAAAAATTTTACTGTATATTCTCTTCTCCGTCCTGACGCATTCTACAAAATTTGGGCGCCGTACGATAATCCGCTCGCACGCAACACGACTTTAAAATATGCTGTTTTCATGGCCTAAGTTGAGACTATTTCTGCCGGCAACACTGAGTTTCTGACGTCACAAACAGTATACCGGCGTTACTGTCCACTTCCCGCATGATTATGAAATTGTGAGGCTTATATTGAACTGCCTCAGACATTTTATGCAGTGCGTCATGATTTCCATACTTTATTTTCACCATCCAATGCACGTACGAGTGTTTTTCTAATACTGAGTGTGACGTCACCATTTCGTCACCTGGGACGTCGTTTCTGGCCGTGAAAGCAGTTTCGGTTTCGATTTGCTGTTTTTCTTTTATAAAATACTTCTAATTGGAATTTCGAAAAACAGTTTTTTGTGTTGGAGTCAGGACGTGCCGAGGAATGTAATTCAATGAAAAACAGAAAATGATGGATGATGGAAAAACCACCGGAGTTGACCTTTAAAGGATGAGCTTAAGTGCCCCCAATAACGTAACGCCCTGTACTGATAGGGCGTGATAAGGGGAATAATGCAGCAGGCAAAAGGAGCTTCCGCTTCCATCCAGCTTTAACCAGAGCTAACAACATTTTTTGGGGGGCAGTTTCCCCATCCCCCTACACTTGGAAGAAAAAAAGTTTTTTTTTTCGCCATGCGCACCCCTACACCACGCGTCATTTTAACTGAACGTACAGAAACCGTTTTTCGTTTGAGGCAGTACTACCAGATGGCGCGACCATCGCCACGCCTCGTCCGCCATGTCGGTGGTCGCCGGCGGCATCGGTGCGCGTCGGCTCGCGCAGTATCAGGTTCTCTGTCAGGTGCCCGCCGTATATTGGAAGCGATTCGTAAAGTTTTACCAAGTCGTTAAATACTTCCACATCCACTTTTCGTTGTGAGGCTCTTTATGCGCATGGAGTCTGCAGCGGTATTTTCGTGCTACGGGACATAACACTGCCTGTTCAGTGTTGCAACTAGGCATTCACCCGTGCAACAGTTCTACAGCAAAAGTGGCCGGGTGTCCATTGCGCGTAATACGACTTAAAGCTCAAAAAATCCATTATTAGTTGCCAAGAACATATCTTGAAGAGAGAGCGCATTTATACCCCAGTTCAAAAACTGGCATGGCTGCGAAACGCACATTTCTAGTGGCGGTAGTCGGCTTGCACGGGCGTTTTTCCAGGAGCGAAGCCATGCAGTTGCTTAATTTGGGTGACAGGAGGAGCAAATACTGCAACGCGCTCGCAGCATAAACTTCACGCACAGCGAGCATGTTTTGCAAATATAAGAGTCGGCAGCGTAGCTCTGCTTGAAATGCATATAACCCATAGAGCATATAGGTCCGCAACAATGCGATGTGTAGCGATAACCCTTGATACAGTTGTAACACGTCACTTGCAAGTCGGCAGAGGTGACACTTCGCGCTAACTATAGACACGTCGCATCCTCTAAAAACGGCCCGCCGGCCATCCACGCCCTCACGCACGTGTGGCTCTTGGCTTCACTTGCTTGATAAATAATTAAAATGCTTTCAAAGATTTGTACGTTTTAATTTCTTCACCTGTCGCGAAACTTAAAACCGCACTTCACAAGGCAGGCCCCGATGTCGGGGAATTCACCGCGGAGAAGTGGTCTTATATTACGCCGTACTCTATGACGAAGTTACCGCAGTCGTACGAGCTGATGCTTTCACAAAGTCGAACCTGTTATCGCGACCGTCGTTTTTATAGTTCCACGTTGTCCACAGGCGTATCCACTCACTCGCACGGTTTTCGCTGCCGCACGCATAAATTCCGACAAGGCGCGAAAGGCGCACCCCGGAAAGGCGCCCGCACACGCGACCACACATATGGCGAATGCCAAGCCAAGCGCCCCTTGCGGATGACTTCACGTACCGTCTTTGCCAAAAGTAACCAGGCTGCTCCGAAGGCTGGTGGAGCAAGTGCGCGGCCGTGTGGCGGCGTTGCGCTCGCTGTGGCTTATCGGAGCTGACGAGCACCGATAAGCCACAGCGAGCGCAACGCCGCCACACGGCCGCGCACTTGCTCCGCCAGCCTTCGGAGTAGCCTGGTTACTTTTGGCAAAGACGGTACATACCTCTTATACATAAAATCAGGCTGGGTTCCCTTCCTGAAGGCCCCACAGTCGCACTAAGAATGTTCTAGCAGCGACCGGGGAAAAGAAACGCTCATATAGGTCATCAGCTTATATGAAGTCTTCAATCCTGCTCTTCGGGGAATACGAGAATAGCAGAATTTATTACACGGCTTTGCATAATAAATTCCCAAAAATAAACGCGCCAAAAATCGCTGCCGACGCTTGTGCCTGAAGAAATCCGATCTTTTTTCGCTATCAGCCCGCACTACGTTCTTCGTTCTGAAACTGCATGCGTAAAAAGCGCGCATTTTATCGACCTGCAGCATCCCATGCAACTTTTCAATTTGTTGTATGCAAATGAATGTGTAGTGGCAGGATTTTCATCCTGGTTCCATTATGCTAAAGAGTGGAGTAATTAAAACCTAAAAAATCCTTAATTACCTTATTGATAAGTTAACGAGTGCTTCCTTTTACAAGTGCATCTCGGAGCGCTCAATAACACGGGTACTTGCCTCCAGGAAGCTAGCATAGCCTTTTTAAAAATTTGGTATAGCTGAAAAAAAAAAAATAAAGCCCCCACTATTACTATTAAAAGGAAAATGAGAAATTATATCTAAACATTTGCTGTTGGAAACACCAAAACCTATGTTTACTTTATGAGCTCAATTTTTCTGCACTGTTTTCCGAAAATGCTTGGCCTTGTTTCGACCACTAAATCTAATCTTGTGAGGAGACGTGTATGTATCCAAGACATTCATTAAAATTCAGCAACAGCATTAGTGTGCAAGAATCATTATGCGCTACAAAATAAATACAGAATACATCTGTGATGTGCTTAGTATTTTAGGCAACATAAATATATAAAGTGGACACTAGCTAAGCTCAAGATGAAAATTACCAACTACAAAAAATGTTTGAAATGCATTTACTGAAAATGAGACAAGCTAGGACGACATCAAATAAAAGTGGTACGTGCTGGGGGATGCTCTTTGCAATAAGCTAAAAAGAAAACAAATACAATTGATTACAGACATGCTTAGTATACTCCACAAGAAACAAAAAATTTATTAACACAAAAACAAAAAGATTTATGTTTTCTTCATTTACCATAACTTAGTGTTTCGATGACAGCTTGGAGGCTGGTTTATGAAACAACAAACTCACTGGGAAATTTCACATATTGCAAAAACAGTCCTATTCTAAAATGGCATGTTTTGTACCTTCACTTTGGCAAAATACATTATAATGTATAGACGATTTTACGGAAGGGTGCTGCCATATTGGGCGCTGGGCTGCTTCCGTAGTAAAGGAAAGAGTTGACGACACCCTTTCTTAACCATCGGATCTAGAAACGTTGCTCTTAACAGCCCAGTCAAACCGGTTTCTCCGAGGGCCGTAAAATGGCCTATATATAGACCTTTGCATCCGGCGAGGGAGTTGTCGAATTAAATTCCTCCTCTCTACACAGTCGGAAACTGGTTTCGCTGCAGCTTCCACAGTACTTACGCGCGGTGCACACGACTGTCCAGTGAACAATATGGCAGCGCCCAGGGAGCCCAAAATGGAAAGGTCTTCGTTTTGCCGAGAGCAAGCAGGAGAGGAGGAAAATACTCTCTAACCAGATTCATTGCGCCGGCCCATTGTTGCCAGTACCGAGTGGGCTGTGCATTCGCACGCTTCATGCATAGCAGAGCGGCCTTGCACCTCGGTATATTGTCGTTTGAAAGCATTAAACACCTTTACTAGCGCCCATTTTAGTGGCAATGTCATCTGGACAGCAATGCGTGATCCTGGAATGCACAAAGAATGAAAAAAAAAATCGCAAGATGATCGCCGAGAGCATATGCGGGAAGAATGCATCGAAACTCCGAGTTCGGCTGTGATATGTGTCTGCTTCACCGCTTTCCAGTCTATCCTGATTAATTTCTCCTATGAACGTTTTATGTAAGTCAGATAGACTTAGTACAAATGACGGACTCACGAATATGATGCCCATTTCACTTCCTACGCCGTAGTAACCACGCACGCCGGGCAGGCTGTGCCTCCCCCAAGCCCTCCGCGCCAACGATACGGTGGATCTCTTCCGCCAGCGCAAGAAGAGCGTGCTAAAATCTGTTCTTCACTTAAACAATAAGCCAACAGCAAAAAAAAAAAAATCTTTCTTGCGGATTTCTGACCCCTACCATGTTATTGATAATTGCAATACAAATACATTACGCAACACATTGCCGCTGATGCAGCGTGCGGGTCATCGTCTGCACACTGGCTCCGCTGCTAAGTCGTCACCGAAATTTACACCTTTCTTTTACTGATACTATGGGATCGGCGGTAAGAGTTCCATGAGAGACCATTTACTCTAGCGCAGAGCAATTACAAAGCGCCTTCAGATGTGCCTTCCATGCGAAACAATTTAGGCCTAGCGACGACTAGGGAGTAGCGCTTGACGAGAGTCCGCCGCGCCAGCGGGCGGCACCGCTTTCGTAAGCGCTGCTATATGTGCTGCGAATTTGTGGTCTTCGTTCATGGTGCAGCTGAGAGCGCAAGTTTTTCAACGTTTTGCTTAACAATACGCCGTGCAAACGATGCTGCTACGACGTACGCGACGGGGGTATACGATGTTGTTGCGCTGCAGGACGAACACTAAGGCTGCATAAAAATGTCGACGGATGGTACTTTAGACACTACTTCTTTTATGTGCTGGTCTTGAACCGTGGTTTAACTTGAAAGTATACATTGTTGAAGCACGACAGCTCGATCGTATATCGAAATGGGTCGCACGTCACATTAAATCAATGCGGCGGTAACTGAAAGTGTCTTTCATATCTACATTCCGCGTTCGGTAGCTGCCCGTACGGTTCAATCGCTGTGTGTTTGTATGTACAGTTACCATTACGATTATAAAATATAATTGAAAATACATGAATCGTGAAAGATACAACGGATACACCTTCACTGCGGAAGTGAAGCGCAGTCCTTCGCAGTCACTCCGGCCGCTAGTGCTGTTTTCAACAGCTGCCGCTATGCCAAACGGATGGTATACGGTTTGTTCGCGCGCTCAAGCAAAGCACAAATAGCTCCAAGGTGTCGGATAGCTTTCACGAGCACCGCGAAACAGCACTTTTACACTACCGCACCGCAGCGTCAACACGAACAGCACAGCCCAAGATGGCGTCAGGGGGAGCCAGAGCGGACTTTCCCAGTTTGGCTCATACGGGGCATCAGCATCAAACTAAGATGGCTGCACCCAGGCATCGAAACTAAAAAGTCTCTCTCTCTCAACACACACACACACATACACCGGGTGTCCAAGTTAACTTTAGCTAAGGGTTAAAAAATGAAACATTTGAAGTAGGCCAGAGAAACCACTTGCATACAGCTGCCAGCCATCTCGCGCACCACAGAGAATCTTTTATTTTGCAATTGACTGATGAGTAATTAAAATATTTTTTTGTAATTTACCAAGTATTACCTCTAGACAATAAATGATTTGCAAAGTTGGAAAGCACCTTCTGGAATCCCCATTCCATTTATTTAACGAAAGCCTCACGTGTATCGTTTTTCCAAGATCTTAAGAAAGGCCGCGAAATACAAAAATATCACGCGACTAACGCATTCGTGTGCCATTATTGTGGTGCTCTCAACCGCGGTTTGAGTGAACGAAAACAGCTACGGCCGTGACGCGACAGCCCAGTCCCAGCGGTACGCTGATACGTTGGCGATGGTTTCAGCCAGCGCGGTGAGCTCACTGTGCAGCGTCACGTGCGCCGACTGCCTGAAGCGAAGAAACCATCACCGACATATAGCGGCCTGCCGCTGCAACGGAGTCGTGGAGCCAAGGCAGCAGCCGATTTCGTTTACTGAAACTCTGGTTGGGAGCAGCACGTGGCGCACGAACATGGAGGAAGGAAAAGCTAGGAAGGAGCGCGCGGCAATATCCGTGAAGCCTAGTCATAAAAAATAAAAGGGAGCGAGTCGGCCCCTACGTGTAAGACCACGTGATAGCGTGCGGTGATATCTACACTTGCGCGCATGCGCGAATCGGCGCCGCGCGGGTAGCGCGGAGTCCGCCGCGCGCGCAGCACCTTCCTCCATGCCATAGAGTTTCTTACTCTTACCTAGAGGGAAAGCTGTGCTGCCGTCTATGGGCGTTTACATGAAGTTACCAGACAGCCAGTTCAGCCACCATGGGCGCTCAAAGCATCATGGGCCGGAGAGCTACCGAGTGCAGAACTATAGCAGAACTACAACTTTTGGCCAAAACTAATGCAAAGATAAACGTTGTTCTACCGTAAATAATGTCCTAAGATTGAATATTGTGACTATAAATTACAAGAAGGGAGAGAAACAGAATGCCAGTGCGACATTTATCCAATATAAGCGATGGCTCTTCCTCCTATTGGCTTAGTTTTGAGCAGCACAAATACCAAAATTTCGCACTTAATAGGCAAACTTTAAAATCAAAAAAACGTTATGAAATTATTTATGGTTGCGCAACCACTTAAGGAAGTTTTTAGTGGCATTCCGGGAAACAGAAACCATTTATTGGCGACGTCTGCTTTTGCGCCTTCGCTACTATGGCTTTCGCGGTCTATGTACGCACCTTCAAATGATGATGATGACGAAAAAGAAACATCGTAGTAACGCCACTCCACGTACTCGAGAAAAACCGACTGTCCCGCAACAAGTAGCACACAGGCCCATGATTCTTAGCGCGCCCATGATGGCTGAAGTGCAGCGCCCTCAGCTTTCCCTCTAGTTAGTGTAAGGAACTCTATGCTCCATGCGCAGCACCAGCTCACTTTAACCCAGCAGCCCACACAGCAGACAGCCGCGCGCCCTCGCCATGTTTTGATGTCGGTGTGTTTTAGTGCGCGCGTCTGCCATGGCAGACGCGCGCACTAAAATGCACTGACATCAAAACATAGGGTGTAACTAGGAGAGCGAAAAAGCGGGGGAGGGAGCGGCTTCATCGGCACTTGGCTTGCGGAGGTTGGCCGCGTGACGTCATGCTCCCTCCTAGCTTTTCCTTCCTCCATGCGCACGAATGCGCCAGTGACGTGATAATATGTATTGTTACTTAGCGGTATTCGCTAGTCCTGCTAAGGATGATGAAGTGCAACATACTCCGAGAAGATAACGACGCTGAGGGTGGTGAAATCGGTGCTGTCATCAACGTTAGTTGTGCGGACAGCTTTCGGACTGTACATCTTCGTGCAACAATATATATGGATGTGTTCAGATAAGAAAGATAATTGACCCCATGACCCTTTTTTGTTTTCAATTAAATTTTATATGTGTGAGCAAATGTCTCGACACAAAGGAATAAACTTAGTTTTGCAAGATATGCAGTAGATTTCTTGGAAAAAAAATATAGTAATATCTCCAGAAACGCCGGTTTTGCCATTTCAAAAAATTGCAAGTTTGGAGCCCGGTTGCATACACACAATATTTCTCGTGAATTATTTTTTTCTTAGCTAATAAGTTTACGCAACTTGTACTCATAAAAACACTAAAAAGAAAGCATCTTGATGCAATAGGTGTTTTATTAAAAAATCGTGAACTTTGATTCAGGAGCAGCGCACTGCACAAAAGTCAATTTTCAGCCCTTTATTCTGGCATATGCTCCTAAATTTTTGTGTTGAAACTTTTTCCCTGCAATATGGAGGTTATATTCTATACTTTAAGCAAAAAGTGCAGTTATATACATATCTATACGTGTGATGTTCTTAGGTGGCGATGTGTGTGTGCGTGTGAGAGATGATCTTAGGTGGCGATATGTGTGTGTGTGTGTGTGTATATTATATATATATATATATATATATATATATATATATATATATATATATATATATATATATATATACACACTATATACATATATAGCATTTTAAAGAAGCGAACAGTCTGAGTGCAAAGCCAACATTTTTTTTCATACTGTTGACATTCACAGGAATTTATCTTATAGTGATTATCAAAGCGGAAAGAAAAACAACGCACCATCGGCGCGTTGTGAATGCAAACAGCATAAAAAAAAATGTTTGCTTTGCACTCATAGACTGTTCGCTCCTTTAAAATGCTTTATTAACGAGCCCCTCATTTCCCTTTCAACTGTCTGCTATACATATATATATATATATATATATATATAAATATATTATATTAATGCAGAAAGATACATAAAAGGCCGATTGCTCTGTATCTAGAAGATCAAAGAAATAAAGGGTGAAAAGGAAGGAAGGAATAAGCATATTTATTGAGAGAGACAGATGAAGAAGGTGGCTAGAGCAAAGCAGGTGGACCCTTCAATCTAAGGCCCCAGTGCCTCTTGCCAACGCTGTCGACATGGTGATGAGCGCTCCCCTGGACTTCCAGGGTGGAAATCGCTGGTCAGCTGCACCTCCTACAGCTCCAAGGTCGCATTGGGCAGATCTAGATGGTGTAGTTTATGCATGCATGTTCATGTGCTATATAGATAGGGATGTCGCTGCACCATAGGCACACATTCAATACAGTGTTGGGTGCAGGCGATGTTGACTGAGAAGGTTGGGGAAAGTGAGTCTAGAATTGAAAAAGCATGTAGGCATCCATATAAAATGTGTTTTTAAGGAAAGGGGCAAATACATTGGTTGAGTCGGAAGGTCTCGAGGAGCATAGAGTAGTGGGTAGAAAAGGTGTACATGTATGAGCTGCCAGTCCCCATTCAGTTGGTATGATCATGAGCTAGGGCCTTGACATTGCATTTTATACCTTTGCAACCAGGGCACGGGTATTAGGTTCTTGGAGCAAGGTGTTGCCCAAAATGAGGAGGGTAAGCTTGGTGTCTCAGCCGCTGGTGAAGGCCCAACATGTAGCCTGTGAGTCAGTGATAATGTGACAGATGGCAACAGCTTACGCTGCAGCTGAGTCAAAAATTTCATCAAGGTAGAAGGAGAAGAAATGATTGACAGCCACGAAAGTGTACTTAGCCCAGATTTGTTCACATTCGCAGCCTACTTCAACGAACTAAAGAATAGCATAATAAACATTCGAAATTATACTATAAAATTGATATATAACGAGTCAGTGCCGAATGTGGAACATTACCAAACAAAGCTAAATGTCATCAAAAGGCAAGAAGAACGAAAATCTGAGCTAGTTGATGCATTGTAAAATCAAAAACAGCGCCGCGACTCGAGACAGAGGAAGAGAATAACGGACAAGCGCTGACTTACAACTGAAGGCTTAATGAAAAAGAAATCGAAGGTGATAATTTATACATTTTTTCAAGAACTAGGACGCATGCACCCCTCAAACAAGCAGCAGTCTAATCATGCGGATCCAGATATACAATTTCCCTATCATGCAGAAGCACCGATGGCGTGCTCACGCAACTATCCCCTTTTCGATGAATGCGATATGCTTCAGATAACTCCCTGGTTAGTTGGTCCTTATGCCTGTAGATTATATTAGTGTTGTTAAAAAGAGATATGCACAGTTTCTTATCAGGGAATTTTGGATCATTATTTAATGGGCAGCCCCTGTAGTGCAGGGCAAGGCTCGAAGACAGGGCATTTTTCAATTATGTATATTGTTGGCGTAGACGGGTGTTAATACATTTACCTGTTTGGCCTATATACTTCTTTCCGCAAGGAAATTCAATGTCATACACCATGCCTTCAACACATGGTGCGAATTTAACCTGGTAATTTATTTTAAATCACCAGGTTATAGTGGTCACCGGCAAGCGGGCTGGCAGCAAAATCCTGAAAATGAAAGTATCTGACCATAGACTCCGTCAGCCTGCCATCAATGTGGATATCGTCGCATGAATGGCAGTGAGGCGCATAAAACAATGTAACATGAAGTTCAAGCACAAGGATGAATATTCGGACAATCATTCGTCGAGCAGGTATACCTCGACACAGCGCCACTTGGGAGCTCAGCCAAACTAACCAATGCCAGCTGTGGGAAGTAAATGAACTTCCGATGCCACTGACTTAAATGAAAACTAACTGGCAGGCCTCGAGCAGTAGTGCACTAAAGGAGGTCGAATTAACAAGTTTTTACTTCACCACTTTGAGTGCGGCGGTAAAGCCTCGGTTGACAGTATTGCAGCAATATTTTTGCAACAGATTTGTTTTCGAAAGCAACCTGACCATCACAGTTTTAATTGCCTATTCATATTTCATTCAGGTAAGCATGCGGGCTATAAGCGAAGATAACTTTTAGAACTTATTTTCTGAGCTTCCCAGTTCAGGGTGAGGGTTATACACAAGAAAATACAGTATGTCCTGTTTAGAGCCACTCTAAGCAAAATATGCCCATACTGTCCATAAACTTTCAAAAAGAAAGGGAAGTTATCCACCCAATGTGAGAGCATGAATTTTAGAAACCTCTAACATTAAAAAATATCAGCCTACAAGTACTAGTTAATGAATTTCAACACCAATACATATATTAATTCTGATTAAGTTAATATACAAGCACAGAGTGGCCACGGCAACTGCTACTTTATACTAGGAGCAACCAAGTTTGATGTTAGGAGAGCGTCAATGGACCAACTCTTTTCAAAGCATGCAATGTGGTTTCAAGAAGCTGCCATTTCAACCAGGGTTTACTGAAACTGAAGCACGTATCCCATTTTATACAAAAAGCTGCACGAGAATATTGCACTTGCAAGGCAACTAATGCATGCTAACTTTTGGCAGAAAAATTAAAGTGTATGCTACCATGCGATTTTTTTTTACAGACACTACTTCCTGCCCTTCAGAGAATGTTCACGGTGAGTTTACCTTCTTTCATATCATGTCCACCTTAACATAGCTATACTTTCAAATAGAGCTAATTACCTTTTTTTGTTTTTTTCTCTTGCAGAAAAAAGACTTAAAAAGTGTCGTCCGCAAGGCTGTCAAGTGTGGAAGACATTTCTATAATGGATAGCACAATAAAGAAAAAAAAAGATGTGCCGAGAGGCAAAAATGAAAACTGTTCCTTTTGCATTGCGTACTTTATCGCGCAGACTGACATTTAACATTAGTATCCGAATTGGGGAAAGTAACCTTGCATACAAGACAAAAATTCTTCTTGGCCTTGATGCCAAAATGTAAGTTCAGGAAAAGGGCCAACCATAAAATTTGTCGCGAATTCCACATCTGAACACCACAGAACACAATAATTAAAAAGGTGCTTGAAGTCTGACATAACTTGGCAGCAAAATAAAATTTTTGAAATCTTTGAGACAACACGTGATTTGTCTAGCACATAAGAAAAATATGAGAAAAAGCGTAGAACTAAACCGTGCGCTTAATGTCTCAAAGTGACACGAGACCTATACAGTGAGCCGTAGTGAAGGGCCTCAGGTTAATTTCTTTTAATGGTTCCAGACCCTGCCCACAAGCAGGGGCATTCTTTAATTTGTTTGCACTGAAATGTGGCAGCCACAGGAGGCATCAAGCCCATGATCTCAGGATCAGCAGCTGGCCACCACAACGGAATGGGATGAAAAGTAGTACAGACATGAAATAATGTAGGAACTACCTCAGCTAAGGGTGGCATCTACAAGAAATAAACAGATTAGGTTAGGGGTGAAATAGTACCACTCACTTCTTAAGCTGTAGCATACCACCTGTTCTCACAGCTATCAAAAAAAGGGCAGATTTGCCTATCATTTTAATTTAGGTTCTATCATCAGATGGATATTTCTGCAATAAAGGTGTGGTTTAAACTTGAAGTCAGTACAATATACCAGCCAAATATAGGCAGAAACAATGGTGCCGATTCTCATGCTAGCCAAGGTCACTGCTATTCTGTGCTAACGCTAATATCCAGGGGCTGTACAGATGCAGACAGAAGAAAAGGGAGCATTGTTCTAAACCAATTCCCATCCACCCCAAAACAAACCAAGAAGCATACTGTGTTATATGCTCAATTGCAGTGCTACTCCCCACCTTAACAGGCACATGGCTGAGTACTCAAGTTTCCAAAAGCCAATGTGTAAGCTGCTTTAGGCCCCAGCATGCTCCTCTTTACTAATTATTTTTGGTTTTAAAACGAAGGTGAGCTGGTTTCAAGTATTACACCACAGACAAAAAATAAAATTCAGGAACTGGACATTTCTCACTAAAACCGAACTGGAGAAAAGGCTAAAAAAAAAATGCTGTCGGACATGCACTTAAGGTTACAAAAGCGAAAGTACTAGTACTGTGCATATTTTCAGACTAAATTCTGCATCGTTCAGAATTAGAACTAAAAGTTAACCATGTCAATACACACACCCACAATAATAAACATACCTAAAAAGATTTTTCTCAATTTGCAAAGTAATGTAGGTGTACATGCAAGTAATGAACCCAGCCGACATCATTTAACTAGTAAAACAAGAAACCTAATTTACACATGGAGGCTTTGACAGACTCTGCCCCACTTGGAAAAAAAAAAAGAAAAAAGATGGATGACGCATGCAAATTATTAGCAGCTACTTTGGTGAAAATAAATTCTTATGTTAGGGACATATTTATACAAATTGGAGAAGGCTTTAAAGAGGGAGTGCTAAATGCCATGGCATTCCATCTCCCCTATTACTCCCTAATTGCTTGTATCCTGTCATGTAACATGAAGAAAGCTGAGTGTGCAAACAGCCTTATGTGCCAACTCTGGTTTACAAACTTAGTCCCTTAACCAAGCAGTCATTCAAACTAGTGGCTGTTCTTGGATGCTACAACACTGGACACTATTACCCCATGAGAAGATAAAAAGGATTCCCAGTTGCATCTTACTCTAGCCAATGAGACTTAGAACTGCAGAGCAATAAAGATAAACATTGTTTCCCTTTTTAAAGCTCAGACAGCTCTGCACAGAATAAATGAGGCAGTTGTATAGATTGGGTACAACATAAAATAAAAACTCCTTATTCCATCATAGACTCTGCTATTATTGCTTCATTAAAAGCCAAATAATACTACTACTATCCCTGAAAAAAAAAAGCAAGCCATCCATTCCAGCCACACACACACATACATCTAAATGTACCAGCTCCAAGTTCCACCTCTATAGAAAATCGAGAGAAAAATGCTGAAACTTCTTTATTAGAACAAATTGCTTCGTCAATATACAACAGTTTTATATCGAAAGCAGGCTTGAAAGAGGCCTGTGCTTGTCCAACTTAGAATGCTCTAAAAGAAGCAAGTCAATATACCACAGTTCTACATCAAAAACAGGCTTGAAAGAGGCCTGTGCTTGTCCAACTTAGAATGCTCTAAAAGAAGCAAGTCAATATACCACAGTTCTACATCAAAAACAGGCTTGAAAGAGGCCTTTGCTTCTCCAACTTAGAATGCTCTAAAAGAAGCAAGCCAATATATAACAGGTTTATATTAAAAACAGGCTTGAAAGAGGCCTTTCTTTTTCCAACTTAGAATACTCTAAAAGAAACAAAAGTTATCAAACGAGCCAGGCATATTTTGGCTACCGCTCAGTCCTTTACACACACACAAAAAGGAGGACTTCAACAATAGTACTTGTAAGTACTGGACCATCCCAGCAAATGTCAGCTGTAACTTTCCAAATGGAAACAAAAAACAGGATCTCACAGGCCATCATGTTCTGTGTTACACTTAGTATCTGAAAAAAAGAAAAAAAAAAGAACATTACTGCAGTTCCCTATTCAGAATAGCTTAGACCCTTAATATGCATAGCACACACAAACAAAAGTCTGTCATATAACCAGACTCGGGTTCCATCTACTCTCAAAAACTTCCTGGCTAATACTAACAGTAGTAACTGAGCATTTCAAATATTCAAATCAGATTTGCCTTTTCCAAACCCTGTTAGGACACTTAAGTGAAGTCTGTGCGGGTAGCCTGTACAGTGGACATTTATGTGACAGAGCACAACAGAAAGATGATTGACTACTTAAAATGATCAAATCAGCCTCTTTTGGATTCAAACTATGAAGATGATTAAGCTGTGAAGCTGAAGGGTGTCAGAACCGAAGGCGAGCCTAGTTTTTAAAATTTCAGAATCAGCATCGTGTTTCGTAGCACTAAACATTAAAAGATTAAACAGCTTTGGAAGCTGAAGTTGGCTTAGCCATGCTGCACATTGATAAAATGGTGGCGCTTCTATGAAATACAGACAACGCTTATGTCCTCCATGGTTTAGAAGACGCTTATTTGATTCCCGTGACAATACCAGACCCCATTGGTGTACCTTTTAAGGCTTTTGAAAGAAAAATCAGCATCGAATAATTTGAAAAACCTCGTATAAAATCACTACTGCCAGATGAGTTCAACCAAGACATTCTTGTAGCGTTAAGTACCATATGTTGCCGATTATAAGTCGACCCCCCCCAACTCGCGACCCCCTTTGGGCAAAAAAAAAGTTACTCCGAATTTAGGTCGATGCTGCCGCACCCTGCGGTCCTAGCTTGCCCGAAAAGTATTTCAGAAGGCAGAATCATAAAAAAACATTTATTTGTTCACGAGACATCTGTCATCGATTGTGAGGACACAGTCGCAATCATCTTATGAGCCACTGCTGTCGCTGGTCGTCGGAAGCGGTGCCGAGATGCCGCACGTGGAGAAGGCCGCCGAGACCATGTCTGTTGGTAGTCCATACTAGGCATCGTTGACCCATTGAGCCACTTCGCCCAAAGAAGCTCGCTTCAGCCTCCCTGTTCGTGTCTTTAGGTTTTCTTGCTGGAGCCACTCGTTGCAGAATGCACCGATGGGGTCTTTGAATGGCTTGTTCAGCGCCACATCCAGTGGCTGAAGAATAGGTGTCAATCCACCCGGAATGATGACCAGGTCCCGCGTCCGCTACCGCTTTTTTCACACGGTCGGTTATGTGGCCACGGAAAGAGTCCAGGATGAGCATGCTGCGGGGCTTCAGCAATGCCCACGGACGCCTGCACCACACGAGACGAAACCATTCGAGGACCATTTCATCATTAAAAAATCCCCTCATTCACCCGCACGATGACTTTGGGATCATTTTGCTCTTGAACAGAAGGAATGGCAGTAACTTGTGTCCATCTGTCGTACAGCATAACATGACCATGAAACGGTTGTGCGTGTTGCCCGTTGTCAGCAGGCGGACCTGGCGCTCCCCTTTTGTGGACACGACCCAACTGCTAGGCATATCAAACCAGACTGAAGTCTGGTCACCGTTGCCTATTTGACCAAGCAGGAATGAATGTGTTGCCAGCAGGTCATTCATGTAGCGCAGAAAGGCGCTCCGTTTTTCTTCGTAGGCTTCGGGCAACCGTTGGCATATGGCCGTTCGCCGCCTCAGGCTTAGGCCGTTCCTCTTCATGAAATTTGTCACACACTTCTTAGACACTTCAAACTCGGTATGCGGGATGCACATCTCCTCCACGACAGCGTGCGCCTTTGTTTCAATGTCATTGTAGCAAACACTCAGGCTCTTGCTTCTCTATCGTGAACCCAATCTGGAACTGCCTCCTCAACGGCAGGGTATTGTCCGGACTTCGGCACACGCAAAAAGATTACTTCCTTAGTTTTCTCCAGCCTCTCACGCACTTTTCTGAGACGTCGAACTTCCGCCCTGCTTCGACATTGTTTTCAGACTCGGTGTACAGGATGACTTGCTGCTTGAAAGCAGCGCTGTACTGTTGCAGAGGTTGCGGCGGCATCTTGCAAGGCGTCCGTCGAGTGACACAAACCACACACACCGCTGTTACCTGTCACGTTGGCTCGAGTCCAGGCGGTGCGACGAGAAGAAATGGCGAAAGGCACACATTGCACAACACGCGAAAATTCTTCTCGGCTCATGTGACTGGTCACGTGCGGTCGTTTTGGAGTGTAGCTGCCCCATTTGTATCAAACATTGCCAGCCCGCCCGGCTTTGGCCGTTTTTTCGTGGAACGCCCACGGTTTGTAAATAACAAGTTGCTATCATATTAAAGCAAATCTTTGGTGCATATCTCAATTAAATTCAAGTTTTTTTTTAAAGCAGATCCACTTTCGCATTGTGTCTAACAACTTTTATAAAGTTACGAGCGCACAGGGCGTGATATTATCCGCGACTCGGTCGAAATTACTTTTGACCCCGCATATAAGCCGACCACCCAACTTTTGGAAGGACATTTAAAAAAAAAAGGTCGACCTATACACGGCAATATATGGTAAACAGCTCAAAGTTTCCTTTCAATATTATACTATAAGGCAATATCATCCTCTATCTACTATAAAATCTCATTACAACAGACACCACACTTAACAATTTCCTTAAAGTTATGAATATTTCCAAAATCCCATTCCAAACACTGATAATTTCAATGTAAAATTATTTCAGTACTAAATGATGAATGCAAATTTACCATCGTCACATAAGAAGAGAGAGAGATTGAGAAACTTTTTAATGAAAAACAGAAAATTAAGCCAGGGCTTAGAATCGCTGACACAATATTCTGTGTACAAAAAGGACTTGGGGAGAGAGAGAGAGAGACGGATTGAGGGAGGTATGGAAAGAAATAAAAGAGTGGGAGATAGAATGCAGCCATTAAATGCATACTAATGCATATCATTGAGTACAGTGAACGCTCGTTAATTCAACCCCCATTAACTCAGGAAATCAGATAATTCGACGTGCACGCAAGGCCCCTACAATTATACATGGCAGTCTATGGGGCAAAAACTCATTAATTCAAGCAAATTTTGCCGTGCATCAGTTCATTCGACCTCACTCTGCAGCCCGCCAAGTCGGTGCGCCGAGAGCAAAAAGAAAAAAATAAATAAAACTGCCACGAGCGGTGCTACTGTATGGCTGGTAGGCCATCGTATGGTCGTCATCAGCAGCGTGAAAAAGGGCGAGGGAAGCGAGGTTAGCGGCGGTCTTTTTTTTGTGCTTTGTTGTATTGCAGCAGTCATGTTGGTGCAGTGCCTCCTGGAGAACAGTGCCTACAGCATCGCGCCCGTCTCCATAGTATTGAAATTGGCGGTCTGTTTCACTGAGGGACTGTGTGGTGGCGCCAGCGTTACGCCCTATACCAATACATGTTACGCGCACGTGAAATATTTGCAGGCGCGCTTTTGCATATATAGGCTTTTTTTTATTTTCTGTTGATTTCAAACATCTGCAAGACCATTAAAATGTGCGGAAGTTGCCTGCAAGTGGCTGCTTCGTTGGCGCGAGGAGCGTCTGCTAGCATAGCCTCCGAGGTCACCCCCGCATGCGCGAGGGTGGTCTCGGAGGCCATGCTGCTAGAGAATCACTTCGCAACATGGCTGCGAGGTAGAGCTATGATTACGCCCTATTGGAAAAGGGAGTGGGAGAGAGCATAGTGGGAGGCAAAAACCCCCAACGATGCGGGCACGGATAACTGAAGGAGGCACTGGTTGGTGTCGTCTGCTTAACCCTATCGACAACAAGTCTCGTTTTGGCATGTGTCGCCGTTTCCGCGTGTTGCTGCTACGATCACGGTTACTGTGCAATCTGCCAGCATGTTTACTGCGCTGCTTTCGAGTGGGTAGCGCACAGTGCCTGCGCGCCTTGCCTTTGTGTCCTGTTGCAATGGCAACACCAGCAAAGCGGACAAAGTACCAGGCAAAGGAAGTGCCGAAATGGTGCAGCTGCAGCCGCCGCATGAAAGCAGAAGACAGCTTGAACGACGATGGCTTGCATGTTGTGATAAACAGTGAAGTGACCCTAGTTATTCCACCTGTCAACGAGAACAATGCCCATGTTCACCAAAGAGACGACGACGTGAAGCTCAAACCATGTCTAGCAAGTAAGCCCGTGCATGCTTTATGGTTCATGCCGACTTCAATCGTGATCGAAGTTGTTTGCGCTTCGTGCCAGCTGCCACATGGTGCACATGCATCGAGGCTGGCTCATGTCAATGCTTCATTGCAATGTGCTATTTGAAAATTGATCTTATTCGGGCATGTTGGCCCTGGTTGATGTGAGTGGCAATATAATTCACAGCTAGCCGAACACATGAATGCGGTTGGCTTTTGTACATACTATATATGCACTCCATATTCATAAATGAATGAATCCTATCGCCTGTGTGTATGCCGCTCAGATAAGCGGTGCTAATCATCCCAAACATGAAGATTTTCAAATAGCACATTAAGTACGTCTTGTGAAAATGCATATATATGCACCTTTTGCGGCAGCCGGCGATCGAGCACAGATGGTCAAGATTTAAGTAAGTCGACGACCGATTTTTCGGACACCCAATTTTTCGGACATGCTTGATTATTTGGACTTTTTCCCGGCCCCAGGACATACCTTATAAAGTCAATGTATTACGCTGTTCAAAATTTCAAACACTCTAAGGAGGGCTATTCGATTTTTCGGACATTCCAAGCGTCAGCCGGGCCAACTGCCACACATTTTGAGCGGTGTCGCCGCCATCTTGTTTGTTTACTTTTTCCTTCGATAGCCTCGAACCCGGTGCCGGCCTTGCGTGCTGCTCCTTAGCTAAACACGCTGGATCGAGGCTATAATATTTGCCTAGCACCTTCCGTTTCCGGGACAACATCGCTGCCGGAGTGCTTTTTTTTTTTTCTTTTAGCGTGATTGCTTCTACTGCCTGTTCCTCTGTGTGTTTGCCGTGTAGGCCTAGCCGTGGTCATGCTGATGCGAGAACTACGTTCTGTCGCTACTGTGGCTCACATTTTATTGAATCGGCTTCAGTTCTGTTTCCAGATTTTATAAGATTTTTTTTTTTTTGTGCAACGCGACAGCGAGAAGGCACTCAACGGAGTCAGTGTTGTGATTCAGTGTTTGGTGGTTGTGGTGTGCCTCGACAGTGAGAAAACCTACTCTGTAGATTTGCTTGGAGCACTTAGCACCCTCGCTGATGCGTGGAAGTCTGTAGTAGCACCCACAACGCTGCGCAATTGCTTCCACGACGCGGGATTTGTGCTGAATGACTAGTCGGCTGCCTTGGACGAGGAGAGCGTCGTCGAGCAGTTGCCAGGCAGTGAGCAGTTCATTCACGACCTTCGCACTGCTGGTGTCGAAATTCCATCGGCCGTCTCGTTTTCAAAGTTCACAGACGTGGACCACTAGTTGGAACTGTGCTCTGGGCTCATAGATACAGGAATTATTCACCAAGTGCTTGTGGAGTCTGAGAGCGAGGACAATGATGACTCACCTGCAGCAGCGCAGCCGACGCAAACTGAGCTGATGCAAGCGAAATTCAGGTGGACCTGTTAGCACGGAAGCGGAGCGTGGAGCAGAAAAGCATTCATAACTTTTTCCGGCCTTAAAGTGAATAATAAGCAATAAATTGAGCTTTTTTGGTGCACATTTGTTTTTTCGGACTGGCCGATTTTTCGGACATTTTCGTGGTCCGTTGAGAGTCCGAAAAATCGGTCGTCGACTGTATATACCGTATACACGCGTGTAATGGTCGCACGCATGTAATGGCCGCACCCCGAACTTTAGAAAGAAAATTGGGAAAAAAAACTTTTAAAAAATTTCCCAAGTAAAAGCCGCACCATGAGTTTCAGGAAGTTGGGCAGTGCCGTCTACTGTGTGGTGCAAGAAATACGGAACGTTTTGTGGTTACTGCCACCAGGTGGGGCTCAAAAATCAAGTGAAAGCCAAAATGAAGCGTAAGGTTAGAAGTAGAATTGCCAATAAGAATTAAGAACAAAATATTTGAGGAAAAAAAAAAAGTCGAGCATGGGGGCAGCGGCCACCACTTCCGTTACAAAGGGGGCGCTCCTAGCCGCAGTGATGCCCGGCCGTTACAAAGGGTGAGGCCAGCAAATCCAATTCAGTCTAATGCAAGTCTGTTCGCCTCAGTTTTACAGCCATTTCCTCGATCGCCCGAAGCATATCACGTGCGATCTAGCAATCGGAACGCATCGCTGCCCTTATTTGTTCTGCGCTCGTGAGCTGAAGATTTTCTTTTTCCTCGATGGGAAAATACGTTAGTTATACCACTCACTTTAAGCTGAAAGTGATTCACTATGCGAAAGAAGAAGGAAAAAGAGCGGCTGGACGAAAGTTCGGCGTTGACGAAAAATGTGTACGGCAATGGTGCTCCCAAGAAGATGCCCTCAGGAAAACAAATGTTCAGAGGCGCGCTTTCCAAGGGAAGCAGAGCATGTTTCCGGAAGTTGGACTCACTTCTCGAGTATGTGACGGAGACGCGGCGCAACGGCTTTGCTGTTTCGACTGAGATGTTGTGCATGAAAGCGCTAGACATTGCACGCCCGATGAAGTCCCGATGAGTTCGGAGGAGGAGGAGGACGACGACGAGGAGTGATGTTTTGGACACGGGACGAGCCTGAAATCCCGACGAGTTTAGCGGAGGAGGACGAGGAGCTTTTTGACAATAATAAAGGCAGGTACCACCGCAAATAATTTTTTTCGCTGTCTTTTTTCTCATGTAATCGCCGCACCCCCTGATTTTCACCCCAATCTCGGAAAAAAAAGTGCAGCCATGTAATCAGCATGCATCGCACCACACGCGTGTGTCTAATTTTTGTGAGTACAGTCGAACCCGGTTATATCGAAACCAGATATATCAAAGTTTGGTTATATCGAACTCACAAAATATCCCCTTGAAAATCCCATGTAAAAGTATAGGAAAGCCGCGTCATATATCGAACTCAATTTCACCGGTCGTTCGATATATATCGAACTCCGCACCACGCACTGGAAAGTGTGCCTTCCCCAAAGACTATCCCATCACCCTTGGTCGTTTGCCGCGTGACGTTTTCAAGCCACGCGCGGAAGGAATGAGAGGGGACAGCTCGGCGACGGCTGGTCTAGGCAGCGCCGCGCCCATTCCCCAAAGGCGCGCGCATCTGCAGTTGTCGTTTCCCACGCGCCAACACATGAAGTTTGCAAGCCATGTGCGTGGGTGTACCCATTCTTTTGCCGAGCTATCTCTCTCCTTCAGCACGCGCAACGCATGCGCCAAGCCAGCTCAGCCCGTTTTCAGACAGACGTCAGACGCTTTCTCCAGTGTGTGTTGCGAACTCGCGGCGACGGACGTGGCTATGACGCCTGCGGATGTTAAGAAGCGGCAGCTCTGTTTTTTTTTTTCCCCAAGAGTCATCCTTTCTTATCGTTGTGCTGTACGCGTGGCGTAGCTTAAGATATGGCGGCTGCGGACGTTAAGAAGCGGCAGGGTTTTTTTTTTTTTTTTTGCGGGGATGTTTATTTTATTATTTTTTTTTAATCGTTTATCCTTGCATGTATGAATCAGCGAAAGCACGCTGTCAGCTGCTGCGATCATGACGCCTGCCCCAAGCACGGCATGATAAATCAAACCAGGCTTGTGCAATCAAGCCATCACGGGCACTCTGCCAAGTTCGCTCCCCGCCACCGCAGGAGCTATCAAAAGATAAACGCGCCCTGACGTTATCGCTGCGCAGCATCTTGGCACGCTGCCAACGAGCTGTGGATGAAACGACCGAAATGGACTGACGCGCCATCGACATGCAAGAGAAAATGCTCGTGATTTCTGCTGCCGCGGCGACACAGAAACCTTGTTTTGAGCTGTCTGCCGCGGTGGCTCGAGCGACGAGAGGGACGCAGTTCCAACAAGTTTGAAAATTTTCACTCTGTCGCTGCCGTTCGTTGCTGAGATCGCTCAGTCGCTTGCATGTGAGCGAGCTGGCCTTAAAGCACTTTTTTTTTTTCAAATTCTCGGGTGCAAAAGTGGAGGGTGGGTTCATTATGCGAGTGGGTTGATTACGCGACAAATACGGTATCGTTTTTTCGCATCGTAAGTGCCATCACAAGCCGATTTCTGTATATCGAATTATCGATATATTGAACTATTTCGCGATCCCCTTCGAGTTCGATATACTCGGGTTCGACTGTATGCGTAGCCGTTTCCTTGGCAAACTCTATTGTGTTCTCTTGACAAGTGTAATAATTAACATTGGGTCTTTTTGTCATTTATTACAATGCACAGGTCAAAAGCATCGCGGCTGGACAATGGCAAAACTCTGCTGTCATGTGCTATTTGAAAATTCATCATGTTAACCAGGACGTTGGCACCGACTGATGCGAGTTGCACACAGCCGACCGCAGCTTGTTGACGATGCCAAGACTAGCAGACAGCCCGATCTGCACTCTACCATTCGTTTGGAAGCAGCTGATGCCATTGCTGCAGATGAACTGCTGGAACTGGCGCTGCACGCTAACTTTGCGGAACTGGTGCAAAGAGCGCAGCTGAATCGAATGGACCTAGTGAAGCCTACAGTGCCAAAAGAAAACGACTGCGGACAGCAGCCCACCCGAAACTAGAAGAAGCCGTGCTGCGATGGATCAGAAAAGCACGTGAGGCCTACCTCCCTATGAGTGGGCCACTTACTTATGCCCAGGCCAAAAGGTTCGCCATGAAAATGAACGCTGAAAAGTTCAAAGCTTCAGAAGGTTGGCTTGCTCATTTCAGAAGCCGTCACAATCCAACTTTTAAGAGTGTGTGTGTGGCGAAAGAGCTCGCGTGGACGAAGATATCATTGAGGAGTGGCGTACCATCAGGCTTCGTGAACACCTGGCTGCATTTGATGTTGGGAATGTATTCAACGCTGATGAGACAGTGTTGTTTTTTAAGGCCTTCCCGGAAAAAACTATCATCTTCAAAGGTGACCTGTAGAAAGGGTTACAGTGCTTATTGCCGCCAACATGACGGGAACAAAGCGTCTGCCGCTCCTAGTCGTCGGAGGGGTCCTTCGAGATGCACATTAAGGCTCTCTGAATATGTTGCTGGGTAAAATAGGATGAAAGTGACGTGCTTCAGAAGCAGATATCACCGTTAAACACACTCCTCATGAACAGTTTCTAGTTATGTGCGTAAGGGCAATGATGAATAGGAAAGGAATGAGCATAGCTCCCTGAGCTAAACCCCTCTCCACTGCATGAAAGAGAGCTAGGCCGTTTGGAGCACTCATCAAAATTTGTTGCTCTTGTAAATAGCGTCCAATCCACTTGACACCTTTCCTCCAAGGCCAAGACTAGCCAAGGCTGCGAGAATTTTATGAAAAACAGAGTCAAAAGTCGCCCTGATGACAAGGAAAGCAGCTGTCAGAATGCACCCAACATGAAGGTACGTATTCTTCAAGTAATGAGACAAGGACAATGACATTATCATTCGCAGATCTATTTTCATGAAACCCGTTCATTTCTCGACGATACCCATTTACAAATTTACACCCACCACAATAAGGAAAGCAACAAGTTCAGAACAATAATGGGATGCAGGCAATCCGGGGAACTCGAAGTGGGTTTCACTGCCAAGTCGTTCCTAGAATAATCGAATGTCAGCTTGTCAGTGAAATGTGTATTAGGCCTCCTAGTTTCTTGTGCATACTAATCATCAGAGCTTGAGGAGCGTGCCATGTCACTGCAGTAAACTAGATTATACAGTGGAGTGATTTTCCATAGGGCACTTCTCCCCACAAATAGCGAATGATGCGGCATCGCTATTATCGGCTGCTCTTGAGCGTGCAATGGCGTTTGAGTTCGTCTGAAACAGAATTTGTAACTTGTGTTGCACCACGCGTGTAATGCATAAAGCAAAAAAATATTTCTTCTTGGCTGCGCAGACAGTATTTCGATGGTGTTTTGGATACAAAACAGCAACTGCTAAAGCAACATTGCAACCTATATGTTCCATCTCAAACTCCAATGTCTTGAACACCACCATGAAGCTGTGCACCAATTCTGCAACTTTATGTGTGCCCGCGGCACTACACAAGAATACGGACAACATAGAGTCCTCTGTCTAGCCCCAGTTATGCCCCAAGCAGTGGTAAAAGAGATACCAGTTTTCTTGAAACAGTTGCTGCGTGTTCAACTCTTCGTATCTATTGGTCGGAGACCATCTCCAAATGTACCCACTGTAGGTCATCTCTTTTCTCCAATTTAACTACATATTGATTCTAATCAACGCAATTTTCATTTTAGCAAAACTTTGCAATCTTTGGTGGTCCCTTGAAGTTCGTTACATCGAGGTTTGACTGTATTCTGTTCAGCGACAGCAAGGTGCTTCTTAGTAGTCCTTAGGAAGATTGCATAAAATAAAATAAAATTGTGATAAAAATAGATGTGAATAGAAGACTTGCATACTTATTCTACTCTATCCCAATTAAGCCTACTCTTTATCCCCTTACAGAGATGTATTATGTTTTACTACTGAGAACGATCTTAAAAACTGCACTGCATGTGTATACAGTACAACCTCGTTAATTCGAAGTCATCGGGACCGCGAGAAATCTTCGAATTAAGCGGGTTTTCGAATTAACCGAACACACCAAGAAATAAGACTTAGGCAAAAAAATTTGTTGCAGGAACGTGTTACCTTTATTCGGCATATTTTGAATTACTACTGAAAGTAATCAGAGATGCTGGTTTGCCGCGTCCGGTAGTTTGCGGCTCCTAAGGTCATGCTCTCGAGTTGGTCAAATAGACGAAACATCTCTGAACTTCCACCGCGGCACTCAACAAAACTGCGGATAACGTTCAGCGATCCGATAACTTCACCAACAGCAGGTGCTCGGGGAGGCTCGTCGGTGTCGTCGTCGCTATCGTCGCTGTCATCGCGCATGTTCGTACCAGCAGTGATCTCACTCTCCAAGTCAGAGTAGCCAGTCTGCTCTTCGCTCTCAATGTTGATATACTCGGCGAAGCCGACTGCGTTGAACTCATCCTCTGCGCAGAGCGCATTGATGCGGTCGCAATACTCTGCTTCTTCTTCGTCAAGAGTAGTAGTACATGGGTGGTCTGCATCGGCATCAACAGTGCTTTCACTGGAAAAACCAGCGTGTTCAAAACACCGCTTGATCAATGTGGGCTCCACTTGTTTCCAAGCGTACACCATGAGGCATATGGCTCCGAGGAGGTCGATGGAGTACTCCTTGCCATTGTCGTAGCAAAGGAGCATGCGTTTGAGCAGGTGGCACCGATAAATCTTCCTAGTGTGGTGAATGACGCCTTGGTCCATTGGCTGTGAGATCGAAGTGGTGTTCGGAGGTAAAAATACCATCCTGAAGGCCTGGAGATGTGGGATGTCGCCATGTGCCGGGCAGTTGTCGACGACAAACAGGACATTCCTGCCCATGGCCGCGAACTTGCGGTCAAGTTGCCGCACGTACTCTTCAAATATTGCACCTGTCATCCAGGCTTTCTTATTGTGCCTGTAGACGAGTTCATCCTTTGGCGGCAGCCGCGCATTTTTGAAGCAGCGAGGCTTCCCCGTCTTCCAGACGACCAGTAGCGGCAGCTTGTGTTTACCGCACATGTTTGCGCCGAACAGCACAGTAATCCTGTCCTTGGCCTGTTTCCTACCCTTGATGGCGGTGTTCTTCACTGCGAATGTCTTTGTTGGCAGCATCTTATAAAAAAGTGCAGCCTCGTCAAGGTTGTAAACGTCGTCTGCACCGTACTCGCTAAGCAGCGGCGCCAATGTGTGGTTTCTCCAATCCTCGACAACGCTCTCGTTAGTGCTGCCGCTCTCACCACAGACGGTGAGAAAGGTTAAATTATTGCGTTCTTTAAAACGGCAAAACCATCCATTGCTGCACTTAAATTCCTCGTGCCCAAGTTGTAGAGCTAGGTCGTTGGCCTTCTCCCGCAGTAGCGTTCCATTGACGGGAAGGTGGGCAGCGTTTGCTTTCTGCAGCCAGCGAAGCAGAGCAGCTTCCACATCTTGATACGTGGGAGCCCGCACTCGTGACCACTTCGAAGAATAGGTCTTGCCGTAAGCCTCTAGTATTTTTGACTTGTTGCTCAATATTGTGGACAACGTCGAGAGGGGCACGCCATGCCTTTTGGCCAACTCGGTCTTCGAACAAGCGCTCTTGCCTGCTTCCTGGATCAAGCAGAACTTCTGCTGCAGCGTTAAAGTCTTGTACTTTGGCATTTCTGCACTGCTACGGTCACAAAGCTAGCACTTCTGCACAGTCCCGCCCAAAAAAGACGGCACAGTAGCCGACCCCTAACCACAGCGCACAACACAAAGAAATGGCGCAGGCGAGACCGGCGCGGCGGTGGTGGTGGCGTACTTGCAGCGTCGGAGGCACGGGGGAAGAGTGGGCGAAGCACACCAAGGGATGGAGTGGGGGCGAGGTCACGTGATAAAAACCGGTATGCCCGCCGTGTTGCAGTGAAGCACGTCTTCTCCTCTGCAGGCGCGTGTTTCGGCGGTGCGCGAGGCGCACTGTGGACCGATTTTTGTGCAGAGAGTGCTCCGGCTGGGGCACTTCGCCTATAAATCATCACCATTACTATGCGGCTTTGCCTCGCGGCTCCGTAGGGCCGTCGTTTCGCCGGGTTTGCGGTGAAACATGGATCAGGCATTGCCGCATAGCAGTCCAAATTTCCGAATTAACCGGGCTGGCGCAGGCCGCCTGTTCGAATTATCCAGCCAAATTTACATTGGAAAATACGGGACCGCAGAAAACCTTCAAATTATCCGGGATTTCGAATTAACCGAGTTCGAATTATCGAGGTTGTACTGTATTGTAAGGATGGGCTTGATGGACCAGGTTTATTAGAGACCTGAAGCCCGGGTTGCACACGAAGCGAATCACACACTGAGCGATGACGATGGATCTCCTCAAGAGAGAAGGATGAAGCTGAAGCAGAATATGCACCCGTGTGAAAGATGAAGCGCCATTCAGCGCTCACAATATTTAGAGCCCCTTGTTTCGCAAAAGCAACAAGAAAGGCTCAAAAACCTTTTAATAATCACACAATTTTACACTCAAGAAATAGCAGTCTTCTTAAATAATATGCGCACATTTATGCCCAATTATTCTCGTTACTATCTGAAGCTGCTTCTGCAATTAAAAATGAGCTGTAGTATCCTTAAATAAAACATCCCACTATGTGAGAGAACAAAAGTGACAACACAAATCAGACCTTCATAGCCGTGCCATGCAACACGGCTATGTCCTTTCTACTTCTGAATTTGGAAGTGATTCTTATTCCTAGACATGAAGTGGCCCTTCCTATCTGTATAGGAAGGATTACAAACAGGCCGTGGAAAGTCAGCGGCACTTCCGTCCCGTCTAATTCTCCCAAGCGGGGGCGAAAGGAGGAAAGAAAAAGTTGGGAGGAGGACTTCTCCCTCGCGCCTAAATTTTTCCCTCGCACTGACGGCGCCGCCAACTCCGCTGCGTGGCTTGCTTCGTCCTCGCGTGAACCGCTGCAACCGTCACGACTCCGCTCATTTTGAATTAGAACCGTTGTCTGCGTTGGTCGTTTGCATAGCCTAGCGCTATGAATTCTCTGCGTGTTGGCTTATCGGCCAAAGTCGAGATTTTTCGTCGCGGTTTTTTTACTCTGTGCTCTTCGCCCCTTCGTGAGACGAGAGACTTGTCTGCATGCATCTCCCGTTTCATGGACCCATCTCGTCTGCTGATTGTGCTGGCCATTACAGCCAGCGATATCCGCTGTGGTTTGTGTTGTTGAACTTGTTACCTTCATGTGCTGTGCAGTGCGTTTCGAAGAAGACGATTCTTCCAGGAAGGGTAGTGTAAATTTTTAATCATGCATTTTGGTTATGTATAGCACATGTGATTACTTGCATCAAATTTCTTGCTTCTATATATACTGCTTCTTCAAGCCCTTTTTCAATACCAACCCCTAGGTAACTAAAACGCAGGTATTTGCTCCATGTTTCTACATTGCTTTGATGGTACGGAATGCGCAGAATGAATATGTGCATCATTTATTTAATTTCATATCAACTGTACACATGCTGACAGAAGCAGTGCCGGCAAACTGGGTTATTTTGTAGTGATAAAGCAAGCATGCAAGATTACAATGTTAGCGCAGAACACAGAACACTACTGTTAAACCTTTGGCTATGTAAAGTGTGTGTGTGTGTGTGTGTGTGTGTGTGTGTGTGTGTGTGTGTGTGTGTGTGTGTGTGTGTGTGTGTGTGTGTGTGTGTGTGTGTGTGTGTGTGTGTGTGTGTGTGTGTGTGTGTGTGTGTGTGTGTGTGTGTGTGTGTGTGTGTGTGTGTGTGTGTGAGGGATACCTCGTTGCATCTTTTCATTTTCTGTTTCACGTGCAGTTAATAAAAAAGGGAAACGATATCTGCTCTTCTCTGTGCTTGATACGGCGAGCGCCTGCGCCCTCGAGAGTGCTATGCTTGTGGTTTTTCTTTCCATCACACTGTTCCTGCCGCTAGCCAGTCGCGCCGCGGCAGAACGATGATGCGGTAGAAAATCCACGGGCAGAGCGTTCTCCTGGGCATGGGCGCACGTGAGCGCGCGACCCGCGCTGCTTGAAGCAACCTACCGACACCTGCTTCAGCGCACTGCTTTTTTTGGACCACTCCGCTATACGGCCGCCCCCGTCAAGTCCATTTTTTACGCGCCCCCTCCCGCTATAATGGGGAGTTTGGCGCTAAGGTCTGTAATTCGTGGCCGCTGGGAGGTATAGGGAGTTTCACCGCGATGTTACAAACATAACCAGCACAACTGACTTTTTAAAAACAATGCTTGAGAGAAAAGTTTTCAAATATTGTGTCCCCAAACATAAACGCTGCGTTGCAAAGGGTTACATTTATTAATTCAATCTAACCTATGCTTCTAAAGGACTGGACAATTCTATGTAAAAGCAACTAGAACAGATTAAAATCTTGGTGAAAACCTATTTTCAGAAAAACAAAATAAAATAACCCCTACAGGAACGATAAATAGTCAGCTTGTAGTGACTCGCGTGGCATGCATCTGCCGCACGCCAAAAGACGAAGAGCAGGGAGCCTGAGAAGAAGAGGCACCCGGCACGTCCCGAAGAGAAGGAAGCAGCGCTGGCACGAGAGTTTGGGAAGGCTCGGGACTTTCGCCTCGGCCCGACACTGCTGCCACCACCTCTTCAGCTTCTCCTCAAAACATTTGTTGTGTTTTGGTTAACTCTCTGGTTAACCTCTAGAACTCTGGTTAACCCTAGGTGAATTGCGATAGCAACGGCGGAAGCTTCTTTTGCCTGCTACGTTATTCCCCTATCACGTCCTATCAGTGTAAGGTACTATATTATTGGGGACACTTAAGCTCATCCTTTAAGAGTATGACGCGAGAGCGTTAAGTTACCAGTCTTCTTCTTCTTCTTCTGCTCCTCCTCTTCCTCCTCCTCGGCTGTTCAAGGTCAAGCGTGGCCTCCGCCAGGACTATGCGACGGCTCGAAACCTAGCGCAGTATTGCTATCGCAATAATAAATGTGGCCGCTGTCGCCTCTGCATGGCGACCTCCACATTTGTGGTGACCCGGAGAACCGTGCATTCCCCGCGGCGGTGTCCCAGGATAGCATATTGGCAAGGCCCAGCTTTCAACCCACCGCTTCCGATGTTCCGGTCTGCAGGCGTCGGCGGGTGGTTCGCTCAACTGGAGGCTGCGATGTACTAGAACTGCATCACTACCCAGCAGTTCAAGCACTCAGTCCTCTCCGAAATCTAACCACCCGACCTCCTGTGCCGGCTCACCTGCCCTGCCTCGAGTTGCCGGCCATACGATGAACTGCGCGCTGCTGTCCTGGCGTACTTCGCTGAAAGCTACTGCCCGCTTCCACTCAACGACGCGGCAGACCCGCTTTTGCCGCTATCAGCATCTGCGCCCGCACCAACGTCGCTCTTGTCTACGGCTGCATCCTCAGGACACAGTACGCCGCGGCTGTCCCCTGCCAGATAACTGCCACTTCTGCCCAGCGCATCCGGCCCGGCTACTCTCCCACAAGTATCGTCTACGCCACAGGAAGCGCAGCCTTAGCTGTCCCGTCCTCCTGTACAGTCACTTACACTCCCAATATCAGTGCCAAACATTGCCATCATTAAAATGCTGGCGTGCGAGTCGTGTGAGGCAGCAGCACCGGACTTCCAGCACGTACCTCGATTCCTCACACCAAGAGCCTTGCTCATCGTCTGCAATCACCCTCCACCGCGATGGCGTATCAGTGGGCTCCACAGCCACCTTGCTCGAACACCACGCGCCATGTGATCCAACATCTCTGGTTCGTGTCACAGAGCCTATGGCCACTCATTTTGCCTTTGTGTTCACCTCCCGCTTTTTCAAGCCCCAATCAGGCGACAACATGTCAGCTTGTGCCCACCACAAGTGGCCCGTGCATACGTACATCACAGCCCACAGCCGCTCCCTTCATCACGGTTAATTTCGCCCTCCCGTGCTGCAAGCTTAGGACTGTGCATAGCTCTTCGTCATGTTGCCTCCCCAAAACTGGCTCGCCACAGTGCTTTGCAGCCTCCATTCGGCCAGTTCATTGTGAGCACAACGCCTCCCCTTCAGCGCCGTCACATGAACCACCGATACCCTGGTGAGCCGACCACAACTATACTCCGTTTCATACATAAAATGCAACACTGCCAAAGCTACAGCTCTTGTTTGCGCTCTCCGCATCCGCGATGAAAAATAGTGCCTGCTCTTAACGAGAGGAAATAATAGTTATTTTGTCTGCAAGCTTAATACATCTTACATTTGCCATCAACTTCATAAAGAGCACCATTTTTAGGAAGAAAAGATCGGATTCGGTGAATTTGTGTTTTTATGTCGTTTTCATTTGTGTCGCATTTTCACTGCCCCGCAACCTTACCAGCTGTGTCACTAGATGGCACTCGCTGTGCCCTCCGCGCTGCACATCTTTTTTTGAGAAAATGGTTCTTCGGTGCGCATTTTTTCTATAAGATCCGCACTGCGAAGATGTCTAGGCGTGCGAAGCAAGTTATTGCAAACGTGTATGCTCGGAATAGAGCCTGTTTCCGCAGGAATCATTCAGCCACAAAACGAGCACGTAGTGATACGCCTCCTTTTTTTTTTCTTGCGGACTACTTGCATACCTTTTGCTGTGTTGCACCTGATGTATGAAACAGAGTATAGCCCGCCCCGTACAAATCACAGTCAGCTGACCTTCACAGCAGGCGGAAGTGACTCAGCATACCAAACTTCCATGAGAGAGACAGCTTGCTCAATTGCTTCAGATGTTGGATGCGTGTGCAGAGTCCTAATCTTTCTAGTCACAACTTCAGTTCTGACAAGAGGAGGATTCAAGGTGCTTCTGCACGCTCCTCCATAGTCCCACCTCCTCTACCATTACGTTTCACTCAGCCGCGACCTCCTGAACAGCCATTGATGAAACCTGCTTGCCTCTTGAACTACAACTTGGACACAAACTTAACATGTACAGTCGAACCTCGATGTAACGAACCTCAATGTAACGAAATTCGCAATGTAACGCATTTTTTTCATTTCCCAATCACTTCCCCATTGAAAACCATGTATTTTTTTTCGCGATTTAACGAAGTAATTTTGTACCGCACTTTCGAGGTAACAAAGTCATTGCGCATCGCATGCATGTGCCGGGAGCGACTTTCATAACCGAATGAGAGATAAAAGTTTAGATGAGACAAAATGCATTTTGTATTTGCCCTTTTACGCACCAATTTTGCTGGCAGTCTGGGAATCTGCGAGAACGTACAGCTGCACCATCTGTCGTACGCATACAAAGCCGGCGGCACAGAAGTTTCAAGACGCGTCAAGCCATGTCGCCACTGGCCAGTCGGAGACTCGGAACGTGAAAGCCCAAACGGGAAATACACGTACGTCAGGCCTGAGGAGGCTGACAAAAGAGCATTGCGTTGTTGAGCTCGACTGAGGCCTACGAACAGCAGCAGCGTTTCTTCGACTTGGCTCCGTTCACGTGCAGTGAGTTTTGTGTCCAAGATGAGTGCTCCTCGCAAGAGAAAAGTTTTGTCTATGGACATGAAAGCCAAGATCATCACTGAAGTAATGAACGGCGAAAAGAAGAAGACTGTTGCCGAAAGGTATGGACTTTCGCAGAGTTCACTGTCTACGATTCTTAAATTGAAAGACAGCATTATGACTGCCGTTAGTGCGGGTGGCTCAAGCCTGCAGCGGAAAAGATTAAAGGAGGCAAGCTGCGTCGACGTAGAAAACGCCCTCTTCACGTGGTTCTTGGATATGTGTGCCAAAAACATGCCGTTGAGTGGGGCCATTCTACAACAGAAGGCCCTGAACTTCACTTGCATTCTTTGGTGCGACGATTTCAAAGCCAGTAGTGGGTGGCTTCAACGATTTAAGGAGAGGCACAACATTGTTGGAAAGGTGGCCAGCGGCGAGTCGGCCGAGGCGAACGAGATTGGAGCATCTGACTGACTGCGTGATCGTGTCCCAAGCATTTTGGCACGTTTCGCCGTCGCCGACATTTACAATGCCGACGAGACAGCATTTTTCTATCGGCTGTTGCCAAAGAAAACATTGCCGCTGCGAAATGAAAAATGCCATGGTGGCAAGCACAGCAAGCAGCGTTTAACTGTTCTTTTCTGTGCCAACATGAATGGCAGCGATAAACGCGTGCCATTCGTAATTGGAACAAGTGAGAAGCCGCACTGCTTTAGCGGCAAGAAAACAATGCCGGTGAAATACATGTCAAACACGAAGGCGTGGATGACGCGGGATTTGTTCACAAAATGACTGAAGGACTTGGATGCTGAAATGCGCAAGCAGGAAAGAAGCATCTGCCTACTTGTGGACAACTGCTCCGCGCATCATGTTCAAGACTGCGCTCACCAACGTCGAGCTCGAATATTTTCCCGCAAATTGCACCTCCCTGATACAGCCACTGGACCAAGGTATTATTAACAGCGTGAAGTGTTCGTACCGCATGCGGGTGATTGAAAGGCTGCTGCTGAACATTGAGCTCAAAAGAGAGACCAAAATCGACATATTCATGGCCTTGATGATGCTATCACAATCATGGGAGTCGACGAGCAGCGAGATTATAGCGAACTGCTTCAAAAAGGCGGGCTTCAAGGATAGCATGCACTCAAACCAAGAACTGGGTTGCGAAGCTAATGACGACGACCACGAAAGCATGTCATCCACATCCAGCACAGACGTCGGTGACTCGTGGCAGCTGCTCTGCAATCAGGGAGGTGCTCCCAGCGACGTGACGCTTGAAGACTTTGTTTTCAGCGACGCTTGTGCTCTTACAACCGAAGAGCTGGATGATGTTGCTATAATTCAGAGTGTCACCGACACGGAAATGGAGGATGACGACTCTGACCAAGACGGCCATGTGGCGAGCAGCGCGCCTACACCGACACAAGTCATGGATGCGCTGGATGTTCTGCGTGCGCACGAGGGCGCGCATTCACATGAGCAGGCCTTGGTAGCCCTGTCTACATACGAGCTCCTTATAACGACGCTTATTAAAAAGCGTCAGTTGAAGTTGACGAAGTTCTTTGCTGCCACATGAACTGGATCGACTGCACATACTCCACAAAATTCCAATAAACATTTTTTGCATTCATGAATAACACGACCATTGAGTTAATAAACTAAATTTTCTTGCAGCATCTGTTTTTGTTTTTTTTTGCGTGCAATGTCCAATGTTGACAAACTGAAAAAGCTAGTGTGACCGTACCGTTAAAACAGGCGAGCGGCGAAAGAAAAAGAAAATAAAAACGTGCCCTGGTCGCATACAGCGAATAAAATAAAGTGCAGAGCAAGAAAACCGACGGAATTAAGCCACTGATATAAACCGTTCACTTAACCGTCACATAAGCGTTTGCCAAGCGCTTCGTCGCGAGCACAATCCCACCGTCAGCAAGAACGAGCCACGCCCAAGGTAGCCGCGCCGACGTGAGCGATGCGAACATATTTTTCTTCATTTTTTCCCCATTGATGCGTGCGTCCTCGCCTGCAAATGTTTAATGATGATGATGATGATACCAGTGGCGACATCTTGTGGAGGCTTTGAGTACTAGGCGCTGCGCTCGTTCTTTGCTATGCGCATACGGAGAAAAATGATGCCGTCGCGGTGTTTGCTATCACTCATTATGCTCCTGATATAGAAAAAAACATCCGGTGCCCTTGTTAGCATTACTATCACTAGGTTTTCTTGCGTATTCCCTCAATAAGTGTTTTACAAGTTCCCATCAACTAGCAATGCTCCACGAACCAGTTATACTTTATTTTGACAGCTGAAACATGGGAACCTCGATGTAACCAAATTCGCGATGTAACGAAATTTTTGGCTGCAAGTAGGACTTTGTTATATCAAGGTTCAACTGTACATATGTGTAGAGCTTTCTTCCTAGTTTTCTTTAGAGCAGTGCCTTTTGCTTAGACTGCGACTTAATCTCCTTTTTCTTTTTCGACTAATCGTCTAAGGGAGGGGCCAGTAGTCACTCGCGTAGCATGCGTCTACCGCACACCGCACGCCGGGTGCCTGAGAAGAAGGCGCCCGGCACATGCCAAAGAGAAGGAAGCAGTGCCGGCACTAGAGTTTGAGAACACTCAGGACTTTCGCCTCCGCCGGACACTGCCGTCCACGCCTCTTCAGCTTCTCCTCGAATAAGTGTGGCCACGTTCACTCCTGCCTAGCGGCCTCCACAACCTAAGCCAAATTATATATACAAGTACCGTTTGTCAACGGCAAGTTGGCCTGTTATTTATTTTTTTCTAAATATCCGAGATAGGGCAGTCAACCTACAATTGAAAACAAAGCATGGCACAGCCAATACGTTTTGCTTTTCAATACAATACAAGTGTTTGCATTACAGCCCTCCCTGTAGCATTCAGCATTTTATGCACTTGTTCAGAGGCATCCTTCCCCTTTTTTTTTTATGTTTACAGCATACAAGACTCTCATGGGAGTGTCCGGGAAGGCCGCCACTCTGGTCTTGATGAGAGATGCTTCTGTGGAGTACCGGCAGTTGATAGAAGAGCCACACAGCTCACATGTTTCTCTGCTTTGTTTGACCGGCAAACAGCACAACTAGCCCTTTGCTGCATTTGACCTATCATTTGAATAGCTGTCATTCTTTACTCAACCGCCACGAGTGTTCTGGGTCTTATCGACAAACATTTGGCCCTTGTCCACAGCAACTTTCAAGAGGGCAGACTCTCTTTACACTGAAGAAACAAACTGTGCAACAGGTCACAAGTTCAATGTTTTAGAATGGGTGGTATGAGGGTAGCAACTGCAGTGCGGCAGAAGTTTCAGCTGTGATGGTGAGCGAAGAGGCTTCTGTGAGCCAAAGTCTGGACGCTCTCTAGAGTGGGAGGCTAAGCTTGCGGCATACTTGATTGAAATATGCGATCGGTGCCTACCAGTGACGTCCGACATGGCCATGCAACAAGCCTACGTCCTCATTTTGGAAGCGGGAGCACTCAGAGCAGACTTGATTGAAATATGCGATCGGTGCCTACCAGTGACGTCCGACATGGCCATGCAACAAGCCTACGTCCTCATTTTGGAAGCGGGAGCCCTCAGAGCAGACTTCAAAGTCAGCGGGGCTTGGGCACTGAAGTTTACGGAGAGGGCTGGTTTCTCTATGTGCCAGCACACCAGTGTGTGCCAAAAGCTGCCTGCCACACATGAGGAGAAAGTCCTAACCTTCCACTGGCACATTCTCAAACTCCACGACTCATAGTAATACATGCTCAGCCAGGTTGGCAATGCTGGCCACTCTCCCATGTACTATGACGTGGCGAGCAGCACGTGAGGTTTTCAGAGCTTGTGACAAACGGGAACGTGAAAAGAGCCTCCCTGACGACTGTGTGGAGTACGGTGCTTTTGGCACGGGCTGCTGTTGTCCATGACATCCTGGTGTGGTTGTTTACAGACTGCAGGCTTGCACTGGACAATGACATGCAGTGGGACCGCAGCAGTGGGGACCACACCATTATAGAGGACAATGGCACAAAATGTGGACAAATCCAGCAACTAATAAACTTTTATTGTTAAATGCATGCCTCCCCCCCCCCTTTTTTTTTTCTGCCATGCAATGCGCGCGCGCGCGTGTGTGTGTGTGTGTGTGTGCGTGTGTGTGTGTGCGTGTGTGTGCGTGTGTGTGCGTGTGCGTGTGTGTGCGTGTGTGTGTGTGTGTGTGAGGGGGGGGGATCAACTTCCAATTGTGCACATAAAGTTGGCAAGAAGATCCCATGAGCTGATATACCTATGCCATTACAAAGAAATATAACAGTCTTAATAAAAATGAGTCAAGAACCTCCCTTCTTCAAATCGGTGCAGACTACCACCCTCTAGAATGCTTGCTCACAGAAATAGGTAGTACAAATATTGAGAGACACTTACCAGCGAGTGTCCGCTTCTTTTGAAGACCAGTCCTTTTTGGCATTACTTTTGCCAAAGAATCAGCCCAGTCCCCTTTTGTCTCATGGACACTCAACAGGAGGTCGAACACTGTTGAGGGAGCACAAGATGGCCAAAATAGCAATGAGGATAACAAACATTACCAAGCAATGATAGTCTTGCACCACTTGATGTCAATGCACTAATGCTACAAGTTGAAAACAAAACCATGAACAAATTTATGTACAACTCACTGTTGGTCAAATACTTAGGGGAAACACCTAAGGTGGAGTAGATTTGTAATAAGGGAGTAATTACTCATTGACATCCATCCAAGCGCAGCCCTACCCAAGCACAGCCTTGGGGGTTTCCCCTAAATATTCGACCAACACCATTTCCACTTCCAGTTATAGACCAATTCGCTCTAGCTCTACCATCTGTTCTGCTGACCGTCCTGGTTAGCTCAGTTGGTAGGGCGACTGCCCCGGAAAGGCGGTGGGTTCAATCCCCGGACCAGGACGAATTTTTCTTTAACTACGAAGTTTCTGAGAAAGCTGTACAGCTTTCCTTTGTAGCCGTATGGCTGCTCTTGGGTGAATGTTAGTAATTACTCCCTTATTACAACTCACTGTGCAATATTAACAGGGGTAGGAGGATTGAGCTTATCAGTTTAAGCCGAAAAACGCAGAAAAATGTGCAGTTAACTGTGCTTTTTGGCTCGCTAAGGATCGCGGAAAAAATGACAGTCGGGCAGTCCAAAAAAATTATTTTTTATAGAAGAAGTCACTTAAGACAAACTTTTGATTGCCACTAAAGTGGAGGAAGGGGCCAGCAGTTTTGTATTCATTCTGATGCTTGGCAGTCTCACTGCACATGTTTACACAGACGATGGGTGGCAACCAGCGTTCGGTAGTTGCACTGGCGTCAGCGCGTCGCCGGCAGGCTAAAGTCCAGACACAAAAGCTAACATGCCACTGAGAGTTTGCTGAACGCCGCGTTTCGAGTACCCTTAACCATATACAGTGAAAGCTCGTTAATTCACAACTCGTTAATTCGAAATTTTGGATAGTTCGAAATAGTCATCGTGGTTCGGTCCGCAGTGCATAGAAGTCTATGCGCGTAACAGCTCGTTAATTCACTCAAAAATTGGCGCCGCCACCCATAATTCGAACTGCGCGCTGCCAAGCGGCGCTGTTAAAAACCATCGTTGGAAGCTTTCACGGCAGAACGATAGATGGCACAACCATCGGGGCGCCGCTAGGGTGCTGGAACAAGTACTAAACAGTCTTTCCTGCCGCGACTCCTTCGAGGAACGACGTTTTAGTGTTATCGACCACGGTTTCGTGTTGCATTTCGCGAGTCCTCGTTTTGCACGCCGCTTGTTGTGAGCTTGTGTCCGCGAGATGTGTTCGCGTGGGAAATACTGTGCCAAGACGGTGAAGGAGAAAGTGGCTATTTTACGCGAGGTGGATGAACGGAAGGCCAGC
>NC_139344.1:22829524-22867024 GCF_055883805.1 Amblyomma maculatum
AAAGTGGAAATCGCGAAAAAGCATGGGATTCCACCAAGTACGTTGTCGACGTACGTCCGAAATAGGAAGGCCATCGAGGATGCCTATGAAGCCGAAGATTTCGCCAGCAACAGAAAAAGGCTTCGGTTAGCCAAGTATCCGGAAATTGAGACCGCTGTGATCACGTGGGTGAAAGAAATGAGAAGCGCTGACATTCCACTGAGCGGCCCAATTATCATGGCGAAGGCGGCCGATTTCGCCCTGCGCTTGAATGTGGAAGATTTTGTCGCCTCCGAAGGATGGTTTCACCGCTTTAGAGACAGACATAATCTTGTCTTCCGGGTGTTGTCTGGAGAAGCCAAAGAAGTGGATGCAGAAACTTGTGCCACGTGGCGAAGCGGTGCTCTGCAGCAGTACTTAGAAAGCTACTCGCCACATGATATATTCAATGCTGATGAGACGGCTTTGTTTTATAAGCTCCAGCCCGACAGAACAGTAACATTTAAAGGGGACAGCTGCGCTGGCGGCAAGCGAAGCAAAGGGCGGATTACTGTTCTGGTCGCCGCTAATATGACCGGGACGGAGAAGGTCCCTCTTTTTGTTGTCGGCAAGGCACATAAGCCTAGATGTTTCAAGAACATTAGGACGCTGCCGACGGAATACTCCGCCAACAGCAAGGCGTGGATGACGGGCGAATTGTTTAAAAAATGGCTCTTGAAATTCGATCGGAGGATGGAGCTAGGGAAGCGTCAAGTTCTCCTCATTGTGGATAACTGCTCGGCACACAAAGTCGACGCCGAGCTGAAAGCCACAAGGCTCGTCTTTTTGCCCGCCAACACGACTGCGGCCTTGCAGCCGATGGATCAGGGGGTGATCAGAAACATCAAATGTTTCTATAGACAAGCGTCAGCCCGTGACGTCAGTGGAGATGCGGTGGCGCTGGCGACAGCAGTGACTTTCGTGGTGTAGGCAAAAGCGCGGGTCGTCTGCATTGGATGCGCGGCGCTTGCTGTGTTTTCGGGCATAATTCCCAATATTTCTACGAGCTGTGGTGCGGTTTATTGCTCCACGAGGCACAAAAAGCAAAATGGCACTTGCTTTAACATGTTTCTTGCGGTAGAATAAAGATGAGAGCGAAGGGCAGCGGCATTGAGCGCGACAAGTAGACTCTTCGGTGACGGATTGCCTTTGCGGTTAACATATATATGCGTTGCAGTTCTTCACCGAAACTAGATCAGTTCGTTTGCAACCCTTAATTATCATGATTGCTTTTCGGCGACACGACGAATAGCGCAAGAACAAACGCCTGCAGCTCGTGCCCATTTTGATATGTTATTAAGTTGTAAGAAGTTCAGACGCGATATATTCCGTGTGCGTATGATCCCGCAGGGAAGCTGCACTGTGAGTTCTATTCACTTACAGTGCTGCCCGTGCATATGTTCACACAGAAAGGACACAAACGCTGCTGTGAGGGTAATTGCAATTACTTTGAGCGCGGTCACTCCAGTACGATATTGCTGGCTATAACAGGCCCGGACCTGTAAAGTATATAGCTTTTCTCTGTTTGTACTTTCACGAGTTTCAACCAGTCTCTTCATCACCGGTTCTATAGTAAACATAAATGTTATGACCCGGGCAGTCCCGCAGCATTATTTCTCATTTCTAAATTTTATTTTTGGAGGTCATTATAAGATCATGACGAACGAATTAAATATCCACGTACAATCTAGCTCTGATCGAACAGGATATTTAAGTATATATGGTACATGGAGTTCAATGTCCCAAAGAGGAATCGACTATGAGGGGTGCAAAATAAGCAGAATAAGATGATGCGCATTTGAATAAACAATTTCCATGTATATTAAAAAAAGCTCAACAGATCACGCAAATTTCGCTGCAAGCGATTGTGGAGAACGTTTCATCTGCACTCATGCTTCTCTCCTATAGCAAAGAGAACAAAATGAGAGCTTTCGTACTGGCATTCATGTACATATTAACCTGTGAATGACCTTGCTACATCTGTAAATGAGATAGACGTCAACGTCTTTTTTATCGGGCAGGCGAAAACAAGTTGGCAGTGCACTTTGCCAACATGTTAAAAAGATCTAAAAGATTCAGTTCTTATTTTTAGATACGAAATTCTATGATTTGCTAGAAATGTGATTTCTAGTTTACTATATACAGTTGCCGATAATATTGTTCTTTAGAGTGAGTGCTTGAAGCAATTACAGAAAGGCAGTCAATAGATTTGTCATATGAAAAACACACTTCCAGTCATTCATATTGTCGTCCTCCTTGCATGCGCTAGGAATAGGCCTGGGAGTTGAACAGGGTTGACTATTAGTCTTTCTTATACATTGCGCTTTCTCGTTTTTATTTAACTTAATCACTCACGGCCGTCGCCTACGTACCGCAGCCGCGCGCTGTTGAGGCCACGGAGAAGGAAGCCAATGCAGCGCTCTTCGCCAAGTAATTCTAGCTGTAATCGGCTGATAATGTGCGGAAATACTCTCCAGGCATAAACCAAGCTATTTATACGTATAAGCGAAGCTTACATTGCAATATATTCGACCGCGCGAACTGGTTTCGAAGGCAGCGTCGCTTTGCGCAGTGTAGGCATGCCGCGCTTTTGCCTACACCCCATGTCGTTGCCGATCGCAGCGCCACCTTTGTTTACAAACATGACGCTTGTCTATAGGCGCCACATGATCGAGCGCATGACTTTGTGCACTGGAAACCAGAAGACCAGCACCATCACATTGCTCACAGCAATGCACATGTTGGTGCGTGCATGGGAGCAGGTCACGCCGTCCACAATTGCAAACTGCTTCCACCACTGTGGCTTTGCTGCCGGAAGTATGAAAGAAAGTGGCGACGATGGGAGTCCGGAGCCTCTGCCTGCGGCTGTGCGTGCTGTGCTGCAGGACGTCAGTTTTGATGATTACGTTGGAGTAGACAGCGATGCAGCAGTGTGCGGTGCCCTAAGTGATGAGGACATTGTCGCTGAAATTGTTGGGGAGCAGTCTGTCCCAGAAGAGGCAGAAGACGAGGACGACGACGAGGAGCAAGAGCCCGTGCGTCCATCCGCGGCAGAAGTTATGGGAGCGCTGAATGTCGCGCGCCTTTTCTTCAGCTTTGAAGAGGGGGAAGAAGACTCCCTGCGTCGCATTCGCATGCTAGAAGACCGAGTGAGTACGGTAGCCCTCAGAGAGAAGAAGCAGAAGATGATAACAGACTTTTTTGCTAAATAAATGTTTTTCGTGCCCTCCGGGCATCAAACGGCTTCATTTTTGCTCGCTTTCATTAGTTCGAATTTTGGTTAATTCGAACTGGCCTGGCGGCCCCGTGGAATTTGAATTAACGAGCTTTTACTGTAGTCCTTACAGTCTGTGCGGTGGAGTATCCTCATAACATGGTGGGACCGTGCTACTGCGTCACACTGCAAAAAGGGCCTCGCTTCTAATACGCTTCTTTCTAGCTTGAATTTTGTTTTACTCTATCACATTTTCAACCCCGTTGAAGCCTGAACTGATAACTTTCCACAATAGATATTATATGGAGGCTTGGTTGCTGGCAGCAGTGCCGCAGGGAACGCGAATGAGGCCCAAAAAATCGAGAAAACAGTGGCGATGCATCCAAAATATTGCATGCGCATATACGTTAGCTCTATGCAATATGTCGCGGTGCCATGAAGAAGTCCAAATAATCAAAATTGTCCGAAAAATTTGGGGTCTGAATCTTCAGTTGCCGATTATATACTACATTCACTTTTTTTAAGTTTAGTTTCTAAAAATATTTTTACTCGCTGTATTCGCTGGTCATACTCCAGAGGATGATGAAGTGCGACAGACTGCCTAAAGACAACAACGCTGAAGGTGGACATATGAGCTGCCATCAACGCCAGTTGTAAGGACTGCTATCGCTTGTGGATCCTCCCTGTAACATCTCTTAGTGGAGGTGCTGGGTCAGTGCGGGACAATATGTCAGTATTTGTAGCATGCAAGTCACAACTGTCTAGCCATTTGTTACCAGTTATAGAGCTCAAAGAATAAAATTAAGTCCTGGAAGAAAGGAATGCAATGAGACAATGGTATCCTTGGAATTTAGCATCATGGTTGTGAGTTTTCAGAACTCCTACATGCATGTTACAGATCAGGAGGCTGCAACTCCTAGTTCAAGTGCTGTTGGCTAGCGCACACTGTAGTCTCATTACACTTATCACGAGCTAAGGGTTGTAGCTGGGCTAACCAGATTCTTCCACTACACACAAGAACACTGAATATATTTGGAAGCATAGCATGTCACCATCAATGTGAAACCACGCATAAATGGCGCAGAAGTGTCATGTCCTGTTCTTAGTAGTAGTTAAGCTGCAGCATACAGATCAGATCACGTGATGACCAGCACTCACACAACGCAAAGTACAACCAAAAGTTGTAATAAATTTTTAGAACTAACCTACATTTTTGTCTCAAGACTTGATCTTTCAACTTTAGCCATGTTATTTTTTTTAAAACATAATGACTTAATTCTGCATGAACAGCTCTTAATATGGACATTTATGGGTTTAGTAATGCTATGCATGCGGCTCATTCAAAAGAAAAGGCCAAGATGACCTCGGTGTCACTTTTGACTGCACATGGGACATAATATATGTTACTAGAAAATATTTGAGCGACACTAAATCTCCTCATTTAAAGGAGTAAAGACCCCTAATTTTGACGTTTGCGTGTTATCCTTTATAATGCTGTGCAAGACTTTACTGTACATGGATCACCAAGAAAAATTTGCTTACGATTGCTAAATAATTTATAATCAAATTCCTCCTCCTCGCAATGTAATGTTAGCAGCTAACCACACTGATCACGGAACATGCATCAGCAAACATGCTTACACTACAGTATCGCATTAAGCACAATAAAAAATAGAACGTGAAATAGCCAAACTAAAAAAATTGACAAGGAGCCATCAAGATCTCTTCTATAGCAAAGCTTCACAAAGAATGAAAACCATACTGAATGGTACTGTACAGTTGTTCGGTACTCTAAGTAGCACTGCTTTTTTCTCTGCAGTAAATAACATTCATTGTCCTGAACTGCACATTGCTGCACAGGCTCATTAAAAGTTCATCATATGTATTGCCACACAATATTTTGACAGCTTGCTATGCTAGTCTAGGCTTGACATCAGCTAGCAGAGCTCTCCTCTTATATACGAGTAGTGATGAAGACGGCGATGTTTGTAACAAAGCAAAGGTTGTGAAGAAACGGTTTTGCCATCTTCAATTTCCTTGCGGTGAGGTCTGAGTGCATTGCAGCTCAAACAAATGATTAATCCTGTAATTGAACATAACAGATGTGGTTCTTTTAAAAGACCATTCTTTTATTCATGCTAACAATTTATGATTAAGAAAATAGTTTTCGAAGCCCCTCATATGAAATACAAATAGTAGGTGAGCATAAGGCTTCATAGACAAGCTTCTATAATTACTGCAAGTATCCTTATAAGCTACAGTGATTTCCTCTGAAAATGTATAATAAGGCATATTTGCTGCTTCTAATAGCAGTGACAGGAAACTATACAACTGCTTTAATCAGTCCATTAAAGAAGCTTTTTTTAACAGAATGGTTTACACTCTTAGCCACTATCAAGAACAAACAAATCAATAAATGATTCTGTGATACCAGGTTACTTACCTTGGTTGACTGTAAGGATCTTGCAACCTGTACCACCACAGCGCTCCATGAATTTATCTATCGGCAGCTGCGCACACCGGATGTCCTCTGCACGGGCGGTGCTCAGGCTAATATTCTGCACATAAAGCAGCCATTACAGACAAATAAGATATTATGCAACTGCAGTTATCCTAACATTGTAGACCACGAGTCAGACAGCACAGGGCTCGAAACATAAGATGTCTATTCCCAAAGCTGTAAAGGGCACTTTGAACTGCGGCACGCCTTCCAGTGGACCACAAGAAAAATGCATTGTATTAAAGCACATGCATAGTGCTCGCATGCTCACTACTGAGCACATTTTTGTACACCATAACTGTTGGTGACACCTGGCAAAATCCAGTGACTGACCCAAAAGCCTGAGTACTGGCCTGACTGAGGACAACAGTGCTATGAGAAGACACCTCCACTGTCAGCGAACATGAAAGTGTCAGGTAGCCAGTGTGAATGATGCGAAGGGGCATGCGTTATCATTGTGGCTCAAAGCGCATGACTGATTTGTGTTGATGCAATGAATTCACTTGCACCAACAGCAAGTAAAGTTTTGATTTCACAATTATTTGCATGTTGTTTAATGACAGTTGAACCCTGCAAACAATAAAAACAGAAAGTGCAAATTTCTCGATGCAACAAAACATTTTAGAGGCCCCAGTCAGCATTCATAAGGTTCAATACATTTGGTTTCTTACAACAATAAAATGCTGTCAGACATCCATCTCTCACCAATGAAGATGCTTAAGCCATAACAGGGAAACAAAGCATTGACGCACATCTCCCATCTTTAACATTTTAAATCCTTCCATGCTGCCAACAAGCGCATTTATGAGCATGGCCATCTTTGCTTACAAGTTGATGATGATGACAGTGAACAATGTTGTTTAAAAAGGTTATTTTTGGCAGGTTTCAATTTGCTAGCAACCATTGGACCCTCGTTAATTCAGAAACATGGATGTCGTACTGTCAGCGCGGTCCCAGCCAACACCAATGTAAGGCTACTGAGTCGGAAGGGCACTACGGGTCTCGCACTGGTTAGGCCACGTCCAGGTAAAATTGGTACTGTAAGCAATCGTCAAAATATCGCTCTGCAAACCTGAACAACCTGAAATAGATGTTGCGCAGTCAGCCACGCACCTCTGAAGTGTGCACAGGAAAGCGTGATGAAACACGCATGACTTTGTCTCCGATTATAGGCTGCCTACTAATTTTGGTTTCGCTTTAATAAGCTTCGCGCCATCTGCGCCAGCCCAAGGCAACAGCAGCCATCAGCCACACATCAGCCAGTTAATCGATTGCAGTTGCACGGCATTTCGGATGATCATTGGCAGTGGCAGGCATTGTCTGCGATTCCATCTGCATAGTTCTCTGAAAATCCACTGCTCCGAAAATGTGCACTCAAGTGCTGTTCAGTGTGTCGTGCGGTGAAGCCTCATGTGCAACGCAGGCTGCCTATCAGGAGGCACCATTGCTACTGCATCGGAGGCCTTCACCATTTTCGAGCTTCTGCTTTGATACACCCTTCAGTGTGCGTGCAATAGAACATTGATGAGAATGTGAAAAACAGTCATTGTCACACTATTCTAGCCTAGAAAGCAAGCAACCATTGCCCAATGTTTTGCTGAATAAATTTATCATAACTCAGTTTTTTTCAAGGCCATTTACAGTTCAAAATTCGGATAATTGCAACTTTTTCCCGGTCCCATGCAGTTCGAATTAATGAGCTTGTGCTGTAAGCACTGACACTGAAATGCAAGCAGGCATGTTTGCATTTAACTTCCATCAAAATATGACCACTATGGCCAAGATTAAGTTTCATGGCATTGGGCTCAGCAGCCAAGCACCATACCCACTGAGCCAAATATGGGGCTTTGCAAAAGTGAACAATAATGCCACTACTACAAACAGCCCAGTTTCACTCATTTTTGCTCAACCTACTACAGCAGAACAAAAGTGGCATCACAAATACCTTATGCACGGTTTCATCAACAAGGCCACCAATAATGTAAACTGTGTCAGATTCCAGAGGTGTAGTGGGTAGGACATCTGGAGCATCTGGACTCAAGTAAATCAGAGACTCCTTGGGGAACAGCTTGGCATGACTCTCAGCAGTCATTTCCACCTTGAAAGAAAGAAATCAAATTCAAATATTCATGTAAAATTTCATGGAAAGGTTAGTGCAATGTGCACGGAATGAACAACTCAATAAGCAGCTGAACCATTTTTGAGAATTCCAAAATAGTGAAGGATTCATACCTATGGAGTAGATAAAGCATGCCAGGCATTTTTGTGTTAAGCATTTAAAATGGCGCCGCATTTGCCGAATAACGTTTAGACTTCTCCTCACAGAGTTAAAAAAATTATGGAAAAGCTGTCATGAACGGTAAGATTTCAAATTTCTGTTGCCTTCACATACACACTGCCATGTGCCATTGGATGCTGCCAAAAAATACCCTATGGGCATTGCCTTTAGTGACATCAGTTTTCTTCTCTGAAAGCAAATGTTTCCGAGTTGGAAATTGCTGCCACTGCGAATGACATCATCACGCACCTACACCTGGCCCTGTGTAGTAGTGCGAAGAAGTCTGAAATCCACTGCAATTTGAATTGGCGACTGCATCACAATTTTAAAAGCTAGCACAGCAAGACTCGCTGAACCAGAAAGTTACACGCATTCTGCCCTTCTAAACTCGTGGAATTCTAAAAGCCACTTCAGTTGCCTTTGAGACCATTTGCTCTAAGTGTACTCTAATATACAAGTAGTACCATTTAAGCCTGTGGTGTGCCGAACAGTATTACCTTAAAGTCCCCATTTGCAATGAAAGATAGTTAACTCAAACCTTGATCATTCGAATTTTCGGATAACTCGAACTGAAATACTTTGTCCACCCAAGCTCCATAGAAGTCTGTTTAAAAAGGCCCGTTAATTGGAACGCAAGTCGGTTCTGCCGCGGATAATCATGAGTAACTCAAACTACATGCCGCCGCACCTGACTGGTGCCCGGCATACAGCCAAAAAAGTGCACCAGCAATAGGGCGACATAGCTACAAGGCTGTGTGCCTCCAAAATGACAAGAGAAGATGAAACCACGTAAAACCATTGAAGAATGGGCAAAGCCAAACCGGCAGTATGACCGACGAGGCGGTCACTGGCCCTGCAGGGCAGGGGTTGGTGACCAGGACGGTAGCCGCCTCCTCTCCGTCACCTCCGAGACTTGCAACTAAATACATCTTAATTTGACCCTCGTCAATATGAAAATACTACAGATAAGTCTCACTGTCAGTGCAGTCCCAGCCAAGGCCCATGTAAGACTATGCCAACGAACAGGTGCCACAGGTCTTGCATCATTTAGGATGCATCTAGGTACAAACGGCACTGTGACCAATCATCAAAATAGTCACTCCTCAAACCTGGACTGCATGCTGCTGAGTTGACCACACGCTTCTGACATGCGTACCATGGCAAGCGCGATGAAACATGGATCGCCTCATCTCTGATATACGCCGATTACTTAGTTTCAGTTCCACTTTTATGAGCTTTGAGCCGTTCACGCCAGCCCATTGCAGATGGCGGCTATATCGGCCCCACATCACCTAGCTAACCGGTCACAAGTGGACGGCATTTAAAATGATCATTGGCGGTACTGGACGTTTTCTGTGCTTCCCACTGCACCAAAAATGTTTGCTCATCAAGTACCGTTTCGTGTGTCATGTGGTGAAGCCTCACACGAGATGCAGGGAGTGCACCATCGCTACCATCATTTGATGCTACCACGTCTCACCGTGAAGAATGCTGGGGAGAGGCCCTTGCCATTTTGGAGCAGTTCTGCTTTGACGCTCTCAACAGTGTGCATGCAATAGAACATGGCTGGGAATTGGAAAAAACACCCGACTGTCGTGCTGTTCTCATCTAAAAGGCAGGTGATCACGGCCAATTTTTCACCAAATAAATTTACCATAATGCAGGTCGTTCTTGTCCATTTTTTCGGGGCTACATTTGAATCTTTTTCCAGTCCCGCGAGGTTCAAACTAACTCGCTTTTACTATGTTAGAATAGGATTCATCTCTGTTTCAGTCTCTGTACATCCTCTTTGCTATGTCTCGTCTCAAGACTTCTATCTAGCTAAATTTTATACACCCCTTTCCATTTTGGTGATAGCATGCTTGTCCGTTAAGAGATACCGAGGACAAGTAGTAGTTGACCTGTATTGACAAGGCACTGTGCTGTAATCACAAGACCACTCTCACTGAAAACAGAGTTCTTATACAACAGAAGAGCCCCCAAAACAAAATACATGCACTACCACCCCTGGTCAATATCAAAATTAAAACGTGCATCAACCCCGATTATTTTGGCACGAATCCCAGCGGCTATGCTGCGCTACCAAGCGCATCAGAACGGTCACAATTCATACCTTACCCTATGCTGCGCTTGACTAGACTGACAGGAAGGTTTTTAAAACCCAATTTTTAGTCAATAAATGCATTTTCTGCTGCCACACAAACATCAACAATGCTTAAAAGAGACAGAAAATAAATTCAACAGATCTGCCCTTGTGCCTCTTTAATGTTTTATTGTCCCTTGCACCACTGTGTTGATAATAAATACAAAGCACACTCTGGAGTTCCAACACTTCCCTTATGTTGTGCAAAAGAAATAGAAAGGTTTGCTGTACTTAGCATTAGTGCACAATGGGCATTTATTTACTGGCACATGTATCACAAGGATTTTTTTCTAGACATTTTGCCAGAGGAGTTTAACCATTGAAGACTGCTCTATATTTATTTTGGCCACAGCTGTAGAGTATGCATCAGACCTGTGTAGAGCACTCAAGCCGTGTGCAATACAACTGGAAATAAAACAAAGTTAGCATGCTTGCCTCCTGGCTTGAAGGTCTACATGGCTCTGCTTATATGCAAGTTTCACCTTTATAACCTAGCAGCTGTCACAAGGCATCTATTATGTGCATCTTTCATCCTTGCTTACTTGTTTGGTTTTCTTGGTTTGGTTTATGGGTTTTAACGTCCCAAAGCGACCTAGCCTATGAGGGACACCTAAAGTGGAGGGCTCCAGAAAGTTCAGCACCTGAAGTTCTTTCTCTTTCATAGGCGTTAGTATATGTTTATATTTGAGTTGATGATTTTGTGTGTTTTGTGTGTTCTGCCAAGTTCAAATTTTCGTATGCTGGTACATGCCTTGCAATCTAGATGTCAGTTTGAGATCTGAACTTTAGGTTTTAGCATATTAGTTAGATTTTTTTTTCTGAACAGGCGGCAATGCATATGAGGTTTCTATCTGAAGCACGGCGGCGGCTCAATGGAGAAAAATGCCACTGAGCTCACGTCAGGATATGCAAGGAAACTTGATGTCAATCACGTGATTCAACTGCTTCACCTGCAAACGTTTTTGATCAGGCTATAGCAGCAAAGAGTCTAACCCCCGTCCTTGGGATTATAAGCTGAATGTCTTAACCACAGAGCCACAGTGGCACACTTGTACTGCCTTGTACATTAATATTTGAAATTATTGAAAAATATTCAAAACTTTTCAAACAAATCTTCCATCCACAGTTATGTCACCTTCCCTCCACTCCACAGCCAGCCAAGGAAAAAGTCCGTGCCACTGCCTGAAAACCAGTCATGCCCCCAAGCACCTTCTTTTCCCACTTCACATACCAACGTCCTTGCAATTTTCCTTGCAATCAGAGAGCGTGCCAATGATGGCACACGAATGACGCGACACTGCAATGCAGCAATAACATCACTGCAGGGTGTGAGAATGTGCATACTTAAAAATTATTTGTAAATTATTGCCTCACTTTAAAAGAATTGTATGAGGCACAAACACTCAAATGCCTTTACAGTACAGGATCTATGCATGCCATCAATTCATGCACCCTTTAGTGCTGTACGTAACGCTAACTGCCTATCACTGCCCATTCTTTTGCGCACATTTCACATGTGCCTCCGTGCAAATGAAGCAAGTCATTATATGACTTCATGCCACACTGTTTTGCTGATATTAGTACAAACACTAGAGAGTTCCCATTGCAGGCACATTATTTTGATGAACACAGCTACACACGAACAACTGAAACAAAAAAAGTGAACTCACCAAATATCTTTCAAACCCCTGATGCTTTTCAATACACAACTGATAGAGTCTGCAACATGGTGAGAAATTGGTAAAGTACAGCCGCAGTGGACTGTTGCTATGGCGGTTAGAACCATACAGCCTCCGCAGCTGTGAAGACAGCTTGTTTAGCTCCTGCAAAAAATGCCATTTTAAGTAAAAAAAAAAAAAGGGAACACTCCAAAATATATACCAAGGAGTACACAAAAGATTTCATTCCTTATTCCTGCCTCATAAAAGCAGAATAAATTGGTACACATGGCAAAAACTGCAACTTTTCCCAAACAAAACCGGTTGGTTGGTTGGTTCGTGGGGTTTTACGTCCCAAAGCGGCTCAGGCTATGAGAAGCGCCGTAGCGGAGGGCTCCGGAAATTTCGACTACCTGGGGTTCTTTAACGTGCACTGATATCGCACAGCACACGGGCGCCTTGCTTTTCACCTCCATCGAAAAGCGGCCGCCACGGCCGGGATTCGACCCCGCATCCTTGAGCACAGCAGTCAAGTGCCCTAACCAGAGCACCATTATGGCTGGACTCAAGCAAAGCTATGTAGTGCACAGAGCACAACATTACTGCGGCCGATGAAGACACATATAATGTGTACAATAAAAAAACAGACCAAAAAAAAAAAGACTAAAGAAAAAGAAAAAAAAAAACGGTGAAGGATAGCATAGAGTAGCAGAGGCAGAGTAAAAGGCAATTTGACGTCTTAGTAGAGGTCTCTTTGTCAAGTGAGCAAATAAATGCATGTCAGTTGCAGGCAGGACTGGTTAGTGCACTGCTCCTAATTGCCTTTCACTGCACAGAGAGGGCAAAGAGAGATTTACTATAAAATAAACAATCAAACAGCATAGAACATAATACTAAACAAGCAAATAAAAAATCATTACATGTTGTCCCCCCCTCCTCCTTCCCCCTCAGCAATGTCCTGAGATTTAGATCAGTTAATAACAGGGATGAACTATACACACTGCCGAACACAGCAAAGCAAAAAAGTAGACAAAACATATCAAAGTGAAATACCATTCCTAAATTATGCCACACACAGTGTTTAAGGCATGGTTCTTCAGCAATTACAGAAATCAGAATCAAATTCGCCACGCTCTATTTGCCAATTAATATAAAGCCACTACCCAACCTCACAAATATGTGCTGGTAACAAAAGGCACCAATGTTCACCTACCTAAGTTCAATAGCAGTTCAAGCATGTAAGCTCCAATCATAAACTAGATGGTTAAGGGGAGATGCTCCTCGAAAACATTTTTTTCTTAATATTGATGCTAGGTGAATGAAAATTGCACCACTTATAGAGATTGATGTCCTCTTTCTAAATATGCTTTTAGTTTTAAAATAGCTTAATGTTTTTATATTCTAAATGCCATGCATAAGTGAAAAACAATGCATGTTTGTGCAGCTGCTGTACACAGCAGCAAGCATGGTAGGGCAGAGCCAACTAGTTCTTCTTGTCCCCAACACTCCACTGAGTGCAAATAAGCAACATAGCAACAATCCCTTGGCATGCAATGTTTTGAGACAATTTTATATCTGGTGCCTTGTTTTTAGTGGCTAGCACCAGATAATTTTTTTAATTTGCATGCCCAAAAATACTGCTGATTGCATTTAAACCTAGATACTTGCATTCTACACATCCTAAAGATTATGCATGCCAAATTTGGTGTTGATTGAACTAAAATAACGACATAAAATATTGTGCACAAAACTCATATTCGGCCCAAAATATGAATTCGAGAAAAATGCGATTTAAAGATACAAAAGCTGTTTATTGCTGTTGTAGCAGCACTATCTACATGAAAATTGCACACAATGCAGGCCAGGGTATTATGATACAGTGCACAGTTTTAGAATTCACCAGCATCATATGTTGCTCCCACAGTGACATTGTGAGCAGCATTCTCAAGGCGTGCTTTCTTGGCTATTTAGTGATGCTGAGACCTTGCTTCTGTCAGCCACTGCTTTGTAACCACAAGGTGCACATTTTTTGTTATGGCATTAAACTCCTTATGGTGCACTTGTTTCGGCAAACCAAGAACCACACAAAATCGGGAAAGTTGATTGTATCCAGCACCAATAACGAGCGCCGCAACCCCTGCATTGACGTTCACGGCAAAAATCTCCCTCGGGCTGGCTGAAGGGCGTCGTCCACCGGAGCTGCACACCGCGCACGACTACGACACAACGGACGTGGCACACGCTACACTGCTGCAACGCAGCTCTAGAAACGACGAGAGTCCTTTTCACTTCTTGACCAACTCGCGAACGGAAAGTTAGCAGCGTCCGCGCTCCCGACATGCTGCTCGCTCGCCAGTGCGTTCGCGGCACCGATCTCGCCGATAAAGGCACTCGCCGTACTAGGTCTCCTCAACGCTCGAAGATCCTTATCTTCTTATCCAATGCACTGACGAAATCGTCTAAGCTGTCACTGAAACTTCAGTGCCCAGCCGGCTTCGAGCTGTCAAAAGTGTCGCCTCCGTCGAGGTTAGGCCTAGCTTCCGCGGACGTCTCCACTGCACGCCGTTTCACTTTGCCGGTGACTTCCCTTGAACGCGTGGTTTGATCGGTACTTTCGACACCGAAAGTCACGTTTCTTCTCGGATTCTATCGCAGCGACGAGCACGAAGATGCATGAAATTTTGAAAACACGCCGAAAGAAAACTAGCGGGCCAGCGTGACAGCGAGCTACGCGTCGCATGAAGAGCAGACGAGCTATGGCCGCTTCCCACACTGACAGCCAATGGCGTGGTCGAAATCGCACCACGTGATTTAAATGGCCAGTGAAAATGCTAGGTTTGGGCGGCGAAACTTTTTTTTTTATTACTTGCTGGGGGTTTGTGAAGCGGCAAAGCCAGCTTTAGGGAGAAAAAGCGTAGGCCTGCCGCCTTGCAAAATTTCAGTGGCGTGCGACGCCGCGATTTGACGCGTCACGCGCTTGAACATGGGTCGTATCTGCCCCTTCTTTAGCCACCTTGCATGCTTTAACAGACTTTTTAAATGATTTCGCGACTGTTTTCGGCTCTGATTTTTTTATATATTAAAGAGGAAGGATCAGTGTTGCTGAAACAGTCAAAATCACAAAAGTGACTTTTTTACTGAAAATCGCCGTTTTTCGAGGAGCGTCTCCCCTTAAAGAAAAATACCATACAGACATCCACCTGGAAATTAACATTTAATCAGGGTTCAAACACCTTTTTACAGCTGCTCCTGAAGATGAGCTCTCAACTAAAAGGCATTCATTTATACTACTATACCCTTAATTTGTAACCAAAACGACAGCCCAGGTGACTTCATACAGTTCTTTTTCAACTGGGGTGCAACATACAAATCAAAGGTGGTCATCACAGTGTAGAATGTACTACTCAAACATTGTCACCAGTGTGGATTAGGGACCACTTGGCAACTGTTGCTGGCACATGTATCAGGTTGGGGGAAAGCAAGCTTTGCACATGTGCACATGTCTAGGTTTTGCTGCATGATGCATGTTAGGTGCTATGCTGTCTACATCTTGTCTCCTGTTACACTATGATTGAAGGAATAAAGCCCTGCTAAAAGGAAGAAAATAATCACCAAAACACTCAATTAGGAAAACACTGATATGAACACTAGTAGTGGCTTGAGTGAAAGCACTTTGTTGCAAAATAATGTACAAAATACTACATTCCTGGACTGCTGTAAGGGATTGAAAATTATTCTCTCCCCCTCTTTCCACAGTGTGCAGCTAGGACCAAGGAACATTTTCGTAAGAGGTAGCCTTACGGGTGGGCTAAAGATTCTACAACCACAGCCTAAAATGCTAACTTCGTATGGCCTGCACAGGAGACAAACAATCCTAGCCAAGTAAAATAGCACTCTTGCAGAAACTCTTGTACAGTAGCCATGAATCTACAGTCAAACCCACTTATAACAATACTGCTTGGAACAACATATCGGATATAGCAATGGACTACCGCATCACCGTCAGCTTTTGCATGTTTTCTATGGCAAAATAAACTGCTTGTAACAAAGCTGTCAAAGCGCATTATCGCTTACAGCAATTAATTCTATTCACTAAGTGTAACCCTAAAGGAGAGAAAAAAAAACACAGAAATGCTATATAATCCCGCACCCCAAATCACGCTTGCAATGCCCCAGCTGGTTCATGAAAAGCCAGCAGAGCAGGCCGAAGGATCAACCCAGTGCTGTGAAAGTGAAAACCACATGAGGCCACGCGCACAGATACCGCATACACCGGAGCACAGGGTACACCAACAACGGTGGTGCAGGGAAAAGAAAAGGCCGACTTTCTGAAATCTCCTTCAGTGGAGCAGTCCATTATTTAAGTTTCCGAGGATACGCCTCTCGTAGAAAATGCGCCGGTGTGCCGGTGCTGATGCATTACTGCATAGGCCACATGCACCATACGTAACCGTGTCAATCACTAGCGAGGTTTACATGAACTGTACAAAAGTAGAGTCAGGTCCTCTTTTAGAGAGCAAGGGTGAAAACAGAGGAAGAGAGCAGAGGACCAGCCACACATTTGGTTTTCAAAGCAAGCTCGTTGTCTCAAATAATCAACTCGACCTGCATTCCGTTGAGTTCATGCATACAGACAAGGCTACTGAGATGGATACGTCCAGCAAACAGCTTTCATTTTCCTTTCCACCGTCCCTGTTCCCCTCGGCCCTGTATTAGCTTATTGAATTTCCTGTCAAGAATTGTTTCTGGAAAGTGGGCTTCATTCGGAAAGCTGGTGGCACGAAGGTCCGCAAAGCTGCCATCGATGTAATGATGATGGCGGCGGCTCGAGACTTAGATTTTTGCACACTGACAACGCAAGATTTTACCCACGAGGCAATCATCAAAGCTATTAACCACACTGATGATGCTGTTGAATTGAAACCTATGCAAAAGAGACCTTACAAATGGTAAGTCACTTTGTGATCTTCGCAAAGGTCCACGACCCGAGTATGTGCTGTAATTAAGTACCCGTAGAGAGATGTGAACGAAATAAGCCATGAACAAGCAAACTTGGTTGATGCAAAATTTTTCCTTCAGAGAAATCGACATAATAAGCTACTTTCCTGTCTTTAAATGCCCTGAAGTTACGTAGTTTTTTTTTTTTTGCATAACCTAGTTACGACAATTATCCGTTATGATAATATTTCTTTGAAACTTCAATACTGTAATAAGTGGGTTCAACTGCATTTTCAAAAAAAGTTTCTATTGAAATATGTAACTAGTGAGTAACACTTTCAAAATTAATGTTACAATCATGGCATTACCAGCCTGGCACATCAGAAGTTCTAGCGACAAGAATGTGCACACACCTTATCAGTCATGTGATCTGTATGTCCCATATCAATGCAGACACAAGGGGCTTGAACTTCATAGCCTGGTGAAGAACTGGGACTAAGTTCCTGCTCCTGAAGTTGTCCGTCAGACTTCTGCTCTTTCATCTCTAGAAAGATTTAACAAAAATTAGTTTAAAAAATATACTGCATAGAACAAAACGTTCCCCATACCTCGATGCCTCAAAAAAACAATCGCAGGAGGTTTATAATCCTTCCTTTTCAAGACACCTAGCATTAATTACAGAGTAAATGGCTCTAAACACTACCCTGCAGATAAACCATATTCAGACAGTAGTTTCACATTCTCTATACATGAAATATAGCCTAATCTTAGTCAACCAATACACATTGAAATTTTTATGTCAGCCTTGAAGGATTACACTGCCAGCCAAGAGCCACGCCCCCCAAAAATGACATGCACGACACAAACTATTACATTCATGCACACAAGTGGTTAGCAGATCACGAGAATTGTGCCAACCCCGCTTCCGAGGATGAGCATGTTCCTTGATGCCACGTTGTCAGAGAAACAGAGTATCTTTATTAAGATTACTTCAACAAGTCCACAATGAAAAAAAGATACAAAAAGGTCAATAAGCCCACATCCACACTTGGCTCAGACAAATGCAGAAGTCTGGGTAAGGTGGGTTTACATGGAAGAGAAAGATACAAGGTTCTCAATGCGGATTTTCAGAAAATAGCTAGAAGAGATAAGAATGCCTTCCTGAACAAACAGTGCCAAGCAGTTGAGGACAACAGCCAATTGAGGAACACAAGAGCTCTGTATAAGAATCAAAGGAAGCTTCTGTGCTAAGCTGGGCATGATAAAGGACAAACAAGGCAGGGACCTCACTGAAGCCTCAAGATAAAGAGGTGGCAGGAATACACAGAAAAACTGTACAAGAAGGACCCGGATGTGCAAACCCAACATAAGACAGTTGTGATTATTGATCTCGAGCCGGGCATCCTGAAAAGTGAAGTTGAATGGGCCTTAGCTAGCCTTGCTAAGAACAAAGCTAGCGGAATTGATGGCATTCCAGCTGAGTTGCTTCAAAACCTCAACCATGACGACGCTGTTAACGTTCTGTATACATTATGTCAGCAAATTTGGACAACCCTGCAGTGGCCACAGGATTTGGAGGAGGTCAGTTAACATCCCCATTCCAAAGAAAGGCAGTGCCAAAGATTGTTCCAACTACCACACGATCGAGTTTATTTCGCATGCTAGCAAGGTGATGTTGAAAATCCTCCTAGGCAGGCTGCAGCAGTATGTGGCTCGCGAGCTTCCGGACGTGCAAGCTGGGTTTCGCAAGGGCAGAGGAACTAGAGACCAGATTACCAACCTTCGCTGGATCATGGAAAAAGCAAGAGAGTTCCAGAAACCCATCTACTTCTGCTTTATAGATTATGCGAAAACGTTTGACTGCATAGATCACAGCAGGTTGTGGCAAGCTCTCCAAGAAATGGGAGTTCCAATTCACTTCATCTGTCTCCTCAGGAACCTGTATGAAGGGCAAGAGGCTACAGTCAGAACTGGGCATGGTCTTACTGATTGGTTTCCGATTGAGAAAGGAGTGAGACAAGGCTGCATACTGTCGCCCTGCCTATTTAATCTATATGCCGAGTGCATCATGAGGAAGGCCAGTCTGGACGAGTCTTCAGCTGGAGTGAAGATTGCTGGGAAACGTATCAACAACCTTAGATATGCGGATGATACCACTTTAATGGCAGAAAGTGAAGTGGAACTCAAGAGACTTCTGATGCGCATACAAGAAGAGTGAGAAGTTTGGGCTTAAACTGAACATTAAAAAGACAAAGATCATGGCATCTTGCCCCATCAAGTCCTGGAGCATCAAGGGACAAGAAGTGGAAGCTGTGACAAATTTTCTCTTCTTGGGCTCCAAGATTACCCCGGAAGGAGACTGCACCCATAAAATTAGGAGACGCCTGCTTCTGGAAAAGAGAGCCTTGGCTAGCCTTGACCACCTAGTAAAGAGCAGAGACATTACACTGCCAACCAAGATCCGTATAACTCGTGCTATGGTCTTTCCAGTTGTGATGTATGGATGCGAGAGTTGGACTGTGAAGAAGGCTGACCGCCGAAGAATTGACATGTTTGAATTGTGGTGCTGGCAGAGACTCTTGAGAGTTACTTGGACTGCCAGAAGATCAAATCAGTCGATATTGTCGACCATAAACCCTGACTGCTCATTGGAGGGTCAAATTCTAAATTTAAAGCTCAGCTACTTTGGTCATCTGATGAGAAGAGAGGAATCGCTGGAGAAAGATTTGATGTTGGGAAAGGTTGAGGGTCACCGGAGAAGGGGTAGGCAGCGAACGCGATGGTTAGATGGCATCCTCGAGGCGCTGCAGATGAAGTTACGAGATGTTAGGAAGATAGTGAGAGACCAGAAAGCGTGGCGTGATATGGTCCATAGGGTCACGAAGAGTCAGACACGACTGAACTGAACTGAACGCTGTGCACAAACGTAAGCATGGATTTGATATGACACAGCTACAAGCTAGAAAAAACTTAGCCGCAAATGTTGCACCATTGGCCAGTAAGCTACCCATGAGATTATTTATATATATATATATATATATATATATATATATAAGCTTTATAAGCTTTAGGAAAGTCTGCTAGCAAAAGTAAAAAGCACAAGAAAACATCAGTTCTACCAAATTTCACCACAGTGCCACGTTTATAAGGTTTCACATAACTGAAAGAATGTAGGCCCAGCTTGCCAACAATGACTCTGTTTACATTACCCCTTTCAGACAGTTTTGCATCTGCAGAACCCCTCCCCCTCAACGCCCACTAACACAAATGAAAGACATGCCTGTAAGAAAAAATAAAAGCAGTATACCATGATACAGGTCACTAAGTCAACACCTAAAAAAAAAGCTGAAATGTATCTCTGCATCATGTGGCATCATGAATACACAAAAAGCAGTCTGTTGCCTTAATCACAGCCTAGGCAAGCAGTATATCAGTATCAGCATTGCAGTACCTCTAGAAACTGCAAATGTCCTCCTTGTGAGATGCCTGTTTCAAAACCAAGATAAAACCAGCATAAATTGCTAAGCTTTGAGCATTTAATACAGTTGCACTTCAAAGCCACCATGAAATGAAAAGGTAAACAAAGGCATAAAATGTTCAGCTGGTAATACCGACATAACGAAATCAACTGCATTGCTTAAAAAGGGGTAGCTGAGCACACAGTGATGGTATTTGACTAGCTAGAGCTTGTTTGAACTATGACATGTACAAAGTATGAAGGAATATTTTCAGCACTTGATTAAAACCAGTTAAGTTCAATGCTGCATCCATTCGTCCTTTTAGGTATTCTTGCGCTTACTGCCCTGTTTCCACTGACCCCCACCCTCCATGACCATAAACATTCAACCAAAAAAGTAAAGGCAGGAGTATGCATGGAGACAAGTCGAAAGCAAGAGCGTGCAGAGCTGCCATTTTAGTTTACTCAATTCTGAAATTAAAATTTCAACCGGGAGGGAGCCAAAATAAACACAGCCTGGACACGATGCCTGTGCAACACTGATGTTGCTACCACCAGTCACGCCGCGCACTGCGAGTAATAGGCTGTGGCTTCAAGACCGTAAATAAATATCACCAGCTGTAAACAGATCTGCGGAAATGCATTTCCCTTCCCGTGTGCTCGCATACAGATTTTGTTCACTTTGAATGATGCGATATTTCAGATGATACCAATATTTTTTCGAGATTCTATGACATTTCTGTCATGAATATTCTACACTGGCACAGTTAAAATGAATATAATGTGAACAGAATATTTAATGAAAAGAACCAACTGTGTATAGTTATGAGTACAAAATGAATATTTGTGCGAAACAGCGAAGCACTAGCAATGGCACTTCAAGCCATGGAATTAAAGTTCTATCCAGCTCTTATGATGCAACACTGACCGTCACTAGGTGACACACAACACTGGTCTGTGTATTAATTCTATGACTGTGATGCTATGCACACACGAAAACTTAAACTTTTCCTACAGCGAAAAATCAACAAATTAGTGCTAAATCTCAGTTGATGAGAATGATGAAAGTTTTAGACATGGCTTTCAATATCGGGTATGAAGGTATAGGTTGCTAAACCTGGCTAAACCCTGTCACATCGCCCAATCACGAAGGCCATAGTTACTTATAAGTATCATGCATACTGCCATATGAATGAACCATAACACACCACACAACCCTCCTTCCTGCACAGACTAGCAGCATGTGCTACAAGGCGTCAAAGTGGGCACTGTTAATGAAACAGTCTGAAAAAACTGCCATGCTTTGTTTGACCTCTGTACTAAACATTAGAAACCTATTGAAAAACTTGAAAATGGATTCAATTCATTTTGAATATTTTCTGAACATGACCTATTTGACTTGTTCTGTGAATCGAATAGGAGGATATTCAATGCACAGCTCAAATATTTTGAATATTTGTACTATTGTGCGCAAAAGTGGAGAGACCATGGCTTCGACGGCCAGAGCGGCTGCAGGGACACACCGCGTCGCTGCTATCTTGAGCGGCTCGCTCGCTGCAAGAGCACCCGTCGTGACGCAAGAGTTGCCCTCGCTCTCGGTATGGTGCTTATCATGACTGACTAACTTCTAGTGTGGCATAAGCGCCAGCCCGAGAGCGAGGGAAAGTCTTGAGTCACGCAGGGCACTCTCGAAGCGAGCGAGTGGCGCGAGATAGCAGCGATGCGGTGCGTCTCTGCAGCCGCTCCGGCCGCCGAAGCCGTGGTCTCCAGACTTTTGCGCACGATGGTACATCCTTACTAATGCAACAAAGTGATGCAGATGAGTGTGGAAGCCATGAAAGTACAGTCGTAACCAAGCACAACCACATCTGTGCCGTCTATAAGATATTCAAATAACGTTTGTTACAAACACAAAAGCAGATTGTGGTTTGTTTGTAGTGTGTATTGTAACAAAGCATTCACTGCACACTCTTATTCAATTTTTTTTTCTTCTCGTAACCGCCAAACAATGTAAATTGGTATTAATTTTTTTGTATAGTACACCTCTTTCCCTCTTTTTAAAAATCCAGAATTTATCTGCCCTGAAATGACTGCCTTTCATTTATCTACTAGAAAATTCTCATTGCTCTTCTGGAAGATGCCAATGCATCTTTACACAATTTCAGCTTTTTGTATTGCTGCTACAGCAATAACAGATGGAATAATTACCAAAGAAATTCTTTAGCTCTAAAACTATCATTACAATGAAAACTAAAAGGGTACACATTTCACCCAAATATTAGGACACTAATACTTGAAGGAAATTGGGAGATTGTCCATTTGTTTCCCTGATGTGTAGTTCAGGGCCACAGGTTATTAAAGTGACTTGCATTGTCCTTGCTCTCAACATGACTGCTGATTACATCAGTGATGCGACCATAACTGCCTGTATAGGTGAGCTCAGGGCGACGTTTATTGTGACAGAAGAAGTCTGTTTTTGACAATGGTGATGGAAATGACCCAGCAGCTACACATGGAACTAGTCGACGACGAGAAAGAGCCCAAGAGATGGCTTTGACATACGTGAACAGAGCAGCCACTGGACCTGGCTGGCAGAAACCTGAACAGCTTCGGTGACTTGATTCATGATGACATGGATGGTGCACAGTGGAAGCTAGGGAAGATGCCTCCTAGGTGCAAAGTGCTCAATGCAAGCTGTCATTTGACCTCCTCATGTGCCAATTCTTGGATCTGACGGAGTAACGAGAAATACATGTTACTCATCAAACTCGAAGAAAAGGTTTCACCTGGTGGCCAAGTAAAGATGTACTGCCACAGGAGCTCACTGAAACCTTGCCACAATGCGATCATGTCAGTGACAAGGTGGAGGTCCTTAGCTAACAGCATTTGAAATGCATATTCATAGATTCTCTTGAGGATGTGCCTAAATTTCTTGCACTCAGGCATCGATGCTAATATGTTAGTAAAGATCGACCATGCTTCGATGCAGCACGTAAATGTTTCGCCTGTCGATTGAGCACATCTGCACAAGCAATGCCCAGCAAGAAGCTTGCATATCCCCGGGTGACCAAAAACACCCTCAAAACATGTCCGAAGGTGTTGAAGGTTGTCCAGTTAGGCAAGTTCGCTTCTTGGCTTGTGTACCAAAGTTCTGCAACCTGAGTGAAACAAAAATAATTTTCAGGGTTTGAGTTCGTTGTCTCATTTATTATCCATTCTCACGTGCTAGTCAGATCCAAGCCAATCTCGAAATCTTTGTCATCAGTGCCACTGCAGATGGGGGGAGTACAGAAGATGGAAAGTGCAGGACACTCGAGCACTTGGTCTGGCTGGTCATTGCAGTGGTCCCTGTCCCAGGCAACTTACAGGTATGAAGTTTCAGGTTGGTATTGCAGATTCAGGTATCCCGCACCCACCACCAATTGTACCAGGGGTTTATTTACAGGGCTTAATGGATGAGGATAAAAGATGGTCAACCAGAGCACTGTCACAAAAGCCAAGGCACACACCCTCGGCCTCTTTCTTGCCACAGCCGGCTAGTCTCACAGGAAGTAGATTAGGTCATTTTCATCACCACAATCTCCACCCCAAGGCGGTTTCCTTTCCTACTCAATATCCTCCCAAGCTTTGCCATCAGCCACTGACACACTCTAGATAGGAGGCCTGCGTGTTTCGCCAGCAGCATCCCTGGCCATGTTGTCTGCTACCCCTGACGTCGAATGTTCCTGCCTGGCGATCCTCTGCAACTAGCCTTCTATACTCCCCAGCACGGTGCTCCCCACTTTCCCCATAGTTCCGACTTACTACTAATATTCATTCATCCCCAAGTGCCCACTCCATAACACACGCTAGGTCCCCTCAACTCTTTGTTACTTTCTCCAATGAGCCACCAGCCCAGTGCAGTACCCGACAAAAAAACCATTAGCTGCATTTCTGTCAACATTTGCAGGCCCTTCTACATTGTCTGCCAATTTTATTGATATCTGCAACGAAACTTTTGCCACACCTGCCCTTGTTGATACTGTCACCATCAATTCAGTCATTTCTGCTTGTCTTTGCCATTTGCTTCATGTTTTTCTTACTCTCTGGTGCTTCCCTTCACAATGCGACAGCCCAGCCAGTCGGGCGGTTAGCTGTGCGCACAGCTCGGGTCTACATCCAGTACATTCTGTACACTGGTGAATTTGCTGTACTGCCCATTTGCTCCAATGATGTCATCTTAAGCTGAGATTTCTTGTCGCAGCACCAACCCATTAACGACTTCGCCCACGCCAAATCTGAATTTCCTGCTATGGCCAAGCTGCCCCTGGATGCTGCGGGCCCTACCTATGAGAAAGTGTGTGTTAACGAAGATGCTTACGTGCCTGTCGTCATAGCGCTCTCTTGCGGCCCTCAACCAGTCTGCTTTTCTCTTCACCCAGTCTGGCGTTTTTACTTCGAACAATTCCTTTCCCTCACCATTTGCCATGTTCAATGCGAACCATTGCGTCACCAGAACAGTATCGAATCCGTTTTCATCTCATTTTACTTTGCTTTCTAGTGCCTGCCTTGGACACAATGACCTGATCGACTCCAATTTTACACCTTGTTTCCAGTCTCCCTCCAATGAACTAATGATGATTGCCCTCAACCTTCCTTCCCTTGCACTAGATTCCATCACTTCATTCGACTTCACAAATGCTATAGATACCAGCCTAGGTCCTGCTCAACAAACCCAGCTTCTCAGACTGGTGAATCACTTTTTTCCTTTCTTTGACGTTCATCTGATGTCCTTAGGCCACATTAGACCGTTATTCAAGACAGCTACACCAGTACACACATGCAGTTGTTGAAACGCCCTTACCATGTCTCCCCCACTGAGCATCATGTCATCAAGGAACAAGTCGACATGCTGCGGTGCTACACAAATCAACTGTCCACAAGCCCTTGGACTTCACCAGTCGTCCTGGTCAAGAGAAAAGATGGCTCTATTCGCTTCTGTGCAGATTACCACTGGCTCAATAGGATCACTCGTAAGGACATTAACATGCTCTCTATGATTGAGGATGGCCTTGACTATATCCACAGCCTGGAATTCTTTTGTCTCTCGATTTGCGCTCCAAATACTGCTAGATTCCAATGGCTGACTGTTACCACCTATCTCCATGGCCTCTGCAATACTTTGTAAGACACTCTACCAATTTTGAATCTGTTCTGAAATGCCACTCTAACACTGCTTTCGGCTTAATTTTAAAAAGCGTCGCTTTGCTGCGTTCCAATTGACTATTACGGCCCATTTAGTGACCAGAGATAAAATGCTTGCTGAAGTCCAAACTGCATGCCACCGCAGATTTCCCACAACTGACAACTGCAAAACAGCTTGACAGTTTGATTGACCTTTACTCTTATCTATATCAGTTCATTTGGAACTACGCTTCCATCGCAGTGGCCCTGACCCAACTCTCTTTCCCTGGCTGGTCATCGGAGTGTAACAAAGCCTTCTCCACACTGTGGGCTCTTTTCACCACTCTGTCTACTATTCCCACACTGCACCATATTGACCCCAGCACTGCCACTAAGGTGCACACAGATGCCAGCAGTATTAGCCTAGGTGCTGTGCTCACTCAATGTAAGGTCGAAGCTGACAAATACATCACTGCCTCCTCCAGCCACTGTCATGAAAACTGAGGCCAAGTACAGCACCTCAAGACAAGTGTTTGACCAGCATCTGGGCACTTTACAAATTTCACCCCTACTTGTACAGCCGGCCCAGCAAATGTTGTTTAGGTTATCATCACTGAAGCACTTATCCGGTTGCCTTGCTTGCTGGCCTAACTACCAGGAATTTGACATCTGTGCTGGTTGTCAGTCCAGCAGCAAACACACCAATGCAGATGGTCTATCCCATTCTCCTATCCCACCCAGAGTCACTTCCTTGACCCTTCCATCATAGGAAGTTACCTTGTCTTTATCTCCCAGCCTCATAATCTATGAACAGCAAAAGCATCCCTGAATTGTCTCCCTCATGGCTCCTTTGTCTCAGCAAGCATCCACTACGACAAGCGCCACGTTTTGGTTTTTGGGATTCATTTTTATACCACCCACAGCTACCTTCTTGGCAGATGAAATGGTTACTTATGATTCCCCACTCTTTATGATCAGAAGTACAGTACAGTCCACTGTTAAAGAGAACATAAGATTGTGTGGCCTAAACACTTTACAAAGCGCTGCCGCCGACCACTAGCAAGAATGGACAGCACTAAGTGCATGTTCAGGAAGATCAGCCAGCCATGCTTACTGTGCATGCATCTTGTACGATCGTTTGTCGCTGGCTCTCTTGGGAGTGCTTTGTTAAGCGTGTTAGAAAAACGGCCTCATGTTACCTTTAACAGTGGACCGTACTGTACATGCACAAAAGCCACCCCAAAGACACCTATGCAATTAATCATTCTTGGCAATTTGTGCATGCCTGCGCGTGCTTGAGGTTTTATGGGTTATAGGCAACTAAGGCTATCATTTCTGAAACACAAGGTCGAAAAAAAAAATTACTGTTCAGCAGAAAGACTACAATTTTTTAAGGTGTCATAATTTCTTGATGCATTTTCTTCTTTCAGAAACCTAAAAAGTTATAGTCTGCTATTGCATTCCCTCCTAACAGTAAGTTGTGGTGGAAAGCATTACCTCTGCTGTAAAATACTATGAAATGCTAGTTTTACTATATTTAAGAGAAGGCTCATTAGTTCAAACATCTTATGACTATTGGTGCTGCCAGCAGAGACATGGGAACATTCTGTTATACTTACCAGAAATTAACTCGGCAAGAGATTCTTTCAGTCTTTTGGCTTCAGCTACTCTGGCTTTACGAGCCAATTTCTTCTCCCGCCGTTTTGCTCGTCGTGCAGCAACCACTCTCTCATAACGGGCAAGTTTCCTTGCTGCATTTTTCTGAAAAACAAGAAACGCCAAATGTGACCCCAGAGTAGAAAGCAATTTGAAGAAAACAGATGCCCCTGTAACTATCAAGTAACATAACTGCCCGCATCAATGAGGTGTAGAAACATCCTAAAAACATCCTAGGGGCTCGTCGCCACTATGAATGTGACCATGAATACGCCCTTTCTACTGCAGGCTATAGACCCCATTTACTATCGGGTTTAGCTGGCGGCAGTGGTGGCAACCCTGTATTGTGGAGACGCCATAACGTTGGGCGGTTCGAAATTAAAAGCACATAAAAAATGTTTCCGACGCGTCGGCGCCAGTCTACCGGCGTCCCCCCTGCTATGCACCATTCATTTGTCGAACGCTTGAGACGCCGTTTGCAACGCCATCCAATCAAAGCTCGGATTTCACCGACGTCGTGTCATGATTCGCCGTTGGCCCTCTCTCTTTCTTTCTTCCCCCTCTCCGATGTTGCGTTGTGCGTGCCATGGTTGCCAGTAAAGCTGCAATGGCGTCACATGAATAAGCTCTATACTACTTTTGGCCATCACCCCCTGTGCTTTCTCGCTACTGCCATGCCAGTTCACCCTTAACTCTGGATTTCGACAGGCTGGCCTGCCACCTTCCCGAGCCGCTCACAACAGATGACGAGAGAATATTGCCACTGCACATTCATGCCTTCATAGCTTCCTTCATCTGGTAACCACGCACGACTATCAGCACTGGAGGTCTGCCTAGTCTTCATAAAGCACCGCCGTTTTTATGCCAGTTGGGGCAGGCACGTCAGCGCTATGGTGGCTAGAAGGGGAGGTGTGAGCATCGTCGCGGGCGCGCCGTGTTCGGAGGCGTGCTGGTGTTTCATGTCGCCGCGGGGCGGCGCGCACGTCGCTACCGAGATCCGTCGAGAGCACCCGCCGACCGCTGTCGCCCCACGTTTCGTCCCCTACAGACAGGCACTGGCACGTGTTTTCGCAATGTCTGCGGTGTGTTTTCTTAAATTTGGGATCGCTACGTACCGACGTGGCCATGCCACAGTGATGTCTAAATAGCAAAGACACTGTTTTGCACCTGGATGCAAAGCAGGTTATGTTTCGGCCCGCAAACAAGGGAAGAAGGCGTCTCTTTTGGCTCTCTTACCTATTGGTTCAGTTTCAATGAGTTGAAAACGGATAGCATCATGGACCTCATCTCTCGCCTTTCTGTGAAGAGATTAAATATGGTCGGCTGTGAACAGCACAAAGTGGAAGTGAAATCATTCGCTTCTTCACACTGACAAGGATGCATTTTCTTGTTGCTGGAGAAAATGCATCCAATCAAAAAAAGAGAGAAAAGATGAAGTTCTTGAAGTTGAGACGTACTACTTAAATTCATAATGTTAACACAGCCAACAAGTTTTTTTTTTTTTTCATGTTATTGTACGCTACCCACATTGTGTCGTCTGTTGTGAATTTTTTGTGTTGTCTTCTTCACATTGTTACAAAGGTCCCATTATCTGGCTGTGTTTCGTAAATTCATTTATGAATGCATCTGTGTTTGCCAATCAAACCTCAATGCCATGTGTGTATGCCCATTTTAGCATTGCATATTAGCTCCTTTTTACTTGCCTTATTTATTTCCTTGAGCACAGTTTTTGTATAACTTGCAGTTCTACCCTACATTGATGCATATTTTCTGTTCATTTTCTTTTGATGGTGTTTTTGATGTTCAGTTGTAAGAGTGCGTCAAATAAAAAAAAAATGTCTTTCTTATTAAAGCTTGTACGATATAAACCTAGCTTTTTGATGTGCAAGTCATCAAAACAAAGCATTCAGGTATGGTTGCTGATGCTTCTACCTGAATTGAGACGTCGTGGAGAACACTGCGGCGTCAAAGCAAAAACTGCACGCACGTTGTTTTGGTGACAAGCTCACGGCAAGTCATTTCATTTGATTCACCATCTTTCAGCGCTTCGGGGTGCCAGCAGCGCACGCAGCTAATATGCAGGGAAGCAAGTTCAAACATAGTTTTCAGTGCCAATACATGCTTTGCTGCGAGCCGTGAGAAAAGTGTGCCAACTAGCCTTTGTTGTAATCCGTACGGTATCGTTAAATAGCTGCAACAAAAAGCGGCTGCTACGCGCGCGCGCGTGCGGCGGGCGTCTTGGATTCGACGGCCGCGCCGCCGCATCGGGATGAATTCTCGCTCCCTCTCCGGCGTACCGATGCTGACACCTCTCCTTCTAGACACCATATCAGCGCTATGAATGTGGCCATGAATACGCTCTTTCTACTGCAGGTTAGTTACCTCAACCTTGCATTCGTTCGAGCGACCCATTTTTTTTTGGGGTGTCGTGCCCCCTTGACACTCTTATCTATTGCGTAGATTGATTTGTCAGTCATGCTTTGCATACTGCATAAATGCCTATCTCACTTTGTTACTGCATGGGCTGGCCCGGTGACACTGAGCTGAACCCCGGACTGAACCCTGACTCACCCACATCGCTTGAATCCATTTCATCAGCAATTGCATGCATCGAACGTACCCAGAACAAAATATTGTGTAAAGTTTCGGTAATACGATCCACTCAAATAAGCATAGAAAACGTCAGTCTTTCAAATCGCATTGATGCGCTTGAAAAGGTCGTGGATGCATACCAATCCGAAGAAAACATTTCTAGCTCGGCCACTAAGCTTACCATCGAGAAATCACCTTTAGATATCAAGGCACTTAAGAAGAAATGCAACGACTGTGCAAATCATCTTTGTCGCACAAACCTGCTTTTCCTTGGTATCAGGGATGTAAAGGGCGAAACTTGGGCGGTGACAGAGTCAAGTGTTATCACATTTTGCTCTGAGAAGGTTGGTTTAAACATTGATAGCTCTGAAATTGAGCGTGCCCATAAACTGGGTTGCTTCCAAGAATCAAAGAATTGGCCTGTTATAGTTAAACTAGCCAATTACAAAACAAAGTAACATCACCTCTGCTGGGCCCAAGTTGAAAGATCTGCCATATTCAGTACACCAAGATTACTCAGCGAGTTTTCGATTTGCCCATGAAAAACTGTTCAAATATGAGCAGCAAAGCTCTCCTAATTTCAAGATGCGCTTTGAAAAGCTAATCATTGGCAAAAAAGTGTACAAATATGACGATGACTCCAACTCCATGCAAGAACTAAAAACATAGCAGTCACCGCGAAAACACCGGCACCCGGTCTTGCCGCCATATCAGCCCATTCAAGCTCTCACCAGTGCGTCTGCGTATCGAATCATGTCTGTCGTGCTCGCAAACGTTCGTAGGTTCATGACGAAGAAGGAAGCTGTGGAAGCTCTTTTAAAAGACAATCAAAGTAATATTGCGGTATTTACTAAAACATAGTTGGCTCCGGACATCAGTAATGATGAACTGCTTGATGACATGTCATCTTTCACCGTTCATAGGCTCGCTACGGCTAGTCGTAGGGGCGGTGGTGTTCGTACTGATAATAAAATCGGTTACACCTTCCTTCCCTGTTGATGCTGCATGTCACCATGAAATTCTCCGTGTAAATGTTTCACCTCCCGGAAGCACAAATATACTGACTGCCTGTTGTCACCCACCGGATTGTGATATCTTTTTTACTAACGATCTGCACTCAGTCCTTCTTAATTTGAATTTTCGCTTGCCTAATGCCAATAATTTTCTCTGTGGCGATTTTAACTTTCCCGGTATTGATTGGATGAGCATATCTGCATCCTCCAGCCATTCCAATGATTTTATTGACCCCGTTCTTATGTTTAACTTTGCCCAAACTGTAAGCATGCCAACTTGTAATAATAACGCACTGGATGTAGTCTTTTCCATCGACCCCAATTTGATACAGTCAATGCAATGTGTCAGTGGTGTGAGTGATCACAAAGTGCTGCTGTTCCGCGCCTGTCAGACAAAATTCCATAAACACATACGCGATTACAAGCGGGCAGGCATGTCTGGCATAAACAAAGAGTTGGAAATATTTTATCATTCCTTTCATGAAACTGCCTCTCTAAAAACTATGAATGAAAACTGGTCGTTATATAAGCACAAACTCTTATCACTGATTCATAGGTACATCCCTCTCGTCTCTATTCATGGTAATACAAAAAAAAAACATGGAATTAAAACGCTTTGAGAAAGCTATCTCGAAAGAAAAAACGCCTTTTTTTGTGCAGCGATGACATCATATTCTGAACTTAAATGGGAAAAATATTTTACTTTCCTGAAGGAATACACAAAGCTTTTGAAACGATCGAAGAAGGTTCATCACCAGAACCTACTCTGCATCCTCCGTACCAACCCCCCAAAATTTTGGAATATACTTGCTCCTACACTAAAAGCCATAACATTTCCTTATTTAATCAAAGCAAAGCCCCAGTGCAGACTGAGCAGCGTTCCGATGTCATGAATTCATACTTCTCTTCTATTTTCACACATGAACCTACCCTGAACACATACACCCTACCTCCTTTAAACTTTGCTCAGATGTCCCCGATTCATATCAATTCTAAAGGAATCGCATCGCAAAATTGATAGACAGCTTAAAGCTATCAAGTAGCCCTGATCTTGACAATATCCCTGCAAAGGTGCTTAAATCCACAAAAGTTATTTCCAGCTTTATATTAAGGATCATATTCACCCAGTCCTTAGCAATTCGATTCGGGATGAATGTAAACAAAGTAGAGTATCCCCAGTGTTCAAAACAGGAAACCACTCTGATACATCCAATTATCAGCAAATTTCATTAACTTGCATAGTCTGTAACATCATGGAATACATCATTTACTCCCAAGTTGCAAGCCACCTTGACAATAACTCATTTTTCTTTAAGAACCAGCATGGCTTCCACCCCGGTCTTTCATGCGAGACTCAACTCTTTGAATTCACTAATGACCTTCACTTTACCCTTGACCCGTCCTTCCAAACCGGCATCATATTCCTGGACTTCTACAAGGCATTCAATCGCGTCCCTCACCAGAGACTGTTTAAAATTTCACGCCTTTGTACTGATTCACTACCTTTACCTTCAATTAACCGTTTCCTTATGAACCGCTTTCAATACACAGTCATCGAAGGGTATCATTCTGCCACTCACGAGGTAATCTCGGGCATACCGCAAGGATCTGTGCTTGGACCATTTCTATTCCTTATTTTTATGAATGACCTCGCCTCTGGCATAGCATCATTCATAAGTTTATTCGCCGACGGCAGCATGTTATACCATTGCATTTCTTCTCACGATGATCAAGTAACCCTTCAGAACGACTTACGTAAAATTAAAACCTGGTGCTTGGACTGGATGATGGAACCGATCGTAACCAAATGCAAATTCATGCAGGTCTCACATATACGTGTCAACATTTCCTATAAATATTCACTAAAGGCAACTATAATATTACAGGTTGAATCTTACAAGTATCTCGGCGTCCTAATCAGTAATAAACTAACATGGAATGAGCATACCACAAAACAAGCTGCTGACACTTTGAGGACTCTGGGCTTCATTACAAAGTCACTTTCACTATCACTGCCATCCATTTGCAAACTTGCGTACGAAACTTTCATTCGCGCGAAGCTCGAATACGCATCCGCAATTTGGTCCCCTCATCAGATGTACTTAACTAGCGAAACTGAATCCACCCAGAATCTCAATCCTCGTTTTATATCTTCAAATTATGACTTTCACTTCAGCATCAGCAGTATTAAGACATCTCTTGCTATCAGCCCACTAACCCTAAGACGCAACATTTCGTGCCTGTGCCTGTTCCATAAACTGTACCCCAACTTGTGCCATCTCCGTCATTCTCTACTAGTTCCACCATTGCGTACATCATCTCGTCGATTCAACTACATGAGCACCCAGCGCTTACATGGATCTACTAACAACACCTTTAACAAATCTTTTCTACCAGCCGCAATTAAAGAATGAAACAAGCTTCCAGAACATATTGTAACTAAACGTGACCCTACTAGATTCAAAAGAACGCCTGACATGTCATTTTGCATTATAACCTATTGCTTGCATTTCCTTTTTATCGCAGCGCCTCCTCCTTTTGAATTGTTTGTATTTGAACATTTTGACATTTTGCCTCTGTTTAGACCATCAACAATTGTTATTTTTCTGTGTTACCTCCCCCCCCCCCCATGTTAATACCCCACCCGAGGCTTTTAAGGGTATAATAAATGATGATGATGATGATGAATGACCGACATTTCCTCTTCTTAATAAAATCAACAGGTTCACACAGACAAGAAGCTACTGCTAATCCTGCATACCAAGCTGAACTGTACAAACACCAATCTTTCACCTATGTATTATATTAAAAGGAAAGGACAAAAATCTTAAGTCTAGACGCTTTCCTCCATACACACTTTCTAGGTTAAAAGTCCTTTATTCAAAGGGAAAGGGGTGCTAGAATTTGTGTGAATACGGAACTTGTCTATTACCCCAATGTAGTAAAAAAAGAAAACAAATATGGGGTGCCCTTGGTACCCCAAATGCAACTGCAAACATTCCAAGAATTATACTATGAGCACAAAAAATGCCTTTATGACTCAAAGCAACATAAAGGACTCTGAGCTGAAAATTTTCTTCAATAGCAAAGTGTACTACAAGCAATCACAGTGCACTTACAACTGTGCCACAAGTGCAGAGATTTTTTACTAAACATCTGCTCCCAGAATGAATGCAAAAGAATCCTTCCCAACATATTCTCTAAAGAAATACAAACTGAACAGAAAAAAAAATTTATTAGCCATCTTCCTCCTGTAAGAAGAAACGTGAAGGAAAGAAAGAAAAAGCAGATGTGCAAAAAAGCATGAGCGTGCAAAGGCAGCCTGTGAAGTGTAGTTGTTTGCAAAAACATTTTCACCTGGTCAGCTGTTCCACACTTAAGCTGTGAATTACTGCGAACCTGGTTTGTGCCAAGCACGAAATTTCGACTACTTTGGAATTTTGTGTTTAGTTCACCGCATTCTTCAAAACCAGGATCTGAAATTTCATCCAAATGAGACAATAACTGATGCTACAATATCATGCAAATAGAAATTTGCTGGCACTAGAGTTCTTTCTATTAATTATCTAGTGTCACAAGTCCTTTTAGGAAGGTACCTTTGGATTTTCTGTCATATCAGTGCAAGTACATACCATCATGAAGTGTACCTAGATTTATTGTTTGTCTTCTTTCATTGTCAATGTCAGATGTGGTCAGGTAAGGTCAAATTCACTGTTGTTACAAGATTAGAGTAACAATTATTGCTCCATCAGGCTGCACACCTAAAAGTGGGTCATTTTTTAAATGGCCAACATAGCAATAAATATTTTTTATAAAGTGTGTGAAAGCAACTGATGTGCAGTTTCGTCGCTCTCATTACGCTTTGAGCCGTTCAAGTGGGTTAAAATAGGTTCACTGTCATCATGGACCTCACATTGGCAGATAGTGTTCTGTCTCAAGGCCATTTTGAAAGTGGTTTTAATACCCCTGTCACACAAACACTTTCGATCCTCATTGAACTCGATCTGCATTTAACTCAATGCAGATCGAGGTTGTCACACGGCAACTTTCAAGCGCAATGGAGCTCAAGCCTGCTTGACTTCAAGCTGCTTCCTCAATCACTCGAGATTTCAAGCACACTCGAAAGCAGTCGTCGACACCCTCGTCATCAGCAAGCTTTAAAATTTGTAAGCAAATAAATACAACAGAACTGCAAATAATAACATATAAATGTATTAAAAGGCATGATAGAACATTTTTAAATCATTGTTAGAACATTCATAGAACATTAAAGGTATACTGAACAAATATCCAAGAATGAGAAAGCACTACAATTGCATTCTTAAGGACGATTACACTAGTACAGACACATAATTCGGGTTAGTTTTCAGCGGATAGCTGTATTTTTGACATTTTCTGAGTGGCCGCCGGGTCAGAGGCAGCGCGCTCCCGACTGCGAGCTGGCGGGTGTGAAGTCACAACTACCCTCAGCAACGTTATGGCCCCGCGATCCCGCCGCCGCCGTCCCCGCACCTGAAGTTGGTTGACCGGTTACACACAGTGTCAGTTCCCCCGCGTCGCACCGTGCACAATGCTGCGACCTGTGGAATGCTGCACACGAGGGAAGTCGAGGGGCACACGTGCAGAGGGCGCGTATTGCGGACAATTGTTTGCACGCTGAGAGGGAACGATTAATTATGCACAGAAAAAAAAAAAAAAAAAAAAAAAAAAAAAAGCACGTCCGTCCCTGCGCTTTGTGTTATGGGGGAAAGGAAAAATGAACAGACGCGACCGGCCGCGATGGGGGTGACGTGATATCTGGTTTTGTCAAGCTTTCACAGGAGCCCGCTAGGTGCGAGGATTTGGGAAATATTCATTAAAATACTTACTTTCCACTCATTTCTGCTCGTAAAGTGGATTGTTTTGGTAACTCCCAATGCGATATCTACTATCTGCGCTGGAAATCTCGGTGGCAATTTTTTTATTCAGTATACCTTTAAGCTTGTTTATATTGAGCTAATTTTATAATCTCGACACCACGGTCCACCGCTTGCAAAAGATGGCGTCCTCTTCGACTGTGTCGGCACAGAAACTATGGAGAGAAAGAGAAACTGCAGCACTCATAGACTACTGGGAAGATAGATTAGGTGACCTGAGACGCCAAAAGCGAAATGCTACTGTGTACACTGAAATCGCGCAATCATTACCTCAATCTCACGTTTCTTTTTGAGACTCATTGCGAATGACGGCAAAGGACAGCAGACGACAGGCCACCGTGCTTTGGCTGTCGGCAGAACATTTGGCGTCGCCTAGCACACACGAACGAAATTTCTCAATGCTCATTGAAAACACCTGTGTAGCACCGGATGCTTCAAACCTTCTTGAAAGCCTCAGTGCAGATCGAGTTCAATGCGGATCAAAAGTGTTCGTGTGACAGAGGTATAATATGTCATGGAAGCTTAGCAGCAGTAGAAACTTTGCTCGGACAGAAGTTTGACTGCAGCCTTCTGCAAAACTTTGAAGTTTACAAAAGAAAACTTGCACCCCTAAAAAGCTGCTTTGCGCAAGACATCGCTGTTCCATTTCTCACGCGTGCGAAAATGCTTACCAAAAGTTACATTGTGGGTTTAGTGCCCTCAAGTGACCTGGGCTATGGGACGGCGTAGTAGAAAGCTCCGCATTAATATCGAACTCCTGTGGTTATTTAATGTGCAGCAACATCGCACAGTACACGGACAACTTGCGTTTCACCCCTATGGAAACGTCGCCGCCGCAGCCAGAATCGGGGCCATATTCCGAGTTTGCGTCGTTATCGAAAGTGTCGCTGTCTCCCTAACTCGAGTTATCTGATTGGTGGATACATCGGACATGGATGTCAGTTTGATTGCCACCACTTCTAGTTCCGGCGTCAACGGCGATGAGGGGATGAGGCACTTACCGATAATTTCTGCACAGTATTATCTGACGAGTCCTCACTAACACTGGCAGGCAAAGAGGGTCCTTCGAGGGCCGGAGGTGCAGCGTCCATCTGTAATAGAGAAGCGGGTTCCTTTATCGACGCCTGAATGAAGGAAATGCACTGTTTATCCGGCGGAACGCTTCCACAGCATATCACACGCTTTTGGCAACAAATGTACTTTACTTTTCATTATCGGTTGAAGTGTAGTTTATTGAAATGTTTGAAATGACACCAGATTAAATATTAGGCTTCTGGACATCATGTGTCATCTCCCTCTTTAGACCAAATCTTCACATCATGAACCACGATAATTATGTATTCACAAAATCAATGTACCAAAGTCGATAAAAGTCTGCAAATACTTCAAACAAAATAGCTTCGATACTGCACTATTTGAAACTACGTTCAGATACACAGTTTACAAGCTCGGCGCTTGGCAGCTGTGAAAGGAAACATGCATGGCCTGGTTACGTGGAACGTGAAAACGAGCTTACAGGCAGACTTGGTTTGCAACAGTGGCAAAAATTAAACGAAGCACTTCACAGAACCACGACGCTCCCACGCCGCGCACGCCTTCAATAGTTTTGAAACAAGTTGGATTGAATCGGCTTGGCCGTTCATGGTCTCGCCGAAAATCGATCTTTCGGACAGTGACGTAATTACATATAAAAGTGCACATTCAGTACAGTATTTTGATTGCAAACACAAGGTTGCCTGCGTTCTGCCAGAAAAAAAAGGAGACACTTTTTTATTATTTAGGAAACATGCACGTTTTTGCTTGCTGTTCCACAGGGAGAGCGTGAACTAACGGCGCTAGTGGCGCTGCAGTTGACTCTTGCTTAGGGTGCCTGGATGCTCTCTCTCGCCCCGCTCCGTGAACGGAGCGGGGGCGAGAGAGAGCATCCAGGCACCCTACTCTTGCTCCTTGCCGG
>NC_139344.1:22872024-22909524 GCF_055883805.1 Amblyomma maculatum
GAGATTACTGAGGCAAATGCGGCCTCTTCGGCTGCGCCAGTGTCATTTGTTGGAATAGTTGCAGAGGTCTTTTCTGTAAATGTGGAGTCCATCACGCTAATGGACTGAGTTTATCTTCCCCAGTATTTTGCTTCATCAGTCTATCTCGTTTCCGGATTTGCTCCGTGCGCTTTGCTCAATTAAGGCCCGAACTCTTGTCTGGTTTTAAAACATGCAAAAATATAAACTCACACGAACAACATATTTTATATTTGGCATTCAAGTTCTTTTAATTTGTGGGGCAAGGAGACAGAACCTCAACTATTCAAAAGTGCTTGCAAACAAATACATACTCAAACAGCAAACATAATCTTGAAATACACATAAAACAGCAAAAAAAGAAAGCACATCTGCAAATTGGCCTTAAACCATACAACGAAAGTTTACAAGAGGCCCAAACTGAACTCATTTTTTCACTGGTAATATCTTAAAAGTCGGAATGGCGTGCGACAGCACTGCAATTGAAAATGCGATAACCATGAATAAAATCAAAAAGAGGGTGATATTGGTTGATTTTAAAGCATGATCATAGCTAATTAGGCTGGGGGCGCCTTCGCTTTGTTAAGAGGAGCACGTACCCTTTCGTTGCTGAATCCCTTATGGGAAGCCCAGAACTTTCGGGCACGGCTACCACTATCTTCTGGAAAGTAGCCTGAATCTTTACTTTCGAGCAGCGTTTCAAGTCGATGACAATGAAAAATAAGAGAAATACATTTCTTCAACTCTTCCATAATGTCCCTTTGTACGCTGCTTGAAAATAAAGATTTAGTTCAGACTACTTTCCAGAAGATAGTGACAGCCACGCCCGAAAGTTCCGGGCTTCCTATAAGCGGCTTACCAACGAAAGGGTGCTCCTCACTCAAATCCTTACCAAAGCGACAGCGCCCCCCGCCTAATTGGCTATGATCATGCTAGAAAACAAACTAGTGCATTATTAGCGTCTTGTTGATTTTATTCATAGTTGTCGCATTTTTCCTTTTTTAGGCGATAGCCTTCGACTCATGCTCGCGGATCGTGTCTGTCCGTCCGTGCGTCCGTAACGCTTTCGTTACGTTGGAGGCGGTAGCTGGCAGTTGACATGGCCCAGCACTAGCTGGACGTAGGGCTTCCTGACATTACGTTAGGCAGGAGCTGCCAACTCGGGCCTCCTTTCATGTGGGAGGGTGATATCAGAATCAACGTGCCAAGACCGTTGCATTCCCGTTATCCCTAGGCCACGCAGGCACGTTCATACGGCTCGGCTAAAGCGGGGCTTTATATGTCGGCTGGTAGCTTACGATATCGTGTCATCGCGAAGGTGGGTGTGAAAACAGAGAGAAAAAGGTGCCTTAGTGGAGGGTTTCTGACCACTATGCTGTAGAGCCTTTATTTCGCCTCATCACAGTTTAGTGATCTAAAGTGCCCCTAGAATTTTTTTGTTGTTGCACGCTCCTCCAGCTTTCAAAATGATTGTCAGTGAACAAATAAGTTAAAATTGGGCCTATTGTAAACTTTCGTTGTGTAGATTAAGGTCAATTTGCAGATGCGTTTTTTTGCTGCCTTGAGAGTAGTTCTAGATTATGTTCGCTGTTTGAGTATGTATTTGTTTGCGAGCAAGTTTTTGAATAGTTGCGTTTTTTGTCTCTATGCCCGGCCCCAAATAAAAGAACTTGAATTTAATTTATAAAAAATACTGTTTCTCTTAGTTTACCTTTTGGCACGTTTCAAAACATTGTTCCTAACAGGACATTCTGAATATGGCTTCGCGCCCGAAGGCGCTATGCGCACATCTGTACTTGTGTGTTTGTATCGCAATCGCAGAGAGCTACATTATTGCAAAATATATTGATGGATAAAACAAGGCTGTATAAGGAGCAGGAGTCTTTAAAATTGAACTTGGGATATACTATCTGCTAATGTTCCGGTCAGTAAAATAGCTATTATGCGTACTTTTTAAATAAATCGCACTCTGCGTAGCTCGATAGACCCCTACAACGTTTACATGAACCATAGCTGTAACCGGTTTTCGACCCAATTACTCAACTGAACACGCTCCTTTCGGGTCGATGTAAACGTTCCTAGGGTTCATATGAACGCTATTGGGTTGGATCCAGAAGTCAAGGGTCGAGTCGAGTGAACTCCAGCGCAAGGAGTGGGTTGGCTCGCTCTACCCCGCTGCAGGAAACATGTAAACGTGGCCTAATTGAGAATGGAAAACGGCAAAGATGCGCGAAAAAAGAAAACGGAATCGGGTGCTGTCTGTTAGTTCTGCGCCTTGGCACGAGGCGCCGCCGTAACCGCCGCTCGTCTAGGGAGCCTCATTGAAGGGCGTTTGCATCGAGGCTCCCTACGCTCGTCGAGTCGGGTTCAAGTAAACCCGATAGGGTCGAGTCCACTCAACTCGACCACCCCTGTCGGGTCCATGGCTGACATCACCTGAGAGCCAGGCGGGCGAGCGGAGGTTCGCTATTTAGTTTCGACCGCGGCCTTGCTGATAGCCGCTTCGCTGAGAATCTTCGAAACTGGGGAATTATTTTTGCTGATCCACCGTTAGGCTACGGAAAATACGGAGTCGATAAACACCGTTCAGCCGATTAGAAGAGTCGGCAAGCATCGTCCCTACTTCGAGTTGATGATCGATCAATTCGGTCTCGACCTGCGGGGTCAGTTAGCCATCTTGGTTAGAGCACTTGGTAGAGCTATACAGCCTCGGCCACGCAGTAGTCCTTCATGAGTTCCGGTACCGGAACAGATCACGCTTTCTTCGCCAGCTAACATTCCGAGACGGGTGAATACTGACTGGTACATGAACAGAAGCTAAACCAGAGACGGGAGTAACGACTGCTGCGGTTGAAGGTCTTCAGAGGCTTGCGTTTATGTGATCAGACTAAGTCCATGGTATCTTAATTGTCGCACAGGTGCCCTCAGGAAATCATAAACGTCCGCCGACCATATTGGTTGCCGTATATCTTATAGAGGTATTTGGGCAGCTGCTGAAAGAGTGGCAGCGCGCCTTGCTTCGTTAGATACCATTCAAGGACAGCGTCCTTGTTCGAAGAATGATATGCGGGGTTCAAGAAGAATGAGCGCGGCGACTCTATGCTCGCGAACAATGTTTCCGACTATACTCCGCAGTGTCGCCACTTCCCTTTGCACGCACAGCGAGTGGTCGCCAGAAGGCGGTAAATGCAGCCTTCGCCCCATTGTCAACAGATTCGCTACGCTTGCATAAGCGGCCGCCAGAAGGAAGATGCCCAGAAGAGCTGCTTATGACACCGTGCGGCCTTGCGCGGAACCAATCAAGCGCCCTCATCCTCCTTAGGCAGTCATCGATAGGATGCTTTGCGCCAGTGCGTTCGTGTCATTGTGTCCTGCGACCCTGTAAGCGGCGGCTCGATGAGGACCGCGCGGAGCCCAGTCGGGAGTGCGCATCGCACGGCGCGCGTGTTGCAAGAAGGCCGCGCGATGCAACCGGCGGAGTAGTCAGCCCACAGCCTGCGCAACGTGGCCGAAGTGGTGGTGCCTCCACCGCACACGACGGGCACCTGTGGCGCTGCGCCGCGCGGCATTATCGGAGGTTGCCGCGGTCGCCGACGCGCGTAATACACTTCGCAAGAGCAGGGCTCGTAGCACCCCGCAGGTGCCATTTTCTTTTCCCCGAGCTGTCGGAAAGCCCTTTGTCCGTCGGCCGTCTTTGTTCTGCGCTTCATTAGAAGAGCGCCTACGTGTACAAGGCAGCGCGCCGCCGGTCTGGCCCCGATGAGGATACAGGAGTAACCGCGGGAGCCCGCGGCGAGCTTACTCGTTGCGTCGCACGCTAGAGCTGTATAGCATAGCTTGTATGACATGGCTTATATATAGGTGGTTGGTTCACTGCGAGATGACGGGTTACTTTTTTACTTCACCGCATTGGTGCACACAATCCTGCCCAGTGTTCTTGCCTATGACAGGATGCACCGTCATTATTGTATCGCCTATGGATTCCTAATTCAAAGACAGTCTACATTGTAGCGCAACTATATCGTTTTGGCGTAGTTAAGGAGCTTTTTTTTATTATTTTATTTATTTTTTATTTTTTTACGCTCGCTAGGTCTTCAGGTCAAGGTTCAATCCCTGAGCCCTTCCTGGCTGTGCTCGTCAAGAGGATGGTTAGGTTCGGTTGTTTATGGGGTTTAAGACCCCAACGCGACTCAGAGAGATGCCGTAGTGGAGGGCTGCGGATAATATCGGCCACTCGGGTGTCTTTAACGCGCACTGACGTCACACAGCATACGGGTGCCTTGCATTTCGCCTCCATTGGAACGCGGCTGCCCCGGCCGGGATCCGATCCTGCGTACTTGGGTTCAGCAGTCGAGCCCCCTAACTACTGAGCCACTACCAGTCCCATCAAAATAAATGTTCGAAACAGTATCATACAGTTTTCCACAGTTTTCCCACAACTGAATGCAATGTCTAAGAAAACTGTACTTGCAAGTGCACACGCCTGATTCGGCGTTGTTCCGCTTCATAGGCTGCCCTTTTCTTTCCTGCCTTCGCGGCATAGTCCAGGAGTGTACCCACTGCAGGGCACCTCCTTTCTTTATAACTGGTAATAACCAGACACTAAGACGCACACACTTTTGCATATGCACTCGCTTCTTTAGGTGGACCATTGTAGCCTTCGCAGAGGAAGAACACTCTTTTGTCCCGACCTCTGCTGTGAGTGCATGGTAGCGTCGCAAAACATCTCTATCTGCGGCCGCCTGAGTTGCTACATTCCTTGGTAGCTACGCTGCGTTAGGACGTAGCCATCGGCCTGAAGAATTTCATTGCCCCAAAGAGCGATATAGCTGACGCTGTGCTCCCAGTCCTTGAGTTTTCAAGTGCGGCTGAAGCTCGCATCGGTACATGCAGGAATAACATCTTGCAGACGCTTGGGCGAAGGACCGCAAAAGAATCAGTCAGGGCTCGCATGCGAAATGAGGCATAAGCAGAGCAACGGGCCGAGACCAAGCGCAAAAGGCGCATATCTTCGAGGTGGTTTTTCTGTGTTCTTTCCTTTTCTCGTAGCTCTTTGCGCTGTTTCGCAATGCATATGCTACAGTTTCAGCTATAACCCGCAATCTCGCAACCGTTAAAAACAACAAGATACTGAAGTGCTGTCTCACTATGTATAGCGAAGCCATCATAGCCGCTAGGACCATCGAGTTCAGTTGCCTGTATATAGGGGTGCATTCATCATAACCAGGCCAGACGGAACTAGCTAGGTCATAAATCCAAGCAGTATATACACCACAAAAACAATCATTTCCAAAAACAGGACGGAGAGCTTCAATCTCTCATCGTTTGCGTGATCCCGAATGTATACCCACACGATTTTATTAAGCTCCAGACTTTCCATTCACATCAAATAATTTAGCAACTGAAACGTGAATTTGTGCAGCAAAATCCGGCGTGGAAGAGATGCTATACAGACCGACATAGCTTGCGAATATATAAGATCGCCAAAGCAGCAGAATACGCAGCAGGAACTGCGTTTAGAGGTAGACTAAATGCATAAATACCCGCCTGCTGGGGTACATTTTAATTTTTCCGGTAGTACGCACGCCACTTTTAAATCTGCAATCCCTGTAAAACGAAACCTCGTTGGTCATTCGGATAGGTTTCAACAGAGCGCCAATGTAATATCTTGGAGGCTAGTTGTGATGCGGACGTAGCTCGGGTTTTTCCAGTCGCTCCGGATGAGGGCCCTAGTGAGGGACGCGTTGACGGGCTACAGACAAGGCCAGCAATTTTACAATATCCGCCTGTGAATCTAACAGCATTTTGCTCGCGCAGTCTTGTTGAGCCGTCGCTTGCATTCCTGACTTACGTTTAATGGCTGGCGCAGCGATTTATTTATTTTTTTATTCACTTACACTTAATGGCTGGCGCGAGGATTTATTATTATTATTTTTATTTACACAAGTACCTGCAGCACCTCAAGGGCATTATTGCAGGGAGTGGGGAGAAATTTGAGGGAAACTTAAGTCTTAAATGAGCATGTAACAAAAACGTAAAACGGCTAAGCACAGTTGGTAAAAGCAAGAAAATAACAAAATACGTAACACCGATAAGTCATTTCGACCGCGAACGGTCTTCAGGGCGCTGCAGGGCAGTAAATGGAAAGGGTACACTATCGCATGAAGCGCAGTGCTATCCAAAAGAAAATAAGTAAACGGGATGATATACGTCTACAGTAGAACGTGTGACAACAAATACTGAAACTCTGAACACGTTTTACATTCACCAATGATCTTGGGAAGCCTGCTCTAGTGTGCAGAAGCATGCGGAAGAAATTAATTACGGTAGACGTCAGTTCGACAGCGCATTTCGAGAACTTTCAGCTCGTGATCACGTCGTTTAGAGATGAATTGGAGATAGAAAATGTACAAGATCTTGTTATACGAAGATTTGATGGACGCCGCCGTTAAGGTGCAAAACAAAAAGGGTCCAGCTACATAGTTTCCTTTTCCGTTTTTAGCCGCCATCCCTGGTGATGGCAGCTATCGGCCGCGCATCAGCTTGCAAGTTGAATCCAGCAGCGTCATGACAGAGTGCCGTTGACTGGCATGTCGCTAATCTTTGTTGTTTCTTTTCACAAGGTGACTCGCTGTTCCGGCGCCAATCCGTTCCCCTTGGCGCCTTCACTTTCCTCCGCGAGCTTCTTTATCCTGCTCTTCAGAGCGCCGGAATCACTGTCTTCGTGGTGAAGCCCCCGATAGTGAGGAGAAAATGAAATTCTGACTTGGGAAAAGATTTGCGAATTTTATCCATAACTGTACGCGCTGACACAGAAAGATTTAGCATAGCGCCAGCGTATGCAGTTTGCGCCGCTACCAATCTGCGCGCGCAGTCGGCGTCAGAATTATATGCTGTTTGTGCACGAATAAGAAAGTGTGTTTGTCCGGGATTGGAACGCGGACGGACCCAAAGGAGAATCCTACCCCTGGAACAACGTGCCACGCGGCAATGCACGTACCGGTGATGCACACAGTACGCACCATGACGCTTAAAAATCCGCACTTGCGAGAGGACATTTTGAAGTTGGGTTATAATGGACAGTCTACTAATTTCTTTGGCTTTTCTGTGTCAGTCGACAGAGCTCTGATGCTGGTCAGGAAAAATGGCAGACCGCTTCGGTTTTACGTAGATTACAGGCAACTTAGTAAGTCGACAAAGAAGGATAGATATATACTGCCGCTAACCGACGACACCCTCGATCAGCGCCGTCATGGCCGCTATTTTTCATCTGTCGATTTGAAAAGTAACACCATATGGTGTCTATAATTTTAACGAGATGCCCTTTTGCTTATATGTACGGCGACCGCCACATTTCAGCAAGTCATGAACGCTGGGCTGGCCAGACTGAACTGGCAGATATGGCCCATGTGTCATGTTTTTCGCCGAGTATACCTCGTGCGCCCCGAAACGATTCTTAGGGCTATGCGGAACGCCAGACTCACTCTTAAGTCTTCGAAACACCTGTTCACATACGTTGAGCTGAAGTTCCTTGGGTATATCGTGTGGGGAGGAGCGATCTCCCATCGTTCCCGTTAAAGTCGGCTTTCCCGCATGGTAGTTATTTTAGCTATCACGAGATGGTGCCAGCGTAGATAGTTGACAGTTAAAGGCCCACTGTCCACCCTCCGGTCGAAAATATTTTCTTCCCCGGTGTCTGTGAGAATTCGCCCCCAGAAGGCAAGGCCGCAAAATGTTTTTGAAAGGAGTAATACCGCAACTTGCCCTACTTTTTGAAGTTAGATCAGGGTAGGATGCCTTAGAACACGTCTCAACAAAAATAAATTTAGCCAAGAAGATGACACATGTACAGTATGTGGTAAATCCATAGAAACAATTGAACATCTTCAACACGATAGTGATGGTATCCATCCGGATTGTCGATGCAGGGTCACTCTTCCTGAGGCCCTGGGATTTAGAGATACCAGTGGTCGGGGGAATGAATCTGCGGTGGAAGCTAGCAAAAAGCGATTAGAAGATTGGTGGCATAAAAGCAGAAAAGTGACATAACGTTAGAAAGGTAGAAATAAAATTTGAATAAATGGAATGATGGTATAGCTAACTGATCTAAAGCATTATCCAAGACACAGAAAGGAAAAAAAAAGCGAGCAACTGCTACCACCCAGTTTCAAAGGGGATGCTCCTATATTCCATCCATCCATTCCGTCCGTCCATCCATCGATCCATCCATCCATCCGATGGATGGACGTATGGACGGATGGATATCCATCCATCCGTTCGTCCGTCCGTCCGTCCGTCCGTCCGTCCGTCCGTCCATCCATCCATCCATCCATCCATCCATCCATCCATCCATCCATCCATCCATCCATCCATCCATCCATCCATCCATCCATCCATCCATCCATCCATCCGTGCGTCCGTCCGTCCGTCCGTCCGTCCGTCCATCCATCCATCCATCCATCCATCCATCCATCCATCCATCCATCCATCCATCCATCCATCCATCCATCCATCCATCCATTCATCCATCCATCCATCCATCCATCCATCCATCCATCCATCCATCCATCCATCCATCCATCCATCCATCCATCCATCCATTGATTCATTCAGCCACCCATCCATCTATCCACCCACCCACCAACTCATCCATCCATCCATCCATCCATCCATCCATCCATCCATCCATCCATCCATCCATCCATCCATCCATCCATCCATCCATCCATCCATCCATCCATCCATCCATCCATCCATCCATCCGTGGTACGCTCGCTAGCGCGCGCGCGACCACGAGATGGGGTCGGCGGTTTTGAACATTCATCCGTATCTAAACGATGAAAACCTATTTATCCCCCTATTAAAACTCCGCAATCGTCAGCCACGTATACGCCTGAAGCCAGATCCTGAGAAAACTGCAGCCTTATCATCCTCATCAACATCGCCGCACAAGAAACTTGACAGAAGGTTTCTTGTTTTCTGCGCCTACTTCAGACGTTTACTTCGGAACTTCGCCTAGATCACAGCGCCAATTATTCAGCCACTAAAACAAGCAGTTGAATCACCACCTCATACTAAGTCAGTTCGATCAAGATGCCGGCAGTTAACTCCACGCGGACGCCAACAACAAAGAATTAACGCGGTGTTTGTAAGCAATTCCGAGTAGGCGCTGAGGGAGTTATTCCGTACGCTAGTCGAGATATTTCCAAGGCGGAGTGCAATTGCTCGAGAACAGAAAAGGAGTGCCTCGTCGTTATCTGAGCCACAACAAAGTTCCGGCCCGCCCTTTTCATGTGGTCACCTACCACCACTCGCAGTGTACGAGCTCTCCAATCTTAAAGGGCGACTTCATCACTTTTTGAGAATCGCGCAGTATTCGCCCCACAGCATTAAATAAGTTCAGAGCAGATCGGTGTTGACGTCAAAGACCTTAATATTTGTAATTTGCTTTGTCTACGCTCACACTCTGCGGTACGTTATCGGATACCGCCAACAAGGCTCCTTTGCTTTCGGTAGTATCGTTTTCACTTCAAATCAAGGATTTCTATGCGGAAAATGCACCGGTACAGACCATGACCTCATACTGCGCCCCCCCCCCCCCCTCCCCACAGCCGAGCTCTGTGCGGTGCGAAGAAGACTAAAAGCCGTCGCGGAGTTAATCGCTGGTTGAGGCAATGTTGTAAGTGCTGGCACCAAAATATTTCGCACGCGTAAACGGCAAGCTTTAAACATTCGACTCCTGGAAACTCAAGGAATTCTAAAAATGTACAGTTCCCCTGTAAAGATCCTTGTAGACTTCTAGATGGAGCCTTGGCTACAGAAGTACGATATCACGATTATGTATATGGTAAATCTGGCCGAAAACACCATGATGTTGGCTGCTTATCTCGAGCACCTGCGGAGCCGGTGCCAGGAAAGATCATGATGTGGAGGGCATCTTCCTTGAGGCACTGAACATGGCAGATACGGCAGGTCGGCAGCGTCGTCATCTGATGACTCGCCTTGAAAAAGACAAAGATGCGGTATCTCGAATTTTTACATTCAAGGGTAGGAGTGCGGTGCTGGTATAAGAACTTTGACAGCAGCCAGAGATCATGGCTCGTCATATGCAGCCGAACTGTTTCTCGTGTTCCAGAAAAATAATGTTGTCACAAATTCGCGAAAGTACGTTCGTCAAAATATAAGAACTTCTCGCGACTGCCAAAGGCAAAATATTGGCTGTGGTTAGCTTCGGATAAACCTAATGAGAAGCGATAGCTTAATTCGGTAACTGTTTTTGCTATCAGTGTTGACAAAGAAGCGGCGGCGGCGGCCATCTGTGCTGCTCGTCGCTCACGCCTTGCAGAATCATCGCGACGGCGTTTCGCAGGACGCGCTACTCACGTTGTTCAGGCGTTTTCTCCGCCGCTCTTCAGGATTTAGCCCATTCTCTTCTCCTCCGCAAACTTTCAGCTCACAACGCAATGACCTCCGGATCGTCAAATGCAGCCACCCGACGATCGTGACAAGCCCGGCTACTCATGCAGTTGCTCTTCCTCCAAGTCCATGGCGCGGCTTCTGCTGAGGCACGTCTCTATATATTTATACTGACGTCAGCGATAATGTGCCTAGCTCACCCCGCAGCGTTTCGCGCGTTAAGCTACTTCCCATGTCAGTTGACCTTTGACCTTGACCTTTGGTGGGAACATAGCTACCCCAAGTGGTTGTGGTTTAAGCTACAACTTGACCTCGAAGCTGTTTAAAGGTCACTGGTAGCACACTGTGACCTTGGCTTTACCTCGCGTAGTGAGCTTCCCCCCCCCCCCCCCTCTTGCATACATATGACCGGCGGGTTTTTTCCACCCAGTCGAATCATTACATGCTCCGTTTTGGCCCATAACCTACGTCGCAGTCAGGGAACAAATGCATCATCATGGCGACGGGCTACTAACGCGCTACGCTGAGTGTCGCAAACTTCATGTGGAGACGGCTGCTGAGTCAGCCAAAGCTTTGATCGAATGCATTGCCCTCCGGCACGGTGTACCAGCAGTGCTTTTAAATGATGGCGTTTCCGCATTTCTGGCATAATTAACTCAACCAGGAGATCCTTCGTCTAAGCTGCACCAGCCGCCGCCAAACTACTGCTTACCACTCGCAAACCAGTGGGCCGATGGAGATGCTAGACAAGACTATGGTCGATATGATCGCCATGCACGTGAACTTCTACTATCGAACCTGGGACGAGCCCTAGCTGTATCACTCCAGGAGGCTTTGTCACCTATCCGGCTGGTGCATGGCAGACAAGTCACCACAATGCTTGACGCTATGCTGCCGCACGAGCCTCTCCAGTCGACGTAGCCGGTGATGTCCAGCTAATCGGCGAGAGCGCGGAGGTGACTCGGCAACTGGCAAGACTCTACGTACAGCACTAGCAGCATACCGACGCTCTTTACTGAAACCTTAGGAGACGAGATGACCTTTCCCACCTGGAGACTAGGTCTGAATGTAGACACAAGGTCTCTCGTAAGAACGGATGAAGTGGTACTCTGATCCGTGCACTGTTGCTGGCCGCATATTGGTGAACTTAACCACGATATGCTGTCATGCGTAACACGGCCATCGTCTCGCCGCGACCCACGCCTTAACATGGTGCACGTATTGGCCTCGAGATCGAGCACAGTCGTCACCTTGCGGCTCAGCGGCGAAACCTAGTCAGTGTGGATGCGTTTTCGCGTCGCGTGCCAGCCCGCAGTGATTTACGCGCGCGCATGCGGCGTGTACACGAGTGTTTTTGTTTGTTTCGCGGTTCCTGCGAGCTTTTGCTTACCTATATGCCTCTTGCAAAATAAATATTAACAGTCAATAACCCCACGCTTCATTGAAAAAATATATATACATATATACTTGTCCGTATCGAGCATGTCATGCTTAGATAAGGACATCATCCGTCGCGGTCTTCGGCGCTTGAGATCCTTTGACATGCAATGTCTCAAATGAAGTGGTACTGTCGTTACCGCCGTGTCAAAGCAAAACAGGTCGTTGCCGTCAATAAAAGTTAATGCAAACGCTCAGAAATCGCATATTCCCGTTTCTGTTTGGAATACCGCAGCTATTAAAACATATGCCACCGCAGACTGTTTCATATAGCAGAATGCAGTTTGAGCAGACCACTCTATGCCTGCTATGCCGTCTGTAGGCACGATAGAGTTGTGTGAGTACTTTTTTTTTTTTTCTTTTAGACCTCTGTCGCGGTGTCTCAATGGTAAGGACGCTCGACTGCTGATTTCGAGAACGGGGGATTCAATTAACAACCGTTTCGAAAGGCGTTCCTCTGCTGTGGGATTTTACTGCACAATAAACAATCCGAGGTGGTAAATGTGGTGTTAATAATGAAAAAAAAAAAACCGACACAAAAACCAGCCTCTGCAATCATCCGTCATAGCCGATGCCGCTTTCATGCGTTAAACCCGAGCCAATATGCATTTCTTTTCTTTTCTTTTGTTGTTGAAGGCATCTGTGCATCCGTAAAAGTTTTAGTGAGCCCATTTTGCTTTAGAGAAATGCTCGAATGTTTGGGAAACATATTCCCTGCACCTAATTGTTACCCTAAATATTACATAATACACCTATATCAATGTACTTTACTGGTAGCCTATTATAATCATTATAATCCCTTTTCGTCCAAGTCCTGTCTTCCTACAAAACTCGTCATTTCTGATAAGGAGAGTAAAACAGCTTCATGTGGGCTTTAATATCAGTGTTTAGTTCGGGAATAAATACATTTTTATAGTCGCATGATAACATGGCCTCCATTTCTTTCGGAATAGTTTTATATCCGGGATCTGTTTTGGAAGCAACGCTAATATTTTACTTCGCATAAGATTTAGTCACTGCTAATCAATTAGTGACAAAGAAATTTGCAGCCTGTAAAATTGCTTCCTAGAACATGACAGTGCCCATGCGCAGTTTATAACGATGTCTTCGCAGCAAGTAATTCGTAGCTTGCACTTTAACGTTACTGAAAATTAATCGCTGCTTATTGTAAATTCTGTCAAGTGCGTAAAAGTTCTCTCACAGGGTGAAATTTATTCGCATTGCAAAACAAAATATTTACACTACTAATTTACCGTTATGTATTAACATCACACACATCAGAAATCCTTTATACTTTCCTCAGTTTCAGGAAATCATTTACATTTAGTGGCGCATGCATTAATACACTATCACATTCTATGACAGTGACCGCAAAAAGCATCTCGGCAAATTCAATCCACTCAGCGCTGTACACGTGAACAATCAGCTTTCCTGTGCGGCGAGGTTTCCTGTATAGTGTCGGCGTGATCTCATTTTCGGGGAATACTTGTGCGTGGTTGTCTGGGGCCAGAGTTGATGTGCACTCAGTCTAAAGCAACTCGCCATGCAGTGCGCTGCCAATGCTGCATGTAACCTGCTTAATCCTCGAGTAAAGTACGATATAGTGAACCAGGCTGCCTCGATTCAATCTAAATTACTGCAGGTCAGAGCACGAACCTTGTATCTGCGTGGGCTTGACACTAAATGCGCCGGTCTCACTCGCATGAGACACGTGCAAACTGTTTAAAAGTCGATAAGAAAAACAAAGCTGACATTAGGCAGGCCCAAGCATTAGGCGCGTGAGCGCGGTACAGCGCAAGAAACGTGCAAAGTAAATCTAGAAGACTGGTGGTTGCGTGCTTTAATTGTTTTCCTAAAATCCGCTCTTCTTCTGCTGCATTGGCGATATCCTTGGATTTTTTTCTGCAAAATTGCAGAAATACTGCAGAATACACGTTTTCATCGCCAACAAACCCGCCGTAAACTCGGAAGCAGACCTACGCAGCGTGCGTTTCTGCGAGCGCCGCCGGCTGCCGATCCACACTACCGGAGTTACGGTGGCGCCACCTTTAGGTCGATCTCGCGGCGAATAGTGTGGCTTCAATTGTATTACGAGTGACCATAGGAGAGCCCTTCCGTATTTCCCCTAGCGACAATCTTCATCTGCAATGAAGACATTCCGAGTCAGTGTGTGACTATACGATTGCAGTTCTTTAGTTTAGCATCGGGAGGATTCTTCGTCGTTTCGGATGGAGACAGTGCAGCTCCCAAAGAAGACGAAGCGCAATCTCTTCGAAGAGGGTGCTGCAGGCAGGCCTGATCGGTTTTTGGGGTTTTCGCTGTTTATTTGTTTATTTATTTTACCTTCAGGGCTTATAAAAGCATTGTAGACGGGAGGGGAAAAGTTACAAATGGGACAGTGGAATTGGATTGAAGGAAAAAAAATGGGGGAAAGAACAACAACAAACAACAAAACTGTACTTATTTTAAACACACGTGCAACTTGAAAAATATCAGGTAAATTGACCGGGACAGATCACTGCATGTAAGATCAGTTGTTTCTGTACCAATGTATGTAGGAATGAAGTACACAAAAAAATGAACGGGATGTGTGAGCAATTAAAAATTTCACAGTAAGTTAGTAATGGAAATGCCAAAGCGATGTTTGTTGGTGATAGCGACCAGGTCAGCAGGTAAGTTGTTCCAGTCGTGACATGTTCTTGGCAAAAATGAGTGTCCATGCGTCATCGTGTTTTGGCGAGGTATAGCAACTTTGTAGCGGTGATCGACACGTGCAGAAATATAAGGGGCGTGTATAAGAAGGCTCGATCTGAGTTGGTTGTTGTGGTGATAAATCTTATGAAAAAAGCAGATACGGGAAATCTTACGACGGACAGTGAGGAGCGGCAAATTTAGACTTAGTTTCACGTTAGTGACGCTTGCAGCAAGTACGCTGATAATTATTGATGATAAAACGAGCTGAGCGATTTTGTACACTCTCCAGGGTGTTATTTAATGATACGAGGCCGGAGTCCCATATGGCCGAACATATGTACTATACAATTGTTTTTTCAGTGAAGATGGTGCAATTGAAAACTTCCGTTTTTCATACCCAAGCATGCAATTGGCTTTGGATGTTATTTAGTTAATATGGGTCTTCCAAGAAAGGTTATTCGTAATATGTACATCGAGGTACTTATAAGCTGAAACAGAATCCAGTGGGGAATGTTTAATAGAGTATTTGGGACTGACTGCGAGAAATTCGCATTGTGTTGCATTTCGTAGCGCTCAGTTCCATTTGCCAAATAGAGCACCAAGAAGCGATGTTATTTAAGTCACTCTGAAGTAATGTCATATCAGAATCGTTAGTCCGTCTCATTAGCTTTGACATATTGGGTGCGGTTAGAAAGAAATGCAATTATCCAGTTAAGTACTACAGGATCGATGTTAAGGCGACTGAGTTTTAGAAAAAGAAGTTTATTATTAATCTTGTCAAATGCCTTGGAGAAGTCTAGGAAATCACAATGAGTACCGAGCCCTGAATCCAAAAATGAATGTAGATCATTAGTGAACATAAGTAGCTGTGCTTCGCTCGAGTAGAATTTTCGAAATCCATGCTGGGAAGGGTGGAAAAACTGTCTATAGATTCAAGAAAGATAGCGAGGTTGGTGAATATCACGTACTGAAGCAATTTGTAAGATATTGATGTCAAGGATTTGGGGCGATAGTTGGATGGTTTGTATGAGTCGCCAGATTTGTAAATACGGACATCGTTTCCTGTTTTCCAGTCTTTTGGTAAATAACTCTCCTTAAGTGATTTAGTAAAAACGAAGAGCAGAAAATTGAATAGAGCAGTATTCAATAGTGTTCTGTAAGAATTTTGATGTGATTCCATGCATCAAAACCAAATGTCGAAGTTCGTTTCAGTTGACTAATGATAACTCTGATTCCGGCCAGCTCAAATGTAGTGGGATCCATCGGGAGAAAGTGAGCATAGGGAAAAGGCGGGTATTGAGTGGCTGTGGGACTAGAGAACGAGAGGGAAAAGTGACATAATAATGCAGCACATAAAGGTTCAGGGACCTGTTCGCCAGATTCATCAACCAGGGTGATTGTTCGAGCGTTGGAGCTCTTGATAATGTTCCAAAATTGCTTATGATTTGTCTTTACTAAGGAAGGAAGTGTGGTGTCAAATAAGTTTAATTTCGCTGTTTTCAGAGCGTTTACATAGCTTTTTGCTGCCATATTGTATACGGACCACCGGATAGGGCTACACTTTATCTTAGCTTGGCGAAAGAGCCTTCCTTTTTTACTAGGTAAAGTGTTGTACCAGGGGGCGTTAGATGACTGATGGATCGTTCTTAATGGAATATATTTGTCAGTTAGATGCAGAAGTTTACTTTTAAAGGATGAGCAAAGTTCGGCAACCGAAAGCCTCGAGTTGATTGGCAAAATGGCGCCGAGAAACGAGGAAACATCCGTGTTAATAGCATCGAAGCTAGCTTTTTTATAATCTCGAGTAAGTTCCCCCCCCCCCCCCCCCCCTTGATCGCGTGGATGGAACTGAAAACGAGAAGTGCAGTATGTCGTGGTCGCTGAGGCTTGGCACGTGTGACACCACAGAGGTAAGCTCAGGAGCTGATATTAGAATTAGGCCAATCAAAGACGATGGTGATGGTGTTATACGTGTTGGTAGCTTAACAATTTGCTATAAATTGAAATCATAACAAACAGCAACAAAATTGGAAGCTTCAGTGGCGGTAGAACAAACGCAAAAATCGGACCAGTCGATGCTTGAAAAATTAAAGTCTCGAATCAAAAATATAGTCGCACCAGGAAATTGCACAGTGATTTGGTTCAAACAATCGTGTAAACCTTCCAATGAAATTTTTTTAAAAACAATACTTATACAGCACCAAACTATTTCTAAGTCCCAAGCAACAGTTATGGGAAAACACTGAAGCCGTTCATCGACAACAATTAGAACTGCCCCGCCCATTCTATAAGCTCGATCACAACGGAGTGTAACGAAGCGACTGTTGCAGTCAAACAGTTCATTTGAGGATATTTTCTCAGAGAGCCATGTTTCCGTTACGACAATTATATCTGCTTGCGAGGCATCAATACACGCGCGTTAAAACAGACCTTTTTATTGTTAGGCTGCGAATATTAGTGTATACAACAGAAACGTTCGATACTGAGCCGCTTCCCCTCGCGCATTCCTAACGTTTTGAAGAGTAAACTCGGCCGGAACGTGTAGCCTTGGTAGGTGCGGCCTCGGTATCAACCGTTTGGCTAGTGGATGGCACCTCGCGAATGTTGTTAGTAAGCGCGTCAAAAACGTAGCATTTGCCGTCGGCAAGCAATTTATCGTAGCTTGTACTTTGTTTTGAGAAATTTAGCGAACTCAAGAAGACTCTTTCGAGCTTGTGTAGCTGGGAAAAAGTCCTCGCTCATGCCAAAATTGCTATCATGAAGGCCAGGCCGCTTGGAAAGTAGATTCTTTGGTCTTGAAGGTCGCGAATTAAGCCATAAGAGGTCTTGTTTTGTCAGAGTCGAATCGGCCAATTCTATGAGCACGCACTATTGCATCTGATGATACGTGGAGTTCAAGTTGTCAGAAAGAACAGCTAAATGTTTTTCTTCTGGCTGCTGGGGTGTTTCTGAGAAATCATCGTTTATTCCGAAAAAAAAAAAATTATTATCACGACGAGAATGATCTTCCATTTGATCAAGTCGAGCGCGAAGGACTACGGAATCTTGTTTGAAGTGGTTAATGTTTCCTCGTGCGTCATCTATGTCCAACTTCATATCTTCGAGTGGAGCGGTTTGCTGCTCAACTTGCTAGACGTTCATTTATTTTGGATATGGTGTTGGAGAGCGAGACCTGTTCTTGCTTAATTTCGGCAATAGTTTGGGACAGGGTAGCTTAGTTAGCTTCTATTCTAATGCATCTCTCATTGGTTTCTTTTACCATCTTAAACAATTTGGCCATATCGTTATCGCCCGGTCCCGAGTTTTCTTCGACATCACCGCACACCAAGAGAAAGAGCGAGCAAAACGGCGCTACCAGTGTTCCAAGGCATGAAAGCATAATAAATGGATCGTCTGATTTAAAGCATTTAGTACAGGGAAATGGACGACTAACCTACAAAAAAAAAAAAAGACAATAACGTGCAAGTGCATAATCCTCGAGGTGCTTCCATGCCCACTGAAGCAGAGCTTTTGGATCATACTAGTTGCGAAACTCCGCTTCAAAAAGTGACCGAATTTTGTGCGCAATATTGGAGTGTCTATGAATTGTCGCGCCATCTGAAAGCGCTCAATACAAGCTTTTTGGGATTGCCGTCGTTGTCTTTTGGAAATCAAATGTTTCTGTCCTCTTTTCCATCTTGATTAATTATATGGCTGTTATCTTAATAATTTATGCCACTGCAAGTCTTCAACTAATTTTATTTTCCATAATGGTTGTGTATTTTCAACAATCAAAAAGTTTGTAATTTGGATGCAGTTTCTTTTAATGACCGCGGGTGCCGCCACCATTCGTAAACACCCGATGTTTGACCAATCAAAAGCGCCGTTTTTGGTACATGGACCCTATGAGGAGTTTCGCAACTGGTAGTATTCAGGAGCTCTGGACTGACGAGGGAGCGCTCGGTGCCGGCTTTTAAGCACTCCGTTGCTCGAAGTGGTGATGTCGATAAGGCCGGCTTACGATGAATGAGGCCTGGGTTGGCAATCCCGTTGGTAAAACAGCAGACTATGTGGGTCGGCTGGGGCAATTCAGTGAAGCATTGTTTAGGCAATCCAGTAGCCTTTTTGCTTGAGTAGTGTGCTCCAGTTTTGAAGGGCGTTCCCGCACCAAGACAGCAGTAGTTGATAGCGAAAAGCTGCACAAAAGTGACGATAACGTGTGATTGCATCATCATCGAGGTGCTTCCATGCCCATTCTGGTTGCACTGGCTCATTGCCCCCTTCCGTTGCCCATGGTGGCATGTGGTCTATGTTGCCACCCTGCCCATACGTTAAGTCATGGCAATATACAAGGCAGAAACTTTCTCATGGCAGTGTATCCTCCGTCTATGTCCTCTTACACCCACAGAAGTTCTATATCACTGCTACTCTGGGTACTTTTGTTTCAGCCACACGGAAGCAATTTTCAGCTGTTTATAAATTTTCATTTTCTTTTGTGCTAAGCTGTTACACTTTCAGTAAGCATTCAAAAAATGGCGCTTATAAAAGCCCGGTTATGTGAAAGGGGGAAAGAAAACTTAATTACGAAAGCCCAGTGAGAGCTGCTATCTGCATCGCACAGCGAGCCAGCAGAAGCTGATGGCCTTCAAAGAAGGAGGACAGCCAGTGCTTCCACGACAATCTCTTGAGGTGGCGCATGGACGATTAGGGTGTGTTCGCACATTCTAATGTCTGTAGGGACAAACGGTCAGGGGCTTGCGCAAAGCTGCTTTTGGATTCGTGTCCCTGGAGTGACTGGCTTGTCGATTTTGGGGCAAGGAAAAGGTGTTTGTCTGCCGTTGCCGACAAAAGACAGCTTTCTGCAGCTATGACGTGGAACCGCCGATCCCCAGGGCGCTTTCGTATGTGGCTCTGCGCCATAAGGATGCTCTACTGATGCAATGCATAGTGGGAGACTCAGATTGCTCGCCCGACTAGGTCACCAAAAAAGCTGATGCTGGACAGTTTTAGAAATAGAGAATTCAGCAGCTTTTCTTCATGTGTCCCTCATGCGATGCATTCTAGGGTATGCAATACCAATTTACGTGAATTGAGTTCTTTTGATTGTCCAATCATCGCTGTAAATTCATATTTTTTGAGAAACTACGTGCAATAAACAAAATGGGAAAGTTAAAACTACCTAAAACACTTCGTTTTTTTTTTATTTTGTGTACCAACGTCTAAAGAAATAGAACGCGACAAGGTGGGCCCTCTTCGAAAACCTGCCCTTTCGAACAGGTTCGAACCACAATGGGATGCCGCTCCAGAGCTGAGTCGAGCTCAGAACGTGCGATCAAGCGAATCAGTCCTTATTTTTTTTTTTTTTTTTTGTAAGCGATAGTTTTTCTGGCCTAGCAGGAACGAGCAAACTCGGCTCCTAGAAACGAGCCTTGCACGTGCACGTGCGGCACGTCGAGCCAGCGACGCTCGCTTCTTCTCTACTTCGTACACCAGCTGCTTCTTCCTCACACACCTGAAAAAATTCATTAGTAACGTTATATATCTCCACAAATATGCAATATTGCCTGACACAAAGCCACACAGCCGTCCAGTCCCTTGCCTACCCTTTCCCTCCACCTCCACCGATGCCCATCTCGCTCGCCTCCTGGCACATCCCGCTTCAAAATTCCCTCGGCACCTTCGCTTCGTCTAGACCAGACTGTGGACTGTGGTGCCCTTGAAGTTCGCATACAGACACAGAGTAGTCAGGCGCTGGAACCAGTGCTTCGGCTGTGTTTCCTTTACGTTCGCAGACAGCCAGTGAGGAGTTAAACAAGGGCAAACCATGTCTGGCCACGTTTAATCGAGCTCTCTAAACTAGGTTCAGGTCTATGTGCGTTTAACCTGGCTTAGCAATACAGAATAACCAAGCATAAAAAATATTTCACTTTCACTGCCGGGCCTTGCCGAGCTAAACCCCAGTCATTTTTTTTTTTTTTTTTCCCTTCCCCGGTTTGGATGCAGCGTTATGATGCTCTAGAATATGGGTAGTGGGTTCAGGGAGCAGCCGCGGATGAGGCTTCTCGTGTCGACGTCTCGAGATGGCGCCACCAGAGCATGGGCTGTATGAAACGCGGCGCGCCGCGCCTGGCTGCGCGCTTTGCGTAGAATCGTTGGAGATATAAACAAGGTTCTCTATTTTGACATACATTTTGTAAGCAGGTACTGTACACAGGGAATGACGGCGAATAAAGAGGGGTAAACGTTATGGCGACCAACAGCCAATAGCGTGATGGTGCGAAGGCTCAACCACGAGAACAAACCTCAAATGCTTCACAAGACTGATCATGCTATATATTGTAGCCATTCAGGGCGTACAGTAAACAATTGGAGCCGTGAGCTAATGCGCAAATCGGTCCCCTATTCTCTCCCCTCTCTTGGCGGTCCCTACCCAACTCCGTCCTAGCTACAATGCTACTTGAACATACCCCCAATTTCATTTCAAATTAGAACTTAACTTTTAAAAATTCGCAGACGATCAATGCGTTTCATCGGCATATTTATACGTGAGATAGTACTACAGCTTGCTAAGTGATTATGTTATGTAAAGAAGGGACATTTATTGATTCTTGCTCGCCGCAGTGGCTCCGTGTAATTACGGCGTTCGACTGCTGAAGAAAAAAGAACACGGGATGAAATTCTGGCCGCGGCGGCCGCTTTTCGACGGAGACGAAAATCAAGGCTCCCGTGTACTATGAGATGTGGAGTCCATATGAGATGAGATGATGGAGTCCATAACTCGAGTTGGTTTCGGACTTTAAACACTGCTAAGCCAAACGATTAATTCTTGCTCGTGATCTCTGATCGTGCAACGTGACAAAATATTTTTGGTGGTTTTGACCGTATATCGAGTAGCCGGCGATGTTCTTTGACGCGATGATTTCGAGCTTAATGGTGCCCACTCTTGCGGTCAGACAGCGGACGCCAGCCTGCCAAAGGCGTATACGGGAATTTTCGAGGCTGCGATGCTTCAAACTGACGGTGCAAGGGTCCGAGTTCGATTTGCACCTCATTCCTTCCACTTCGAAAATGCCATCTGGCCTCGTGACATCACACAATTACTCGCCGACCAATCGCACCTTCTACAAATTCCATGAGTGAAGGACAAATGATCGGCGGAGTCCCATTGAACCTCCTACCTATCAGTGTCCGTCCATGTCAACTACCACTTGCGACCTTCCAAAGGCATGCCTTGATATTTCAAGGCTGTAGCAGTTCTTCAAACGGAGAGTCGGTGTGTGTCACATGCCGACTACCACGTATCAGAGGCATGCTAGTGGTTTTTAGAGGCTGCGAGGCTTCAAGCTGTTGACGCCGATGCCGGTGGAGAATTTGACGACATGGTGTTGCAACGCTCTCGTACTGAAGCCTGCCACCATTCTCAAAATTGTTTAAAGCTGTGCGGCTTCAAAGTGGTCGACGCCGCAGACGGAAACTTTTTTCGAGATGGGGTTGCTAATTAACGCTCTCGCGCTGAAAGAACAAAAGCTATCAATTAGATTCACGCAACAGTACGTAATACAAATTAGCGCTTGCTCTACAGAACATCAATGCAACCAGCGCTCAGATAAGAAGACATGCTTTGGAAGGCATCGTGGCATATTCTTCCTCTATTTCTCTCTCCGAAAGCCGGAGAAAGTGAGCAATGAAACTCTTTTTAGCGGTAGACTACGTACATGCGCTGTGGTAGTGGCAGAAAAGAGGAATATTTTCGTTTCACATGCTGTCACCTTTAGAAGAGAACTTTTCTAGAGTAAAACCAGTGCTGTATTTGTTGTTTTTACTTACTTATTGCAAGCTCATGAACTGCCTTTTTATTTTATTTTTTTATCTGTGAATATGTCTTGTATTGCCCCTCCTGCATGGGCCAAAATGTCGCCTGCAGTATTTTCAAATAAATAAATAAATAAATTATACGTCAGGTCTACCCTCCCCCTTCTCTCTCTCCCTAAAGCAATAAACAGAGGGTTTGATAGCAAGTCATGAAAAACTATTCCTCATCCCGTAAGCAAACTCAGATCGTATTATAAAAAGGGGGCCTCTTGGGCGGCGGGGAATTCGTTTTTGCAGGACCCTGTACAACTGATCAGGCTCAAAGAATTGTTACGTTAGAGAGCTAAACAACAGCCTAGAGTACATAAACAGAGACTACGAAGAAATGAAGCAAGAGTGCGCCGAAATAAAGAGGGAAAATGCTGCACTTAAAGAATCTAATGAACAATTGCTGCAGGAGCTTGAAACTTTGAGGAAGCAGGTGCGCGACAATTCTGTAAGAGTAACTGAACAGGATCTGTATTCTAGGAACAAGAATATTGAAATAAAGGGTGTGCCGTATGAAGAGAACGAAAACCTTGAAGAGCTGCTTGGTAAAGTGGGAGACGCACAGGATAAGCCTATAGATAAACAGGATATCCAGGTCACCGTGTTCCCGTTTGGAACGACACAGAAAGCAAGAACGTTGTTGCCGTTTTCAACAGCCGTGCGAAACGAAATCAAGTAATTGACAAGGCAAGTAGCAAACGACTAAACGCCGAGGACCTAGGATTTTCTACAAAGGCATCGGTGTTTGTGAACGAACATTCTTTGTCCCGAACTTAAGTTTCTGCTAGGGAAGACAATCGCAAAAAAGAGAGATGAACTGGCGTTATGCATGGGGGGAGGGGGCAAAAGGCGGCAAAGTGCTCGCGCGGAAAACAGAGACATCACGAGTCATCCGCATTTCATGCGAAGGTGACTTGGAAAAGATTGTATAAGCACCTTTCGCACGCTTTATCGCGTCTTTGTTCCCTGCGCTGACAAACATACCTAAAGATATCGCTTGTCCAAACGATAATGCGCCCCTTTCCCGCCTACATTTTAATGCAGTCTGCAAGGAATAAGTACGACGAGGTAACTACATTTCTCGATGAATTCGGGCTTTGGTTTCAGTTCAGAATGATCGCTGAAACATGGTATAAAACGCAAGAAGTCCTATCTCTACCAGGTTACAAAAGTTTACCTAAACAGGCCCGACAGGCGTGGTGGGGGAGTAATGCAGTTGGTATCGGAACAGATGCCATGTGTAGTGCTCCCCGAATTCGCGGCTATTACTCCGTATTACGAGACACTGACGCTCCAGTAGAAAAAGTCAATATTTGCCGTTATTTACCCCCCCCCCCCCCCCCCCCCCCCCTGATGGGAGTACTGCTGAATTTCTTGCCTACTTGGAAAAAAACTCCTGAAATTTGCGTGTGTGAATCAACTATACATTACCATCGGTGGGGATTGCAACATGCTTCAGCCTACTTCAAGTTCTCAAGATATGTCCTTGCTTCTTGGTACATTTCACTGTTCAAACATGATAACAGAATCTACGCGCATCACCTGTCACTGTGGAAGTCTTCTTGATATTTTTATTACAAATAATCCGACAAACTGCATCCGAGTTGGCGTTATAACGACAGCTCTGGGTGACCATTTGCCTATTTTTACGCTTTGCAAGCCCAGTGGACTATGTAAAAATTTTGGAATGGCTTGTCAATCATTCTTAGTACAGGAAATCAATAATAGAACGCTTGAAATTTTAGAAGTGTTATTGCGGAAATCGACTTCCTATCTGTGCTTGAGTGTACTACTGCTGACGATGCTTATGACGTTTTCATGAGTCTGCTTAAGCATGCCTACATGCATTGATTTAGGTACAAACCTATCAAGAGGCATAAAAAATACCGTAAACCATGGCTCACTAAAGAATGCATTAGAATGATTAGTAAGAAAAATGATACGTATTTTCAATTTTTGAAAACAAGAGACCCCGGTGATTTCTCTGCATTTAAGAAATACAGAAACAGCGTAACAAAGTTTTTACGGAACTCAAACCACGCTTACTTTGAAAACCTTTTTGGACGCGTTGCAGCCCGGGGGGATGCTCTTTGGCGTGAATTGAATAAACTCTTAAACAGGAGTACACATGAAAGTGAAGACCTCGAAATTACAATTAATAATCAAAGCTTAAGGGAAGAGAGCTAGCAAATTAGTTTAATGAATAGCTTACGACTCTAGCAATAAGCAGTCACATTAATAACGCATCCTCGTATTTGGGCCAACTGAATGCCCACACAGCTTTCTTTCATCCAGTGACTGCAGATGAAGTTTATTCCATTTTTATGTCCTTAAAGGGCCACTGTCCAGGGAAGGACCTTTTAAGCAAAGGAGCCCAGTGTTTCGATCAGGTACCGGAGATAGTCTGTGCAAAATGCTACTGTGACACGCGCGCCGCAAAGCAACAAAAATACAAATCAAAGCTCTCTCATGCTCTCCTTCGGGAAGCTAGCTTCCCCGTTTCCTGTGCTGGCCCGTCGAGCCACAGTTATGACGTACTTCCCGAGAACGACGTCCATTGGTCCGTCTCGCTGTCTGAGGGTGAAGGATGGGTGTCTACCGCTCGCTGCGCGCTTTTCCCTCGCCATGGCCAGACTGAATCCAGCGGCGCGCGCTCCCTCGCCTGCTTTTTTGTTTCGTTTTGTTTTGTTTTTTTTTCGCGCACGCGGAGTACCACGCCCCACCTCCCGCCAAACACGGAGAAGGAAGGGAAATTTGTCTTGAGGAGGCTAGACGACAGGGCAGGAGAGGAAAAAGCCTTTGCAAGGGAACGGGAGGTGAGAAACACGACAGAATCGGGTGGTTGCGGTGGCTGTAACTGCGGTATTAGTTACTCTTTTCAAAAACATTTTGCGGCCTTGCGTTCTGGGGGCGAATTCTCAGAGTCACCGGGGAAGAAAATATTTTCGACCGAAGGGTGGACAGTGCGCCTTTAAAGAATAGCAAAGCGCGCGACATTCATGGCCTTCTGATTCGTCCCATAAAATTTGTGCTCGATCACCTAGTACCTGCTCTTACGCATATATTTAACATCTGTTTAGCTACTGGTGTTTTCCCGCAAAAAAAAAAAAAAAGAAATGCAGATAGTCAGAGTCACTGTCCTGTTTAGGTCGGGAGACAAAAATTAATTTTCAAATTATAGACCCATTTCTGTGGTGCCTGCAATATCCAAAATATTGGAAAAGGCAATCTGTAAAAGAGTGGTATCATTTTGCGATAAGCATGCTATAATATCTCCCCAACAGTTTGGTTTCCGTCAGGGTATGACAACAGAACTGGCCCTTCTCACACAAAAAAGAATTTATTATTACAGGTTTTGAACAAAGAAAACTAACCACTAGGGGTCTTTATCAATTTTCCTAAGGCGTTTGATAGAATTAACCATATTACCCTATTTTCTAAATTAGAACATTATGGCTTCCGTGATATACCTCTTGCCCTTTTAAGATCATATCTGTATGCGAGACCGCAAAGCGTTTCCATAAAAGAGGAATCATCAGCTCTACGCACTATATTTTGTGGGGTGCCTAAAGGCATTATATTAGAACCCATTCTTTTTACAATTTATATAAATGACATAGAATAAGCGACCAAGCAGTCTTTGTAGTTTACGACGATGACACGAGTTTCTTTCTTCAGCCAGAAGACGTTAGTGAATTATCATCCTTAGGTAACATTATATTTAATAAACTGTTCAAATGGGGCAAAGTTAATTCATTGGAAATAAATACGAAAAAAGTCAAGGCTGTCCTATTTCGGCCTGTGCAAAAACGTCTAGATTACAATCTAAATGTAAAATTAAGCAAGGAAATAATTGACACAGTACACGAAGTAAGAACATTAGGTATAGTATTTATTGAACTTTTTATTTGGGATGTGCATATAACACATGTGCTTCGCAACTTGACCGTGGTATTCTCTGTATACTTCGTTATATTCTTCCACCTAGAATTAAACTAATGTTATATAATGCCTTATTTACGCCACACATCGATTACTGTAGCCTTGTTTCGGCAATAACGTCGAAGACCAACATACACCGGTTATTCTTAATGTAAAAAAAAGTCAATCCGTCACATTGCAGGCTTACCTCATGATGACCATACAACTGAGCTTTTTTCAACATATACTGCCTGTACTTTACCTATATGATTTAAACCTAAGTATTAGGTATAAAACCTCGCTGATAAAATCAAATACATGCTTTCTATCGCTGTGCAATCTAAGACAAACTTTGTAAGTCCCCTAAAACATGAGAAACACAAATACTTGGCTTGTCCCTTTTTCGCGTATGAATAACGGTTTTAATAGACTAGAACATCGCTTGCCAGCATTATTAAACACACTTAACAACACAGATATAGATATAAAAACAACAACAAAACATGTCCTCGCTAGATATTTTAGAAGTTTAACAGTATAAAGTGACAGATTAGGGATGAGCATTCCAACATGCAAGTAAAAAAAAAAAAAAAAAAAAAACGTTCCGTGTAATTGCCATTTTCTGTTTTCAAGCATGCATAAGCTGCATAGATTTTCTATGTATGGTGCATAGACGCTTCGACATATGTATGTGTGTGCTGATTTGTATAAATGCTTGATCGTTATGTGCATGTCCTATTTCTTATACATTTTGTACTGTAGTGCACAACCTAGCTATGCATAAAATAAACATTTTATAATCTGTAAATAGAGCTTGTATACTTTGTCATATTATTAGTAAGGACATGGATTATATTTTACAGTTCTCCATATTTCAGCTATGTTCCTTCCCAACGTTTAACTTCTGTATAGTTGTTTCCGCTGTACGCTGCCATCAAAGGGGGCAAGGGTCTTCGTTAAGCTGCTTAGATAGCAGCTTTTAGTTCTGTCCTCGCATTTTTTTTCTGTACCGCGAGAAATGCAGAATAACGTGATTGTGATCGTTACGTTAACACCAACCGAAAAGCTAATGGCACTGGGAGTATCGAACAGCTTCGACGAACTATGAGGAGTGCAACGTAGCGCGCAACTAGACAGACTAACGCAAACAAGAACGGGAAGTCACCTAATGGATATATTGGGGCTACTCGTGGCCATATAAAAAGACAAGGAATCGTTAAAGGATGAAAACAGAAATAACATAAGGGTAAGACCAATACCCACAAATCTGGACCTCAATATGCACCGTGAAAGAAGACAAGGCAGAGTCTGAGCAGTCAAGAGGGAATTCAGCGACAACCCCAGCATAATCTGCACAGACGCAGCGAAGTATACCGATACCAACGCAATTCGATCGCCGTGGTAACGGACGAAGGAGGGAAATAAATAAGCAGAGCAACGATAAACAACCCAAACCTGGAGGCAGCTGAAGAAGCCGCCATCGTTCTGGATATAGCTCACGGAATGCAACAGGACAGAACCTCACAATATGGGACGGACTCCAAACAAGCGTGCCGAAACTACAAAAACTACGCAAGAGGCAGAATCGCCAATAGTATTCTAAAAGCGACGAGAAGACATAACAAACACTAAACTTGGTGTAGTATGGGACGGGTTCCGAGACATGAGGGGATGAGGGGCAGCGAAGCAGACGAGTTAGCTCGAGGGTAAGTCGACCGAGCAGACTCAACACTCTGCACCACGGGCACCTTTGACACTGTTATCCGCACTTACTCAGATATACTCGATTATTACAAGGGTCAGCGGAAACGCTACGCAGCCCCACAATGGCCAACCCAGATTACACACCGGTACCTATCCACACCTACACAAACTATACACAAGATTTTACTTACGCAACATGCGGATGAATACTCTCTGGTGTCACGCTAAACCGACACTGAACATGTCACATGGACCTGTCCTAAGGCATGCTTAGACCCAATCACAGACAACCAGAGAGTGACGCAGTGCGAGAACTTGCTGGACAGCGATGACGAGAAAGCGTAACGAATTTTCATACGCCGAGCCACAAAAGCGGCAGTGAAGTGTGGCATCCTGGACCGAGGGTCGACCACGGCGCACAAGTGACCAGTAAGGGTCACGAACGCCTCAAATATGTGACAAACAATTTTTTTTTCCCCATCCATCCATGATACGAGGCGTCAGCCAGAGTTCTGCTGCAGATTCGGCTTGATTATTCCTCTATTAGTAAACTGGAACGATTCCTGTACGTTGGCCGATCTGATGCTGAAGCGCTCGTATAACAGCATCATCCAGCAACACAAGGGCTCGTGCGTATAGATCGGGCGTAGATACGAGGAGTACGCCGAGAGGGATTTTGGGTAATGGTCAATCTACCAGCGCATATTAGCGCCACAGCGCTTCATGAGGCACCGCGCCTTGCTGTTGGCGGCAAGGAAAAACACTCGTACACGGGTTCCCTCGGTGGCTCGGTGTTGCATGAAGGCAACGGGCGTTAAACTGCCTCTTGCCTGGTCAATATACACGACGCAGTCGGTCGGAATTAAGAGTATCAATGAGGGGGCCCAATGCAGTGGTGGTGAGAAAAATTGCTACCGTGTGACCAGTGTCGCTTTCCACGCCACCGCGCACCAGGCTAATTGTAATGACAGAATGCTCGGCAGAACACTGGTCAGTCTTCCAGACATACCAATGACGCGAGCTGAAGAAAGAGTGGCGTGGTGCAGCTAGTGCCTACGCACCTGGCTACCACCTCACCGTGCCCCGGGAAGAAGCTTCGGCCCGGGCTTGCGCGCGCAGCGCCAGCGGAGCTGCCTGGCCCTCGAGTGGGCAAGCCCGGCAAACTAGCGGGGTCCGCGCTCGGAAGCAGCGTCGTCCTGCGCGCACTAAACTGTCGGTAATGCGGGCCCGCGCATTCGAAATGGGTCAGCAAATTCGGGGTGGTGGCTCGATGAGCGTCCCCGTGCAGCGGCCGGGATTAATGGCGGCGGCGACGCCCACTAGGGTCTCCCCGCGGCGCGCCCCCGTCCCCGCGGCCGCCACTGCTATTAATAGCGCCCCACGGATCCCCCGCCGCAGCCTCCCCTCGATGAGCCGATCGATTGGCCAGATCTAGAACAAAACCATTTGATGTGCGCCCGCAGTGTCCCGCGAGAGTATGCGTGGGCTGAAGATCGGCGTCCGGGCTGTATCAAGAGGGGGCATCACATTCACCTTGGCAGCGACTACCAAGGCACAAGTCGGTCGTAGCCGCTGGCGGTCGGAGATGCCTGTGTGCTGCTAACATGCTCAGCGGACGCACACGGCGTTCTTGAGAAGAGTAACGCATGAAAGTGTCATTTGGCTCATTTACCGCGGCAAGCTGCTCTGCGCAGGTATCGTATCGTGCGGTTTACATGTTCACTGGACACCATTGTCTTGCGCTCCAGTAAATAGCTGAAGTACTGCCAACATCAACCTGATGCGCCTTTAAGGATACCGGTGTCATGTCCCTTAATTTTTACGTCACATTTGTTTTTGTCTGTGCATTGAAGACAGGCAGCTTTTTCTCATAATGTGCTTCATTAGCAATATGTTCATTATTTCAAACGAATATAGCATCCTTTGTCTTTCTTATTCCAACTAGCGAACGCAGAAAATTAGAAGCAGGAGAGAAAAAAAAAAAGAACAGAAAGGCAGGGAGGTTAACTAGGCGATGCCCAGTAGTCTACCCTGCAGGATATTTCACAAAACTTTGAGCTCTGTAGCCTAGCTATGTTCCACTTTCGTGCTTAAAAATTTTGCCGACACTACCATCAGAAAGAACGGAGGTTAATTAATGTTCTTTATTTCGTGTGTCATGTGTATCGTCGACAAACAAATAACTCCACGATGTTGGGCACTTGAGAACATAATCCACCGTGAGTTGTGCTCATGACATATTCTTTCTCGTTTTTCCGCTTAACATATACGCTTACGGTGAACCTAGGTGTTCCTAATAGTGTAATGGGGAAAGAAAAGGGAAAGGCAAGAAAAGTCACGGCGGAGAACCGGAAGATGAGTTATTCTTTGAGGGGGGTGAAAGCATTTACGCTGTTGGCCGAGATCAGGTTGTTACAGCATGTACAACACGTTGTCCTGAAAGAGTGCATCCTGCGTACTGCCTCCGAAACAGTCAGAAGCGCGTGAAAATTTCAATTCCACTTTTGATGGAGTCATAGGAATGACTTCCGAAGCGAAGAGTAACCACACTAGCGAAATTCGGGCGTCATTCCTTTTTTTTTCTTTTTTTTTTTTTTCTGCCACTTGACTGACACTTTCTTTGATCCGCAGACACAATGCGCACACCCAACGCTTGTCGCTGCATGATGAGTGCAAGGCGGCCATACTCCGCGCTCGAAGAAGCACGCCTGTCACATGTGCGACCTGGAACCCGGTGTGCACGCCAGCGAGCCAGTTGACAGCACGCGACACGCCATCCGACGATCGGGTCAGCCGCTCGTCGGGCAATGTGAAAGCGGGCGGGGGCGCCTCTGTAGCAGGGGCCAACGCACGCGCGGTGCTCCCCTCCGAAGTCGCGTGGGCGGCAGCTGCGCCGACGCGAAAGCGCGTCAGTGCAAAGGTCACGCGTGGCGAAACCTTTCGCTCGTCGGCGTCGGAAACCCATGCGCGTGGCACGGCACCGAAGACGACCGGCGCCGCGGCCTCATTAGTGATGAGGCGTCCCTCGGCATTTCGATTTGCCGAGAGACGATGTTTCATCCTTTCCCCGGTCGTCATGGCGTGCCACGCAGAGACCGAGTCTGCACCCGCGGAGACATCTCACCCTCGTGCTCGGGCGAAAGGGGGATTAAAAGCAAACAGCGCGGCGCGTGATCGATCTATCACGGCCAGTCCAGTCGCCTCGTTACGGTGCGGACGCCGCGAGCACGCTCGCCGTTCAATCGGCCGGGCTTGCGGACATGCGTCCAAGACGCGACAGCACGAGGGAACCGCTTCTACAACGTGAGGCGAAGCGTGTAGCTCTCCCGCCACCCATCTTCATAGCGAAGGCACCTCCGTGCGAAAGCAACTGATCTGTCCGAGTGGACGCGAGTACGTGCGTGAATATTTAACTGGAGGAGGTTGATGCTCAGCTGAGGCACTCTAGTTTCTACTTTGGAACGTCGCTGCACGAAAGGCAACGTTGATGCCTTGTACAAGAACGTCTAAGGAGTCGACGCCATTTCTAGATAGTGCACCGAAGCCAGTTCTCCGAGAAAAGGTTAGGTTAAGGCAGCTCTTCGCGTTCATTCAGCACTGAAAGAAGAAAAAACAAAAAGGTTAGTGTTCGAGTCTGAATACGGAGCCAGTGCGACCTCGCCAACAGCGACAACTCACTGGTGTGCGCTGACATCGGTTCACTGGGTCAGCCGACACACTGGGAGAAGTGACTGGCGCGTAACGTACGATATGTGAATCCTGATTACACTCAGCGAGAAAAACCCGGAACGAAGAGGTGGAGCATTTAGCGCGTAAAAACAGAATCTCCCACTTGGCAGAATGCTAGAAAAATCAACATTGTAGACCTGGGGTCATGTGCGGTGACGGCAGGCTCAACGAGGCCGACTCCAGCGCGAGCCCAAATGTACTCGCGACGCCTGTAAGCGAGGCAGCGCCTCGGGACTGACGGCGGGGTCAACCGCCTGGCTTCTCCTTCTAGGCCATGCAAACAAGGCGGCCAAGAGACGCCGGGATGCCGCGGGCTCCGACCGCCAAGGCAAACAGGCGCAAAGGTGACCCCCTGGGGCAGGCGTGTTTCACGCGGCGTGAATGTCAACCCTGCGGGGGACGACGCGAGCAGGGCCGCGTGTCCACGCCGCTGCTGCCCGGCCTCACCTCGGTGCATCGTGTCGCGCCGACGCTAATCGACACGCGACGGACGACGCCGCCCTCACGCTCGGCACTCGCCCCTGCAGTGTCCCAGCTAGCGGGACGCGCTACGCTGTGACGGCGGCGCGGATGCTGAGAACGCACCACCGTAAAGTACACGTCAAGTGATCGCCTTGACACGTGACACCACAGAGGGCGCGAACTATGTGTCCGTGTCTGTCGAAAGGTCAAATGCACACCGATGCATATAGAAAAAGACAGTTGTCTGTTTCAAGCGAGAGACTGCACTCCATATCCAGGAACCTTGCTCGCTTCGCGACGGCTTTGCTTGGGCGTTAATGCGTTCCGTCCCGTCCAGGCTCGGGCGAGCTCTTCCTGGTTGGCGTGCGGGGATGCAGAAGGAGTTTCAAACGCAGATCTGTCCGGCCGTGTTTGCGCTGATCTCCCTGCCGGACGCAGAGAACGCTGAAGAGCGTCCGACGAGAATACGCGGGAGCGGCACTATAGGCGCTTCAAGACAAGTCTTGAACACCGGCATGTATTTCACTGGGCGTCAATATACTTACTTAGCGATGGGTCCGATAAGAAGACGGGAGCTATACGAGCGCTGTTGATGAACGACCGTTTACCTCTGGATGACAGTGATGAAGTACCTGGCCTACATGGATAGTCGTGGACTGTGTAGCGGAAACAGGAAGAAGACCGAGCTGCGCCGGTGGAAATGAAATGAAATGAAAAAAAAAAAAAGAAAAAGAAAGAAAGCTGACGTAGAGTATGGGACTCTGGCCCGGACAAAGCATTCGACCTCCCTGAAAGTAAAACCTCCTTGAATGTGCATGCTTTCCTCCTTTTCAATGGTGGAAGTAACCCTTGTGGTCGCACGACACATTTTTCACCCAGTAGCGCGTCCGCCAAGTGAAGCCCACCTCCGTGACAAATCCACTCCAAGTTCGCTTCGAAATAAAAAAATGAAGACTACCAGTGTGATCTGTTATAATGGGTTCATTGCGCGAACGTAACTTATGATATCACGCGAAACCATATGTCTTTAAAAATTTGAGAGACATTTAAGCTCTGCCTTTAAGTGTGTGACGCGACAGTGTCAATGGTTCCCGTCGGCAGTTCTCCTTGCGGATTACCGTTAGTGTAGGTGCACATCGCTAAGACCTTAATATGGGCCCCTTATTGCACATGCACTCATTAACGCACAGTCGTAAACTACCGCATTATGTGAACGACCACATGACATAGATATAAAGACCCGATTTAAAGAATCCGTACGAACTCAGCTGCCTAGCCTAAACGTAGCGTGTCTCATTCGGGGATCCAAGGAATGTCCAGGGTTAGATCCCTATATCTAACCCTCCCATCTCACAGAAGCTATCCGAATTGACAGCTCCTGTCTACTTTGGCCATGTCGTGTGGTCTCGTGACGTCACAACTAGCCAGCCAATCAGTGCTTGGCCATGTCACTTGCCAACTGCCACCTTCCAGTGTCATGCTCGTGATTTCTCGCTCACCACACGACACCGACACCAGATTAGCTGCAGAACGGGTCCGTTAATGCCGTCGCGCTAAAAGCGTACACCTCATACATGGTCACTCAAGCACGATTGTAGGTTTTTCGCTAATCGGCTTGGTTGGTTTATAGGGGTTTTAACACCCCAAGACGGCTCAGGCTTTGAGACGCCGTAGTGGAGGGCTCTGCACAATTGCGAAAGCTTGGAGTTATTTAACGTGCACTGACGTTGCAAAGCACACGGGCGCATTTCGTTCCGCCTCCATCGAAAAGTGGGATCGACGCCACGCCCTTGAGATCAGCAGTTGATGGTTTTAAACACTGAACCATCGCGGTGGGGCCCTGGTTATTTGTGGAATAATACAACTTATGCTGGCGGCTCAGTAGCTTTGACGTTCGGTTCTGGACCGATCGAAAAGGGGCGTCAGCGACAATACCAGCGACCAGATAGATTGTGCTCAGCCAGCGCATGAGTGCTGCCGCTAGCTCAAAGCTGTATCGGTTTAATGTTCTCTCTCAATAGCCAGTTCAGTATTACTACTATGCGAGCTTGACATTCTAGGCACTAACGCTGTAAGTTACCCTTGCTGTACGATACTACCGGACAGCTTTTATGTGACTCTGGAGCGAAAGCTGGGCAGGGAAGGACGGGCAGAGAAGGTATTTTGTTGTCATGTCTTGTGGGGTGGCCTATCGGCCACGCTCCATCTCCCCAGCTTCTCCTCTTCAGCCTTTCATGCCTATAGCTCGAATAGCGGACAGCATACTTCCCATAGCACAGGGGGACAAAGGCTGGCCTTTCTTCTTTTCATTCTCCGCCTAGCTAGACTTCGCTGCAGAGACACTGAAAGTTTCCCGGAAATGTAGCCCAACATTTAACGCGACATCATGAAAGTCCTTGCTCTCCAGAAAATCCGGCGTCGGCTTTGTCGACGTCGTCGTTGTGATCAGCAAATCACGGATGTACTTACGTATACCTCTGGCTGGTGGTAGTAGTTGGCAGGTGATCTCGGCAGGAACTGATTGGCCGACGAGTTGCCTGACGTTACGAGACTGCAAGGCCTGGCCGAGTTTACAGGATCTGCCGGAGTAACTCTTTTTGGATGGGAAAGTGAGATGGGAATCGAACTTTCCGGGGCTTTTGGATCCTGAGTCATACATGCTGCCCCTATAAGCCACGCAGGCACGTCCGCACGTCATGGTTAGAGTGGGGCCTTATGTCTACGTCTGATGGGGTTTCGCATTAATTTGGTAGCTTACGAATGTATGCTAATGACTATGTTCGATACATTCAAGGCCAAGACTAACAGATTAGTGTTTAAGTGAGTAGCAGTGTGCGTACATGCTAAGGAGGATCTTCAAGGGAAGTCGGCAGCTGGTCCATTAATGCTGTCACCTCATACCCATTAAGGCCAATCATAATGTTCCCTTTATATATTTTTTCTTCTTATAAACGATTTACGCGGGGACTATTTAATATTTGCAGATCTTTATTCTCGGGTAGTTTTTTAGAGATACACAGGTGTGATCAGCGCAGATGAATTGTACAACAAGGCGGACATTATGTGCCTGACACGGGTGATAAATAGACGGGTAACGAGATGCAACTAAATACTTATTTTGCTGTGAGGAGCAAGGTTATATTGCGAAATACCGCCAACATCGGACACGCGTCCTTGTTTAAAATTTTCTTAACCGGCAATGTGGTGCGAAATATCGAATGTCAAAAATGCGCATTGGAATGTTCGCTTAGTTGGCATTAAGGCATTTCACACGTACAAAATGGTGTCCCCGCATTTCTTGTGCACAGACATCATTTTTGTATCGGTGTAAAAGTTAATTTGATTTCTGCGACGATGCCGTGCTCAGCGGCATCAACAGCCCAACGCGCTAGACGTTCCCTAGATATTTTGTTGAACCTTACTTAACATATGCCTACTACGTGCCCTGATCACGCAAAGGCTGCGTGACTGCTGACGTATACATTAACTAAAATGTTTTCTGAGCATGAAGTGCTTTTATCTCCCAAGCTCGCAGTCTCGGCTGAACATCGCCCGGAAGGCGCAGCAGACGTCAAGCCGAGCATGCATCATGAACATGAAGCACTATTATATCTAATGCTCGGAAATGTTCCTTCCATGTCCTTTCTATGACAAAAGAAAAAAATCGTACTGCTCCAAAAGTGGGGTTTGACAGAGTGATGGCATTAAAAGCTGTGCTTTACAATGCCATGTAGACCACAAGTACGCCAGATACGTAACAGACGCGATAAAACTCCGAGAACGTTTAGAGGAAGTTAAAAGCGCGTGACCGTATATGTGAGGTGAATGATGATCCAGGTTCAAAAATCTTAAAACTGACCACATTTTTTAATTCTTTATCGGTAAGCGCGACAAACGGGGTTCTTGTGCAAGCTTCTTCGTGACCAACAATGTTCCACACCTCCAAAGCTCCGCGTGTCAATTCCTCATTCTTTCTGTCAACTCCTCATTATTACTGCCAAAATTGCCTTCCCGTCCTGTCAAGCTGTATTCACAGTTTTTTGCCTGGGAAGCCATCAACAGTTCACAAATGCTAAGAATAAACTTGATTTAATCTCAAAATAGATTCCTGCAAGAGGGGACTGTGTCCGCTTGACTCACAGTGCTTACAGTACTGGGGCAGGTTTTCATAACCCCAGAAAGTTGTTTGGTAGCAGTAGTTCGCGAAAAGATGTGGGCACGAGCTTCTGGAATAGAGATCATGCATGCTTTCATACGTTCTCTTGTGGAAAGTTTATTTGATTAGGTTTGTGAGGTTGAACGCTCCAAAGAAACTCAGGCCGCGCGGGCAGAGAGAGTCACCGTAGTAAATGTGACGTCGAGGGCGTTGCACACTGCTTTGAGAATGCCTGAACCAGAGCACCAAAGTTCGGACCCCACCACTGTAACCGCGTTTCGATAAAGGATAAACGCAAAAGGCGCCGCTATGATATGTTATGTGAGAGCGCAATAGAGAAACCCAAGCAGTTTATTGAGCGGCGTCCACTGAAGTCCACGGGCCAAAGTAGCACAGTCTATTAATAAGTGCTCCGACACATCTTTCATTAACCATGCATCCTTCATACCAAATTATTATGATTGTTATTATTATTTTTTCGTGGATGCAACGCACGATGTGCAAACAAACAAAGCGTAGGCTGCAGCTTTCGGCTTGCAAAAGCAAATCTTTGCAATTAAGTTCAAAGCTACATGCCTCTTTTAACCATTCGTCTGTATCTCTCAGTTTCGTGTCAATATTAATAAATGACTGTGGACAAAGGTACATCGGACGGATACGACCGGTACATATTTGTTGATGTGTTTTTTTTTTCGGTCCGTTGAACGGATCCGACAGCTTGTTTCGATGCTATGGCTAAAGATTCATCGCACGGACCCGGTACTTCTTTTTCCGCGAGGCTTTCGCCTATGTTCGGTAGCAGGGATAAAACCGTGTGTTACGATTAACTATTGCTCGTAACAGGGTACAAGTTGACGCAGTTCCATAAATGTGAGTCGCGCGCTGGCTAACTGTTTTTCCCGTGTCTACACACTGCCAGAAATGAGACGATTGGGGTCCAGTGCGCGTGCATTTCCAGTGGGCCAACACCAAACTGTCCCAAAATGTGCTTTTCAAGTCGCTGGACAGCAGCGTTGAACTGCAGATTTACTCCTGGTGATTCCCCTGCAAACATGTGATTTTATACCGGCACCGAAGTCCGTAGCCGAACATTTTCTGCTCGTGTGTGATGACGGCTAAGCGAG
>NC_139344.1:22914524-22942462 GCF_055883805.1 Amblyomma maculatum
GATGGATGGACGAATGGACGGATAGATGGATGGATGGATGGACGAATGGACGGATGGATGGATATATAAACGGACGGACGGATACATGGATGGATGCATGGATGGATGGACGGACAGATGAATGGATGGACGGATGGACGGACGGATGGATGGATGGACTGACGGACGGACACATGAATGGATGGATGGATGAGTGGATGGATGTACGGACGGACGGATGTACGGATGGATGAATGGATGGGTGGGTGGGTGGATGGATGGATGGATAGATGGAGGGACATACGGATACATGGAGGGATAGATGGATGTATGGATGAATGGATGGACGGACGGACGGACGGATACATGGATGGATGGATGGATGGATGGATGGATGGATGGATGGATGGATGGATGGATGGATGGATGGATGGATGGATGGATGGATGGACGGATGCTAGATGGATGGATGGATGGATGGATGGGCGGAAGGACGGACGGATGGATGGATGGACGAATGGACGGACACGCGGATGCATGGATGGACGGATGGATGGATGGACGGACGGACGGACGGACGGACGGACGGACGGATGGATGGATGGATGGATGGATGGATGGATGGATGGATGGATGGATGGATGGATGGATGGATGGATGGATGGATGGATGGACGGACGGACGGACGGATGGGTGGATGGATGGATGGATGGATGTATGGATGGACTGGACGGACGGACGGACGGATGGATGGATGGACGGATGGACGGACGGACAAATGGACGAATGGACTAATGGATGGATGGATGGATGGATGGATGGATGGATGGATTGTAAGAGCGTCCCTTGAAACGGCGTTGTGGCTGTGTCCACCGTGCTCGGAATTTGTTCCTGTATCTTGAATGTTTTTATCAATCCGTCAACACTTTCGTTATTGCGGTTACTATATTCTCATTTCTACCCTTCTACCCTTATGCCATATTTCTGCTTTTAATCCCCCAACCTTCTATTCACTTTTTATTGATTTGCACTGCATATTCATTCACCTGAAGACGGGTGATCGACATCCGGCCGTGGATACCATAACATTCAAGTATGATATTTTAATCGTATGTACGGATATACTACGCAATGCACATGCGTAATTCTCTTGGATAAATTTCTTTTTGTAGCTTCCTTTTCTAGGCACCCAGATCTGGCTTCAAAAAGTAGTAGGACACTACCGACTTACCAAAGAAAGATTATTTCCGGATCTACCTTTTCCAGTTTAGATATATTTATACACTCTGCTTCTTTTCTGTAGAATTTATCCCCTTTTGCGTTCTGTGCTCTTTACCTGTGATTATGGATTGATGCGCCAGCCATAGAGAAGCAGCTTATGAAAGGCATCATTGCCGTCATTGCCTTCTGAAAATCGCGTAGTTTCATATTTCTTTGCTCTCTCAATTATCTCTACAGTGATTCATGTAAGAATTTTTGCTAGTGTATCTCTTCAACTGATTTTGATTTGCCAGGTGGTTGTGCATTTATCAGCAATCTGACAGTTTGCAACTTATACAAAATTTACTTTAGGTTTGGTTTGGTTTGGTTTATGGGGTTCAACGTCCCAAAGCTATGGGAGACACCGTAGTGGAGGGCTCCAGAAATTTCGACCACCTGTGGTTCTTTAACTTCTACTGACATCGCACAGCATACTGGCGCCTTGCTTGTCGCCTGCACCGAAAAGCGGTCGCCGAGGCCGGGATTCGATCCCGCATCCTTGGGCACAGTAGTCGAACGCCCTTACCACTGCGCCACCCCGCCGTGCCAATTTACTTTAGAGGCCGCGGTTGCCACCACTACCTATAAACACCTTAATTTTAACCAATCAAAAGCGCTGTTTGTTTTTATACATGCACATTGTGGAAAATTTCGCAACTGATAATATCGAAGAGCTCTGTTTGGAACTGGTACAACAGGGTATCCGTCGCAGCTGCGAAATCACCGTTGCCCCTGACTGACCGATTGTGCTAAATAAACGTTAAAAAATTATAGATGTTCAGCTAAACACCCTATCTCCGCCAGTACTGACGTCCGCTGCAGCTGACAGTTTGCTCCCGCAAAAATATTTTGGATTGTCTTGGGAATGCCTCAAAGTGTTCACTCAGCCGGCAAGTACTTTAACTTTTTATTGGTACAACAGGTAAATACACACAGTAAAGCACACAAAAGAGCATATAAATCGCTCGGTAAAGAAGCAGAAAAAACTTCAACAAAGGGACACGAAGATTACAGTTTGGCAAAAAGTTGCGAGAAAAAAAAAAGGCAATAGAAGGATAAGAAAGAAAACGCGACACTGACAATACTTCCTATGCACAAGTGCAGTCATGCTGTCTCTGTTGCCAGACCTCCCACCAATCACACTCAGTACAGTTTGACTGCCTCAAGATTTGCGCTTTGTGTTGCTTTGTCCTTCTAGCCCTTCTCCTTCTCTTTAAATAGTGTCCAGGGTAGAACAGGATTCCATATAAGTTCCAAATCTATGATAAAGCACAACGTCGTAGGTTCCCAACCTATGATGTGCTTTATAAACCACAAACATGGGGAACTTCTCGCTCGCCGCCAACAGATCACGCACTAAACCCAAGCGATCGTGTGTGTGTGTGTGTTTTTTTCTCGGTATAATACGACTCAGTAATTTTCACATAGCTCTCCGAACTCCATTCAGCGTGGTAAGTTATACTGTACGTCCACTTTTGCACCGAACGTTTCCAACCTCTGCGTCATGGGGTGTACGTGCAGAATGAACTATTTTCTACCCGCTAGGGTTTAAGGGTGGACTGACCCTATTAGTTAAGGGTGTAGGGGAACAAAAGGAAGCCAGTGCGCATGCGTTACCACTTAGCCACACACTCCGCCCTTTTATCGCAGCGTTCCGAGCATCCGCAGTGGCGCTCCATTACATGCCCTAAACTGATAGGTTCATCCTATTCTAAAACTGATTCTTCTTGTTTATATTGATGCCATCATCATAATCATGAAACTAACTAAACCCACCATTGAGCAAAAAGCTCCTCCCACGTTGCCTTCTTCAGTTCAAGAATTCTTCAGCCACCTATACTGCGATTGCATTCTCATAGAATCTCGACGGTTACCGATGTCATCGGTCATCTTGCCATCCCATTACATGACCGGCCCACGCAATTTCTTCGTTCTGATTAGAACGTCATAAATTCATGTCACTATGCAACTGCGAAATCTGTTAAGTGGTTCCTTCGAAAATTGTTGAAACGCCGTGCAGGCACCCAAATGAAAATATTAGAAGGCTGATACGTGCTGGTTGGCTTCATGTGGACGGCAAAAAGAATGCAAAAACATATATAGCAACGAAGACAAAACATGAGACAACGAGACTGACCCCTTCACTCTATTGTTCTCTCATATCCTGTATTGACAGTGCGGTTAATAATTCTGCCAAAAACAAGCAGTTCCGATTCTCCATATAGATTCCTTCTATGCCTGGACGCAGCTTTCCAAGCAAGCATCATGTCACGGTTGAAAATTTGTTCGTTCACATCATGATCCTAAATCAAAGCCCCGCCTTTATCCTTACATCCTAAATGGTTTAAAACGTTCACACACAATGCCCACCAATAGATTTCGAGGTTCAGACTCGTGGCGGCGCCGCCCTGTCCATGCAATCTTCCTTTTAATCGAATTAAGATAGTCGTGAATCACTATCCGACAAACGCTCTCGTCACTTAGGTGGGGTCACTTTCCAGCTGGCCCTAACCTGCGAGTTCTCAATTTCTTGGAAGTGAGTGCTCTCACTAACGACCCCACTCAAGTCGGGTGCGAACCTTTGTAACACACCTGTGTGAGGACGTGCGTTGTTGTCTTCACCGATTACCTCCGCATGGCGCGACCTGGACGTAGCACACAAGGGGTTTACATGAATGAACCTGACAAAGTGGTGTCGGCTCGGCATTTCGGGATGAAAACTTGCTGTCGGTCTGTAGGGTTACCCGCGATACATTAGTGGTGCGGGGAGTCTACTCCAATTAGACTCAACTACACTCTGTCGGTCTGTAGGGTGTCGAGCTAAACGACCGTCGAGTCAGCCCCTGGAGTCAGCCCGACTTCAGAGAGGTAGAGGTTTTCTCGACTCGACGCGCTGGGCGAGGAGCATCTCCTCGCCTGCTTGCTAGTCGGGCAGCAGCAGGAGACAGGAGACCGTGAGCTGTTAATCTGCGCAGGACTCAGCCTCACTTCTGGCTCACACCGGCCCGACCCGCGTATACGTCGGGGTCGTAATTGAAGGCAAGACATCCCCCATAAGCCTAGCTAGGCGCCGACACGAGTAGGTTAGAGCGGTGAGGGGAACAGCCGCTCCATTCGGGGATTTTTTCTTTTTTTTTCTTAATTATCTTTGTCTATGAAAGTTTAGTCTAGTTTATGGGGTTTAACATTCCAAAGCGACTCAAGCTATGGAAAACGCTCGTGTCTTTGAAAGTGTCCTTCCACTTTCTCCCCTATCAACTTTCGTGCGACAATTGTAAAGAAGCCTCCCCAACTCTGCGGGGGCACCAGATGATGCCACCTAAGGCAGCAGCACCCACGTGGTGCTCCGATAAAAATACGAGCGCATTACTCTTCTTTCCACAAACCACTAAAACCTTCCCAACCATGGGCGTCATTTCATTGCCCCCATTGCGTGGCAGCGGCTCTTCGAAAATCCGAAGCGACCACCGCCCTCTTGAACCTCGTCGCCTTGCAGCATAGCACATAACGTCGAGTCATCGGTACCAGCCACGCTCCAGCCCCCCCCCTGCAGGCTCCTGGAAACATCGCCGCCATGCCACCCACCACCAACTTCCTTTCGGCGCCCCAACTGCGAATTGCTAGAATCGAGACTTCGTCCCAGCTATTTGCTACATGTGTGTACGCTATTTATCATATCGCGACGCTCGCCATAATGCAGATACGCTTACCTACCTGTACTTGCCTGTACAATGTGTAGGCAAGTTTACCAGTAGCCGACAGTGCAGTGGTTCCCGAGGCCCATGTCCAAAAGCGTTGAGTACCTGCTTTTAATGCATGGCGTTTTGCATAGCATGAACGTTAATTCGTATCAGTGCGCTGGCACTAAATGATTCACTAGCGAAAAAGCCGTGCTGGTGTGTCGGGATGTCCGTTGGCCGAGCAACAGCTTCCTTCCCTTCCAACGCTTGTGCACTGGCACACTGTGCTGGCTGGCTGATCAGATGGCTTTGTAATATTGCCGCTCGCTGACGAGGCTAGAGTCTATTAACAAAATTTTTCTGCCATATTAGCGGAAAAACGGGCTCGGTAGCGAAAAAAAAAATAAATGAAAGAAAAGTCATCGCAAGCGCTATACGCCGCGTAATGCGCCGAACTCACAGCTGCGGTATACTTAAGTTAGCAGAACAGTATTCGTTATTATTATTTACCCCTACTTGACATGGTAACCACACAGCCATCATAAAAAAATGATTAGATGTTGTCTTTGAAACGAAGTCGACGACTGCTAGTTTGTCGTTTGTGTTAAATTACCGAACGGCATATGAGATGCAACTATGGGAGCCGCAACGGTTCGATGACGTGTGGAGTTCAGAAATCGTGGATATGGCATAAAATAAATTTTATTTCCAAACAGTACACACCGTGTAAGGCTGTGTTTACTACAGGTCGCAAGCAAAAGTCATAACCGCCAGTATTGGAACGCCACGTTTAATCAGGCCAGCAAAGCGGGAAAAGAAGCGAACAAAAGTTAAACAAGGCAATCAGGTTACGATGTCCAAAGCTAAACAAAGACAACGCCAAACACGTGGATGATCAGGTTAACTTAAAGATAAAAACAAATAAAGAAGGATGAACAGAACCAAACAATGAGCATACGTGGTACCACAACTAAGTTGCATTTGGTCAAGGGACAGTATGCGTGTACGCGCATTTCCGCTTGCAGTTATGGCAATTTCTTTTTGTAAACTGGCAGTTCGGTTTTTGGCCCAACAAATAAAAGTGTAGTAATTATACAGGCTAGTACGTGGACAATCGCATCCCGACAAATAAACGCGTAAGGAAAATGCGGGCAGCCTCATCGAGATCCCTCTCCTGATGCCAGGTGATAACAGCGCTGGTTAGATGCAACCTATTTTTCAATGGTCGCGCATTTACGAATGCACGGCCCTCCACGGCAAACGGCCTCGTGAGAGGCTGATCACTTCGAATTGGAACCTTGCCTTCCACATTTTAAAATAACATTTGATACATATTTGATGTTTCCATTTGTGTGCAGAGTTTTGTACTATATAGAGCTCTTCTTATCGGGAAATACTGTTCCTTCTTCCTGCGCATGTGTTTCCAGACCTGCGACCCGGCACACGACCGAGAGAAATAGATCACAGATCGAGCGCCATTTGCTCCAACTGTGCCCGACTGGAAGCCTATAATGCTTCCCGGTAATCACCCGTGAAGTCTTCCTCACAACAGAGTGAGCAGCTATTGAGACAGGAACACATTTCGGGCAGTTGCGTGAAACCCGCCCGGACGGGACCAGATTTCTCGCACCAATTTCATTTCACCGAGCAGTTCGTCATGCTCCTTAAATTCTTGCAGTTCCCCCCGTTGTTGTTGTTGTTGTTTGCAGACGCAGTAGTTTGAGCAAGCTGCGTTCGTGCATGGCTTCCTGTATTATCGACCGGCTTTCGGCTGATCACGCGTTACCGAGCGGTCATTCAGCGGCAGCCCAGGGCCGTTGTCTGAGAAGAAAACGCCGGAACACGCGTGGCTCGGTCTATCATTATAGCGGCTGCAGAACCGTCAGGGAGTCTTTACGTCGTTCTGCGTGTAGTGTCGCTGCACATTTCATCTCGCCAATCTAAGCCGTCATCGCAGGACCAGTATACAGGACTCTTGCATCACTGCGGGTAATTTGTGCAGCCGCTGGCTCTGATGTCAGCCCCGCTCAAATGAACACGGACAGTACGCCTAGATTTCGGCGTTGATTCCCGGTTCGTTTTCAAGCTGGCATCTCACATTTCTGCGCATGAAACCGCAATAAGAGCTAGATCTGCCTTAGATGGGGAGAAAGACAAAAAAAAAAAAAAAAAAAAAAAAAAAAAAAAACCCTGCTCCGAGCATATTCAGAGCGCATTCATTTTGTACCGGCACGTGGATCCTGCGAGATCTCTCAGCTTGTCTGAGCTTGCAAGCAGCAGTCGGCTGATTCTTGGCTCAAAGCCAGGAGTAAAATGACCGGCGATGAACGAGTAGACGAATTAAGTTCCCTAAGAGTCATGTCATGCGAAGCACAGCGATGTCCACAGTATCCCTTCCTTCTTGTGAGCTGAGCTGAGAAGCAGATGTGATCTGAGAAGCAGATCACATGTCTTGCACGGCCGCGCATTTAGTGGTGAGAAACCAGTGTTCATTAACTTCACATATGGTTTGGTTTGGTTTGTGGGGTTTAACGTCCCGAAGCAACTCAGGCTGAGAGACGCCGTAGTGGAGGACTCCGGAAATTTCGACCCCCTGCGGGGTTCTTTAACGTGCACTAACAACCAAACCAAACCAAACATATGGGACACTCGTGATGCAGCCGTATTTGTTTTTAATTCAATGTATTTGCTCAACACTGCAGACATCTGTGTGTCCCAAACTTTACGGGAAAACAATGCTAACAATATCGCTATGAAACTATAATTTCGTGGAAACTGGGAAACTGGCTATGTTGTCTTTAAATAAACGCTATGATTTCCTTTGAAGAGGATGCAGTGACAGGATGAGACTGAAATTGTGACCTGATCGTGAAGAGTGGTTTGCGCTGGTTTGCGCTTAAAATATTTATTTTTGTTGTCATCTTATTATTGCAGTACAAATTCATGAGGAAAGACCTGGCGATGTTTTTCCAATACAGCAGGATGTATCTAACACAGTTTTATGAGCTGCATAACATTGTACATTAGGAATTGCAGCGCCATCACTTGTGCTTTGAGCCAGTTTCTTTCGAAGAAAAACTGGCTATCACCCTCAGTCACTGCAATACTTTTATTTATTTGTTTAATTCAGATACCTCATGGGTCCTTGGTTGAGGGCTTTACATGAGGGGTGGGCAAACAACCTGGTGTTAATAAAACAATGTCTCTATTGCTTTCTTGGATTGGTTCGGGTTTGTACGAAGGATGGTACTTGTGGGAAGATCGTTCCATTCACGAGCTGTTTGTACAAAGAAGGAACGAGGACGGGTGGCGGTGTGCCAGCACGAGGTGGGTAAACGGCCTTATGGTGACTTGTGCGGGCTGGAGAACGATGAACAAGCTGGATAGGACAGGTATAAGGAAAGTTGTGAAATAGTTTAGGGTACAAACGTACTCTTGCAACAATACGGCTTTGCTGGACGTTAGGTAGGCATGCATTATATTTTAGACAAGTAACACTGATGGGCACAAGTAATTTGAGTATGAATCGAACGACCCGGTTTTGAGCAAGTTCAATGGATTTAGTTAGGTTAAGTTGATGGCAGATGCATACTCTAATTTTGGCCCAAATAATGTTTTATAAGCTAGTAATTTAACCGCTGGGGAAGCCAGGCGTAAATTACGAAGCCGAGAGTTCATTTAGCATTGTTAATTATGCGCGTAATTTATGTGGACCAATTAAGGGTACTCGATATGTCAACCCCAATATACTTAATGCATTTGAGGGATGAGACACTGGAACCGTTCAGAATATAATTTAGGGGGTAATTTTGTCGTCAATGAAAAGAAACAAGCGTAGTTTTGTTAGTGTTTAAGACCATCAGCCATCTACGACACCACTCTTCCAAACTTTGTAGATCAGACTGAGGAATATTGTTCTGCAGCGATATCAATGTAACGGTAAATGACACAATCGTCAGCGAATAAGCTAATGTTTGATGAAATATTTTTAGGTTAGTCATTGCTGTAAATTAAGAAATGGAGAGGGCCAAGGACTGTGCATTGCGGTACACCAGAGATTACGTTAGAGAGTGTAGAAGATTTATGGTTGGCCTCTACAAATTGCTGAAGGTTAGTGAGAAAATCCTGAATCTAGTTGAAGACGAGCGGGTTAAGGTTAAGTTGCCAAAGTTTAAGTAGTAGGGGTTTGTGAGGGATTTTGTCAAAAGCCTTATCGATGTCGATGAAGAGGGCGGAAATCGGTATGTTAAGGTCTACATTAATACTATGTCGTGAAGAAATAGTGAAAGTTGGGTATCGCATGAAAGACCTTTTTGAAATTTGTGCTGGTTAGGGTGAAAGAACTTGACAGATGTAAGAAAATTTGTGATGTGCGAATAATTAATGTATTCCATGAATTTTGAACAGACGCTGGTTAGAGATATATGAGCCAGTAGTTAGTAGAACCTGGCTTATGATCTGGAACAATCTTACCCACCTTCCAATCATGAGGGACGATGTCGTATGACAATGACTGCTGAAAAATGTGGGACAAAATAATACTGGTGATTTACTTTGTGCTTTTGAGCACTTTAGCATTGATGCCGTCGACGCCAGCTGATGACGTCAATTTTAAAGATTCGATTAGTTTCAAGATTCCTTGGGATGCAAATGTGATATCTGGCATGATGTGATGATTATACGAGGAAACAAGTGGGAGGTTTTCGTCTGTCTCTCTTGTGAAAACAGAAGAAAAGGTTAGATTGAGTATTTCCGCTATCTTGTCATTGAGGACAGGCTGTCCTTCCTTATCCGTTAATGATAAAGGCTTATCTTTCTCTTTGGGGTTAATTGCATTCCAGAATTGCTTTGGATTAGTACGAAGTAAGTTAGGCGGGGTGGATTCATAAAAAGAGCGTTTAGATTTAGTAACCTCTAAGTTATATAGTTTGAGTGTATAGCACGGTATTTCTGCCATGCTTGTGGATTGTTACTGTGTTTGGCTGCACAGAATTGTCGATTCTTCTTGTTTTTAAGACGCCTATGTGTAGAATTAAACCAACGGGGGGCACTACGCGTGTTAATGTTTCTGGTTGGAATATGGACACCGATTAATTCACGCATTTTAGATTTAAACAGCCAGCTTTGCTCGACAGATCGCGCATAAAAATCAATACATAGAAATTCCCAAAACCTCGTTAGTTCTTCATTAAAGTCTCGATAGTTACCTTTGTCGTATAAGGTGAGTTTCTTCTTTTTTTTTTTGGTTTTGGCTGCCCGGTTCAGTTTGGTTAGGAATATTCCATGGATCACTTTATGATCGCTAACTTCGTGTAGGTATGACAGCGGAGGAATTCTATCGGGAAGTACGGGATCCAGGATGTTAGCTGAAGGACTGGAATGCCTAGTTGCTGAGTCAACGATCTGGGATAGCGAAAATGTTAGGCGTGCGTTAATAAAGTTGCTATCAGTATTATCCTTCGAAATGATGAGGGGCGAGGTCAGGCCAAGTAATACCAGAAAAGTTAAAATCACCTAATATAACTATAGAGAAATGAGGATACAACGATCGTACAGAGTGAAGTGCATCATGGAATTGGGGCATGAACGAGTTGTCACAATTACGTTGGCGATAACATGCGCCTATGATGATATGGGGGTGTGCAGCTCTGCAGCATACGAACACGATTTTTAAAGAATTATGAATGGTTATTCGGTGGCAATTCAAATCAGTATGAGTAGCGATAAAAACACTGCCACCGCGTCTGCTGTCGCGGTCGGGACGCCAAATTTGAAAGTCTGGGTGGGAGGGAAAAATTTCTGAATCTATAGATCAACGCCGCCATGTCTCAGTGCTATGACATTAGACTCTGATGAATCAATAAGGTTAGCAACGATATCGCGTTCCGGCCGCGCGCTCCTTATGTTAGTGGGAAGGAAGGAGAGGGATTTCATTTTATCGTCATGGTTGGCATTCGCCAATCACTATGGTGAACGAAGAACAACTTGCTTGCTGACCGGATCAAACGTATGTGTCCTTTCCTGCTTCCAGTCTGTTGTGGCGAAAAGTACTGCGAAATCTTGGTTTATTTTGAAGTTCGATCAAGTTTTTCCTGGCTAAGAGAGTGGCTGGAGAAAAACCTTGGGCTACCTACATTATTATTAGAGTGCTTGTTCTCTCTGCTAGTCGCAAGTAGCATTTGTTTATCTTTAAAATGGGCCACCTTCACTAGAATTTGCCTGGTTTTATTTGGAGAAAAGTGCCCAAGCCCATGGGCACGCTCTATGTCCCTCGCTTCAATAGAAAGTTTCAAATGTTCATTGGTGAAGGCGATTACCTTTTCCTCATAACTCAACCAACATTCGTCGCACACATCGTCCACCCTGTATAACACCAGGTTGTTTGTCCGCGCCCTATCTTCGGCGTCTCTAGTGCGACACTAGTGCGTTCGTACAAGTTATCAACTGTTTACCTCTACTCACGGATGGCCATCACCCAGATGGACATGCTGTTCAGAGTAGCACCATCAACACGTAGACTGAGAATTATCTGTGGTATTTTTAGAACCATTTGAAAGCATTTGAAGCCATTCAACTTGCCTGTAAGCACTTCTCACCTCTTGTTTGGTGGCATGTATGTTTGCTAAATATTAAAGAGCCACAAGTGCAGCGACATCCGAATTGTAGGGGCTAGACTGAAGTATCTGAAAAAAAAAAAAGTTTTGCATTTAAAGCTATTCCCTTCACTGCGGTCTTATTTCATTTCCGCTGTCTAGGAACCAGGACCTGAGCAGCGGAAAGACACAACACGTGACTTTGGCACATGCTGCAACTTCCACAACTGCGTCGGTGCAGTTGACGGGAAGGATGTGCAAATCACAGCACCACCGCATTCTTGGAGCAGCTTTTACAACTACAAATTATGAAATCTTGAGTGCAGTTTTGCATTAGAATAACTGGAAAAGGCTTTGTGCATGTACACTTCCCTTTAGTGCAGGCAGAAATGAAGAATACAGTAGGCCAATCACATCACAAGAACTAAATACAGTTCTATCCCATGGTTAAAAACCAGCACCAGACCCAGACAACATAAGTTATGCTATGCTTGCGCACCTCTCTGAAGCTGCCGTAGATGCCCTGTTCAGATTTTTTAATCAAATTTGGCAAACTGAAATAATACCTGAGGCGTGGAAAAAAGCAGTAATAGTACCGTTTTTGAAACCCGGAAAGCCTCCTACAAGCCCTGGCAGTTACACACCAATAGCCCTAACAAGCAGTATCGCAAAACTAATTTGAAAACATTATAAATATCAGACTAACCTTTGTTCTTGAAACTCGTCAACTTCTGGATATACACCAGTGCGGTTTTAGAAAAGCGTGCTCAACAAGTGATCATCTTGTCCGCTTAGAAAACACAATCCGGGAGGCGTTCATCCATAGGTAACATTGCGTCGGGGTCTTCTTCGACTTGGAGAAGGCCTATGATACCACGTGGAAGTTGGTATCCTCCGTGACCTAGCAGACCTAGATATCCGCTGCAGGATGCTGAACGGTTTGAGCGCCTTCCTAGCTAACCGTACATTCAGAGTCCGTCTACGCACAACTTAATCCATGACATTTATCCAAGAAAATGGCGTACCACACGGATGCATCATAAATCCAACGCTTTTCATATTAAAAATGAATTCTCTAGCGAAAGTGATCCCCAAATCTGTAAAGTATTCCGTTTATGTAGATGACCTTCAAATAACATGCACTTTCTCTAGCGTATCATCCTGTGAACGACAAATGCAGATGACCATAAACAAGCTCTCCGCGCGGGCAGAAAAAGATGGTTTCAAGCTCTCCCCGCAAAATAACAGTAGCCGTTCTGTTCTCACTAAAACGAAGCTTACAAATTGAACCTAAATTGCACCTGAGCCAAACTACACTCCCTGTTAACAAGAACACAATTTTTTAGGCATTATTTTGGATAAAAAACTTACATTTTTACCACACATCAACAACCTAAAAAAGAAAGCTGCCCAAACACTTAATGTCTTAAAAATTCTATAAAAAAAAAAAAAAAAAACGCTGGGGTTCTGACCGAGAGTGACTTCTGCAGATCTATCGCTTCCTAGTGCGCTCTAAATTACACTATGGTTGCATAGGGTATGGCTCAGCAAGGTCATCATACTTAAAACGACTCGATCCTGTTCACAATCCTGGTCTGCGCTTATCATCTGGAGCGTACAGAACATCCCCTGTACCCAGTCTCTATATTAAACGATCGCAGAACTGCACTGATGAGCCCATATGTCTTAAAAATCCGTTCCCTTCCGAAACATTTCTGCTACTCAATTGTCACCAAATGCCCATCTAACACTTTATTCTACAACAAACCACATTTTATCAGGCCCTTGATATTACGTTTCGAAGATAAATGCAAAGAGTTAGCAGTACTGGACTCTCTTCCTAATATTACATCAAGAAATGACCCCCTGCCGCCGTGGTACAACCTCCCTGTTGTATGCGACTTCTAATTAACACACTTGACAAAAAACAAACACCACATGAGCACATACTACAAGAATTTTATGCATTTAAAGAAAAGTACAATGCCTACACTGAATTTTATACAGATGGCTCCAAAACAGATGCACAGGTAGGAATTTCAGTAGTTTAGGACAAAAAAAATTAAAAAAAAATGGTATGTCTGCTACAGTGCGCCTCAATTTTCACGGCTGAGTGTTACGCTGTATCGGTTGCTGTAGAGAAAATAAAGAGAAAATAAAAAACAGCATCATCGACACTGACTGTTTCAGCCTGCTCACCGCCAAAAAAAGCCAAAAATGCCCAAGAACCCTTATTAGGAAACATCATTCATAGCACAGTTAAAATCACATCTCAGAAACATAACATTCGGTTCTGCTGGATCCCAAGACATGTTGGGATTGATGGCAATGAAAAAGCTGATACATTCGCCGCGGAAGCCCGATGTGATGAAACAAAACAAGTGAGCTTGCCGCACAGGAATTGTTTGAAGTTACTGCATAAAAAAAAATTGAGACATAGATGACAGGTTGCATGGAAAGAACAGGTAAACAATAAATTGCATTCCGTAAAGCCCTTTTTATCAGAATGGAAGTCCAGTGGTCATCAACAACGTTTTACGGGAGTAATTTTATGTCTCTTACGCATCGGACACACCCATCTCACTCACAATTTCTTACTAACAAAACGAGACAAACCGCTCTGCGAAAGGTGTAAGGGTGAGCTCACAGTTAACCACGTATTAATTGCCTGTTCAGAACTAGAAGATCTAAGAAAAAAATATTTTACAGTATTTTAGAAAGAAAATATATCATTACACCCCATGCTTCTTTTAGGTGAACAAGCACTTGTTGATTCTGCCCAAATTTTTAACTTCCTTAAAGACGCCAACATTTTAAACAAACTATAATAATCGCTATACCATGATCACTATCAGTTTTTACCTTATGTTTGGCGCAGCATAGTCTTGGTCGCTTTTGCGCCATAAAACCCAACATAACATAACACAACTTCCACTTATAGGAAACCTACTAACTGTCTGACAGATTTTCTCTTCTTGAGCTCCAAGATTACCCCGAAAGGAGGCTGCAGCCATGAAATTAGGAGACGCCTGCTTCTGGGAAAGAGAGCCATGGTTAGCCTTGACCGCCTAGTAAAGAGCAGATACATTAGTCTGCCAACCAAGATCCGTATAACTCGAGCTATGGTCTTTCCAGTTGTGATGTATGGATGCGAGAGTTGGACTGTGAAGAAGGCTGACCGCTGAAGAATTGACGCGTTTGAATTGTGGTACTGGCGGAGACTCTTGAGAGTTCCTTGGACTGTCAGAAGATCAAATCAGTCGATATTGTCGACCATAAACCCTGACTGCTCATTGGAGGGTAAAATTCTAAAGTTAAAGCTCAGCTACTTTGGTCATCTGATGAGAGGAGAAGAGTCGCTGGAGAAAGATTTGATGTTGGGAAAGGTTGAGGGTCGCCGGAGAAGGGGGAGGCAGCGAACGCGATGGTTAGATGGCATCCTCGAGGCACTGCAGATGAAGTTATGTGATGTTAGGAAGATAGTGAGAGATCGGAAAGCGTGGCGTGACATGGTCCATAGGGTCACGAAGAGTCGGACACGACTGAACGACTGAACTGAACTGACTCTCAATAGTATCTTCGCTTTAACAGCAGCCATGTAAAGCATAGCAAAACCAGTATTCCATAAAGTCAGGCCGTTCGTTTCAAAAGGATGTGTGCCAAACAATATGGCTTCTACGGTAATTGTGAAGAACTTCGACGCGTTCTAACTAAAAAAGAATATCTCGCAAAGTTAATTGACGATGCCGTTAAACGCGCAGACGCAGAAAACATTGCTCCGCTATGTTTACAGATTTCTGTTCGCAGACCGCGTGCGCAGGCCGCGTCCGCAGGCCGCATCCACAGACCGTGTCAGCAAAATCGTGTCCGCAGCAGTTGTGAGTAATTGAGAAGTGATAAAGGTTAATGAGTGGTGTTTATCGATAGAGGGTGACGTATTGTTGTGTCCGAAAAAGTAATTCGACCAATAAATATTTTCGGTAATTAATTAAAGGCACAACACGCAAAATTGTGTCCGCAACAGTTGTAATTGAGAAGTGGTAGAGGTTAATGAGTAGTGTCAATCAATAGAGGGTGACGTTGTGTGTCCGAAAAATTTTTAGGCCAATAAATTAATTAGGTAATTAATTAGAGACAAAGTATGTAAAAGTAAAGGCGCAAATATTCTCATTAGACAATGGCTTGGCGCCCCATTTAAATGTATCAAATATTAAAATAGTTAATTAAATCAGTCAATTAAGATGACGTCAAGGATGTGACGTCACGCAACCTAAATTCGAGCTAAAAAGGGCATAGGAAGGGACTGGCGCGCAATTTTAAAATACCAGACTAAAATAGTTAATTAAGGCTGTCAATTAGGGTGACGTTAAGGATGTGACGTCATGCAACTGGAAGTAGAGCCGAAAAAGAGCATAGGAAGGAATTGGCGCGATATTTGAAAGTACCAAGGACTGAAATGGATTAACAAGAAGTTAATTAAGCAACCAGAAGCAACCAACAGCAGCAGCCGTGCTTTCGCATTACTCTAATGCAGATTCTGCAGTGCTCTTTAATTTTGTTTTGTTAACTTGAACACATAATCTCAATATTTAAAAAGTTGTACATACGCGCTTTTTTTTTTTTTTTACTTCCTTCCTTGCTACTTCTGCTCCGTTGGCTCCTCATGGCTGCACTGTGGCGAAGCTGTGCACTGTGGCGTGCGTGAGGGGGGGGGGGGGGGGGGGGGGGTAGGTGTCGATTGTTTTTGAACCCAAAACGTACTTGGCCCTAAAGTGAACAGTAATAACTTTACGTCATTCGGCTAGGCTAATTAAGGGATGCACTTAATTAGGAACGCGATATGATGGGCACATTTCTCGATGGTTTCATCTGGCTGCGATTTCCCGCAAACAGCCTTTATGCAGTCAAAAACAAACTGCACAAAAGGAAATTTCTTGTGACTCACTACACGAAAAAGTGATTTAACAATGAAGTTTAGTTAACTATGAAATGCATGCCAACCGTGAATCGGGAAGGAGCATGATTCCGTAACGGAGATCATGAGTTGCAATAAGCGAAGCGTGAGACATGGGTCTTAAATCGGCTTTCGTGTGCCGACATTTCTATGTTTGGGTTGGACAGTAATATGGCCGCAAAGCTTTGTTAGGAGGCTGCTGAGTGCACGTGTCGCTTTCACCACCCAGCGGTCTTTAGGGGTACAAGTTTGCCCAAATTAGCCCATTTCTAGTCAATGCAAGCCAGCCTCGGCCTGGCTGCGGACCGTGTACTTTTCACTGCCGCATTTCTTGCTGCTTTAATTACTCGGTGTTTATTTCAAGAGGAACTATAGATGTTCACTTTTGTGTTACCCTGCATTACCACGCACACGCTATTACTGCGGTTTGTACGGTTTGTGAACGGTTTGTTTGGTTTGGTTTATGAGGTTGAACATCCTGAAGTGACTCAGGTTATGAGAGACGCCGTAGGGGAAGGCTCCGGAAATTTCGACCACCTGGCGTCCTTTAACGTACGATGACATCGCACAGCACACGAGCGCATCTCCATTTCGCCTCCATCGAAGAGTGGCCGCCGTGGCCGGGATTCGATCCCGCATCCTTGGGCACAGCAGTCTAGCGCCTTAACCACTGCGTCACCACGACGGGCTGTAAACGGTTTGCGTAGACATAAAAACAACATAGTGTCGATATGACCCTTTTCCTAAGCATCTAACCCTAGAAGAGCCGAGCTCCAGGCCAGCGGAAATCTTGTACCTATTGCAAAGTCGGTAGGTATCCGGTGGCGCAAGGAGTCGAACCTGGTACCTCCAGAATGCGAGGCGAATGCTCTACAATAAGGGCACCGCTACGATTGAATTTTATAGAGACATGCAAACAAAGTTTGGCTCCGAAAGTTTTCAAATTGAAGCATGCTTGCAATGCCACTCATGGCGGCATGCAAGTATGAAGAGACTCCAGCATGCCTCATTCGCTGGCACAAATACTAGCGAATTAATCGCGAGGCACCGCTGCGAGTAATTGGATTCCGTGCATGTGTGACCCATATTTGCCGCCGACTATACGTGTTCGCTATTTTTCAACGCCTGTCTCCGTGGCATATGGATATAGTACGCACACGTGTGTGGTCCTCGGTACCCGTGTCGATGCTCGTAACGCCGTTCACGTTTCATGTAGAGTTTTCGGGCTAAAATTGCGCTTTCTTCCACGTTCGTGGCGAAAACGTTCGCGCCCGCATTCCGCGGGCATTCCGACGAAGATGCGCCAGCACCCTCTCGATAGCGGCCCGCCCATCCGCGGGGGAGAAAACGGAGCGCACACCCGGAAGGAAAAGGTGGCCGCAGCCAAGCGTCACGATGCGTCGCGTTGATAGCGGACAGAACATGGGCGCCGCCGTCCCCGGACGCACAGACACGGCGTGCTTTCCGCGACCGGCCCTATTTGCGGTCTTTCCTGCTGTTGCGGGTGGTATCGAGCTCGGCGATGTCGCCCGGAGCTTTCCCTCGTCGCGGCAGCGTCGATTTGTACCTCCTTCTATACAGGCGTTGTGCAGCTTCCCGGCCAGTTCCTTCTGAAGCCGAGTATGCAGGTTCACTCGAAAGCGACAGTGCCCTTCCCCGTATTAATCGCCAGCCATCTTTATAGCTGACAGTTGTCTATATATTTTTTATGTTTGTTTGTTTGGTGCTGCTAGCCCATTTGGAGGCTGTACTAATTGGGAACAATGGTTAGCAATAAGGAGGAAGATGAGGAGGAAAGGCAAGGAGATTAACCACTAAATGCAACCGGTTGGCTACCCTGCACTGGGGGAAGGGGATGAGTGGATATAAAAGTTGTGAGAGGGATAGTTGAAGTTAGTACAGTCACATAACAGACACGCAACATCACATCACGTCACAGTCATGTCAAAGCACTCATAGTCTTTCGATTAGGCCTGTGGTTCTCATAAAGCGGAGCAGTGCCTGGGAGGCCTTCACCGCAGACGATCGCCGTGGCCAGAGACCTAAAATCTTAGTTTCACTCAATTGGCGTCCATCTATATGCTCCAGCGAACGGCACATACACTTCCTTTCCTCACTGTATGTCGGGCACTCACAAAGAATGTGGCCTATAGACTCATCGCATCCACAGTTTGTACATGTAGGGCTGTTTGCCATGCCTATCATAAAAGAATACGAGTTTGTGAATGCTACACCAACCCACAGGCGGCACAGCAAAGTTTCTTCGCGTCGGGGTAGGCCAGGTGGAAGGCGGAGTTTTAGATCAGGGTCCAGGGATAAAATACATGCTCACACACTGCACCCTAACACATCAGACACACAAACGAATGGCATAAAGGGTTACGCTGGAGAAATAAATGTTCATGTAAAAAAAAAAAAGAGCATTTTTACAAAACCAAAGAAAAGATACATTGATCTATGCACTTTAATCACAAGCACGTGTTACGATACTCCATGGCTCTCTTTTAAATACAAGCATTGCAAGATAGCTGGAGAATGCGGTCATAGATGATGAATTCGCAAAACCTCAGGGGAAAGAGTTCCGTTCTCGATTTGCCAATGGCAAAAGTGAATAACGAGATGTGTTTATGTCAGATCTGTATTCCTGCAGTTGTTGCGTCTGTGCATGGTCGCTCTCATTCTTGAAAAAAACAAGTGCTTGCTGCTGTCAATTCTGAGTGAATTACTGAAGAGCTAATAAAAGAAACGTTTTGAATGCAGAAACTTGGCCTGCTCGCTAATTTTCGGTCATCCAGCCATTGCCAGAAGCTCTGAAGGTGAAGTGTACTAATCCTATTTGTCGTAAATAAATCTGACAGCTTTGCTCTAAATGTTTCATACTATGCCATACTTGAACACCGGTCGGACTAGTGAGAAGTACATGCAAAAAAAAAAAAAAAAAAAACCATAGGCGAGACATGTACTTCCCATTTCAGGTCTTAAGGGAAACGTTTACCAAGATATTTAAGTTCAGTGACATTCTTTACTTTAGAGTTACGAAGATCATAGCGGAAAGAGAGAGGCTGTTTTCTTTTTTTTTTTTTTTGTGTGTGTGTGTGTGTGTGTGTGTGTGTGTGTGTGTGTGTGTGTGTGTGTGTGTGTGTGTGTGTGTGTGTGTGTGTGTGTGTGTGTGTGTGTGTGTGTGTGTGTGTGTGTGTGTGTGTGTGTGTGTGTGTGTGTGTGTGTGTGTGTGTGTGTGTGTGTGTGTGTGTGTGTGTGTGTGTGTGTGTGTGTGTGTGTGTGTGTGTGTGTGTGTGTGTGTGTGTGTGTGTCGCGCAGAGAACAATTCCTAAAACGTTCAAACTGTGATAGCGAAAAATTAAAGGTATGGTTGGGTATATTATGCATGCGGCTCGTCACCAGCGCTTCGTGAAGTCTGTTCATTGAGGAACGGTGACGCGCGCATTGCTCAGTTTCGATTATACGGACCACACTGAGATGCAAATGGAGAGAGCACAATACAGTCCACAGCTCGTCGTCATTGTAAACAGGAGACAATAATGATGCCTTAAAAAGCGCACGTGACTGAATTGCCGAACGCGAGAGTGACCAAGTTCAATCTTCACCGTCAATGACATCTTCCGCTACATGGCAAATGACACGAAACCGAAATTTTGCACTAGTAGAGTAGGGTCTGTCGGGCTGTCAAGGTTAATCGCTTGTGTTAGTACCCGATAAGTCATACACATATGTCGCCGGCATGCACATCGTCATATGGACATGCCTGCAGTGCATTGGGAAGGCCAGCCTTTACAAAGTTAAAGATCGTTGAAGAAAGAGCACTCCCCTGAGTTACTCTCGGAAATTCGCAATACAGCCATTTCGGTAGTTACGGTAGCTCTAATCGCACTCGAATTGCACGATCACTGACGAACGAGCGAACGAATCATATGGCCCTGTGCGCCCATGCCTTTCAAACAATTCAGTATTGAGCTCTGAAGGACTCCAGCACGCACCTTTGCGAGGTAAAGAAAAATGTCTTACGTGGATAAGACTTCCGCGATGATCCTTTGCATAAAAAGGTCTGAATATCAGCCTTTCTGAGTGTTTGTTTGAGTAAGGTTGTAGGGGAAGTTGGTGTCTCAGCGAGCAGGTTTCGCGAGCTGTCTGTAAACAGTAACTGCGGAGACAGCGGCATAATGAGAAATACAAGCAGGCACATAGCTAGAATTTTTTTTTTTTTTCACATGGGATCCAAGCTAATTTCGTGTACTGAACACGAGAGGGGGGCGGGGGCAGGGCCCTGGCGGGGCATAATCATAAAGAGAGATGCCTGTCTGACTATGAAATCCGGGAGGAGGTTAGAGGGGGGGGGGGGGGGGGTGAACCCAAACCCCCTCAGTTCCCCCCCTCCCCTTCCTTGGTATGTACCTGAGTACAAGGTACGTTCTGGCCTGGTTAATGCGTTTCCGGTTCTAAGAAACTGAAGTGTTACGTTGTACTCGACGCGCTTCTTCCCAAGCGCAAGAAAAGAAAAAAAACTTGTTCCAATATGATGCAAGAATGCCTCAATCAGTGACACGAGCAAAAAAAAAAAAAAAATCGTGCTAATCGTTAACGGCTTTTTTTTTTTTTTTTTTTTTTTTTTTTCAGCTATCCTCGAGTTTTACAGACCGCACGCGGTCACGCGGTTAACGCGGCACTCCTTTCTTCGTGATGATCGACGTTAGCGACGGCAGTCGGTGATGTCGTTTTGTACTCCGCTTTTCGCGTTTGCGTGTGCGTGCGTGTGTGTGCGTGTGCATGTATGTGTATGTGTGTGCGTGTGCGCGTTCGCGCGTACGTGTGTGTGTGTGTGTGCGTGTGCATGCGCGCGCGCGAGTATGAGAGAGAGAGACAGTATGATCTGGTAATCTGGTAATTAGGCAGCTCTGGTAATCAGACTGATCTGGTAATCAAGGCAGCTCTTTCAACAATATCAGAAACTGTAACGCGGTCGAAAACGTTTCTATTTAACGCGGAGAAAAGCTGTCATACATGCGACGTATGCAATCACCACAGATGCTATAGTCGTGAGCGCGTAGCCGATTGCGCTTATCCAGTGCGGTGTTTCGAGAACGGCGTTTGGTGCGCGTTTGAATTCAAATCACTCTTTCAAAGGCAACACATCAACGCTGAGTCTCGATTGTACTCTTTTGTTACGATAATGCCACTTTACTGCTTAACCTCACGCACGCCAAACATGTTATTACGAAGACAGACCACTCGTTTTAGCTTGACGTATTCTAGGGTAGGCTCTTCACTGAAGTATGATGCTGCACATTATGGTTTCGTTTGATTTTGTTTGTGAGGTTTAACCTCCCAAAGCGACTCAGGTTATAAGAGACGCTGTAGTGGAATGCTCTAGAAATTTCTACCACCTGGGATTCTTTAACGGGCACTGACATCGCACAGCATACGGGCGCCTTGCTTTTCGCCTCCACCGAAAAGTGGCTGCAGCAGCCGGGATTCGATCCGGCGTCTATACTAAATTATAATTCCTGGACATGTTTATAATGTGCTGCTACGCATTTTAAATGCGTCACTGATTTATTAAGAGACGTGGAAGTCAATCAAATATTTCTCAGCTACCCAGTCTAAGAGGGAAATTATGTCGCAAACTGAACTCGAAATACTTCAGAGTTTTCGATTGATCTTGGTATAGCCCCATATAGACTTGATTCGAACTCAGCCATTTCTTGCGCTGTTAATGGGAGGTTCCGGCTCAGCAAGCTTAGTACTGTGAATGTACAGCCTTTTCTTAACCAGTTATTATTTAGAGTACATTAAATAGTTCAAATAACGGAGATGATTGATCTTCGAGGTGCACAGCGCAACACCAACATAGCAGCGAATTTCACTGCTTATGCTGATAATACGTGGTATGTTCAAACTTTAGCATCATGAGTTTATAATTTGTAAACTTACCTCTAGAAGCGTGACCTTATAGGTTAACAGCAAGCAGGCGCAACAAATTCTAATCTCATTTTTCTTTAATTGCACACGTCTGTTTTTTTTTTTTTTTTTCTCTCGTTTCTTTGTTTTTTTTCCCCTGGTCCTGCAGCGGATTAGAGCGGGCTCGCTCGAGGCACTAGGCGTACGCAGCGCCACATGGCGCTCCTATTTATACCCCACTTGCACATAGAATGATTAGACGGGCTTCGCTATACCACTTTCTTGCTGCTGGTTCGTCACGACAGTACATTAAGGAAATTTACGCCTGGCAGTTGCTCGAACTTCGCAAGAAAAAGCGTATGCTCCACATTCAGGCCATTCGCAAGAGTCCCGCCTCTCCGCGCAGCTGGCTAGCATGTACACGCGCACGCAAATGCTTGGTGGCCATCATTATCGCCGTCCTGCTGCGTCGTGATGTGCGGAGACGACGACGGTCGGCGACGACGAGGCATTTCCTGGTCACTCGGAACGATCCTTCCGCAGCGCTGCCCCCCAATGCTTCCGTCGCGGAAGCCCACACTGGAGTGGGGCCACCGCTTGCGCATATACATATGCGGGTACCGAGGTGAACGGGCCCGTCTCGAGCTTGCCTTTCGCGCTGTTCGCTGAACCATGGCTGCCGAGAGGGGTTTTTACCTCACAGACTAGGAGGGCACATCGAAAGGGCAATGAAACCAAGGCGATATTTGACTATGTTAGTTAGGCTAGAACTTTCCAGAAGCACCCATGGTAAAACGTTAGCAGCCATGCGTGCAGTGGGTTGCGCCCTGTGAAGGCTCCTTAACGGAAGGTTGAGCAAGTACGCGAGTGACGTCATTGATGTCAGCTTCTATGACTCCGGTTCGGGCGCAGCTTCCTTGACTCCCAGGCTTTTTAAACTCATGTGTATATACGTCGCACGTATTGGCAACGGGCTTCGCTTTCAGCAGTCATAATTCACTTCCACCACAAGCTTGCATGGGAGCGGCTCGTGCGCACCAATTCTGGACAGAGGAATGCGATATTGAATGCTGTGTTACTTCTACACCGTTGCCGCGTCTGTTTTCAAGGATACTAGTTTTCCGCGAAAATTCAGGTGCAAGAGCAACTGACTGTCTTTGTAACACAGCATCGGTGTTGTCTTGCTACTTCCTCTCTTTAAAAGAAGAGCAACATTTATTTACTTATTTATTTATTCTTTTATTAACCCCCAGGACCATAAGCTTTCTAAAAGAGACTGCTGCAGGCATAAACGAAAACTAATAAGAAACGTAGTAAAATGTTTTCTCTATAGTAAAACAAGCTTCTCTTTATCATACAGTGTTTCGCAGCTAAAAAATTCCAAAGATGTTGATACAATTTCAGCAGGAAGATGGTTCCGTTCACGAGATGTAAGAGGGAAAATTGGAAAAGGGCCCTTTGGACCACTAATGTGGCGTGAGACGAAATCCTTTATAGCGCGGTGCAAGCGTCTGAACCGGATTCGACGTGCACGGCCTTTCTAGGTCTTTTTATGGTTCACAGGAAAGGAAAGGCGCAGTGTCTGTCACACTTCACCCGCGGACACCTCAGCCGCGCCGTAGGGAATGGGAGAGCCCGGCGTGGCTAAATATATATGACTGACAGCTATAGAGTGACATGTTTTGCCTACGGGCGGACAACGATGACCCATTAAGGCTTTCGTCTGAATACACGACTTAGGAATATAGTTTCCGGATAGCACGATCGAGACCGGCTCATGAATGGCATCAATGTGATGAGGACGATAAAGCGGTTCAAGACATCGGTCGCAGGCATGTAACAGTATGTGGAAAACATTGTCTAATAATGGTAAGCGCGAAATATGACGGTGAAACGCTAAAAATGGAACCTTAAAGCTACTTTTCATGGTCGACATACTGGTTGTTCGGTGGTAATTGGAGAAAACGAAGCGAGTGGAATTATTTTGTACTAGCTTTAGAGAATTTAATGGGTCATATGAACTGGATTCTACACCGATGATGCGTACTCGAGGTTTTAGCGTATTAGTTTCTTAAAGAACAGCAACTAATAGAACGCTGGAAAGGTTATGGAAGAAATTAAAATATGAATATTTAACGAACCACGCGCACCAATGAACTGCTTCCATACTTTGCGCTTAAAGAAACCTGAGAACACCAATAAACCGAGAATTTTTGAACGAAAAAAAAAACTTTTTTATGTAATACGACAGTCTCCTTTACGCGCAAATACATGATGGTCTAGTGGGCCGATGTCTACAAATGCTATGGGTATGCGTCATTGCTGGGTCGCAATTTCATCGCCCGAGGCATTTCTTAAAGTTTGTCTACCGCACACATTTTAGCTCTGCAGTAGCGAATGCCTGTTGGTATTTTCGCCAGGCCTTAAAATATGATCATCGCTCACCAAGATCGAGTCGTAAGAAAGTATACATGCCTCAATTTGCACAGCTCGATCACTTTCCCACACTGTCTTTCGCATTTCATGATTAAAAAAAAAAAAAAAGAAAAGCGGACGAGTTTCTGTATTCGGTTAGCGGTAGCTCATATTGACCAAGACGCCTTGGAGTTCACCGAAACGCCCACCACGAAACGCCCACCAGCGATAGATACCACGAAGAGAGGCGTTACGTCAGAGCGTAGCCATGTTCGTCCACTTACACGAGCTTCGTTACTTCAAGCTTTGTTACGTTCAGCTGCTGACACTTATTAAAGATGCCTCGCTCATAGGTGCACGTGGCTTACCTCATGCACACATTTTCGGCGTCCCAGTGAAAACTAAAACCCTTTAAGCCGATCGGACACGTATAGAAAGACGTACTTTAGGTGGTAGCTCAAAGGTTTACTCCGGCGATTTTTGGACGCTCACAGATATGAAGTAAATTTGCGTCAGACGTTCTTCTCAACGTCACGATTACGTGTTCCAAAAATAACAGTTGAGGACGCTTTAGTTTTTCCACAAACTAATTTTAAAGATAGCGCTCCGGGAACAGCGACTCTCGCTGCCCGACAGCAAATTTTTGCGGCCCACGCCATGCGCAATGACGTCACAGCCACAATGGGGTTTTCGAGCAGAAGACGGCGACAATGCAACGGCCTTACTGAGCGTGGCGTGTATGGCGTGGCGTCGTCTGTACAATCCTATGAGGTGCTACAGGCACGGGGCAGGGCGACGGCAGCACCACTCAGAAACAGCCTGACACGGCGCAGGCACGGCCGATAGCTTGCTTGCAAGCAGCATATATCTTGCAATCACTGCTTTGTAGTTGCAGTTCACGCTTTAATGCATTAGTTTGCAGCGATTGGTGGTAACTAGTGTTGTTCTGTTGGCTGCACGAGTTATTCTACGAAAAACAACACAATGATTTACCACCGATTTCCTAAAAAGAGCTTCGCGACAAATTGAATAGGGCGATCCGGCGCCCCCTCTGCCCTGAGAACACACGTACGCTCGGAATATTTCACGCAGGCCTGCTACCAACTACAGGATGGTTCTGATAGAAGAGTTTGACATCGCGAGTGCTAGGCGACGGTTGAAATCGGATGCTGTGTCGACGATCATTCCGTACACGACATAGGCTAAACTGCTTGCCGCAGTCCGCCGGTTCCGGCACCGTGGATTGTTTGCGAGCCTCCGTCTGTGAAAAAAAAAAAAAAAAAAAAAAAAAAAAAAAAAAAAAAAAAAGAGCTAAAATTTGTTGAAATCCGAAATAATACGCGGCTGGATAAATCAACGCAAAAAACCCTTACTGAGGGTCGCTAATCTGCAACGAGATTCTGGGGATAACTGCGACACAAGCGAATTTCTGCTCGCTGCTCCCAGCTGCCGATATGCTCAGCTCATCCGATCTCGTACTCGCTCCGCTGCTTAGGCGTCGCCGATATTAAATCTTTCTTTTACTTTGAGACAGGTTGACAGTAAGGCTGGTCCACGAATAGACCATTTACTATAGCGCTGATCAATTCCGAAGCACCGTCCACTGCGGCTTCGGTGTGAAACAGTTTAGGCCAAGCCACGACTAGGGCGCAGCGGACGGCCAGAGTGCCGTTGTCCGCCGCTCTCGTGGGCAGCATCGTTGCGGCAAGCTCGCTGCATTCAGTGCGGCAAGTGTTGCGAATTTGTGTACTTTCTTGATGATGCTGGGGATGGTCATATTTTCATGTACCGCTTAACTTTTAATAAACCGAGCAAAGGATCCTGCGAGGTCGAAACGGGGCTATACTTGCTGCGCCGTCGGGCGCGTACGCTCGAATGTTGTATCCGTCGGTCGCCACACTACAGACAATGCCTATATGACTTGTTTCTATTGAAACTTGATTTAGTGTGCGAAGTGCGTGTAGTTGAAACTGCATGGCCAGCCCGTGGACTTAAAAATTTTGCACTCGGGCTCGGCATACCTTCCGCACCCTTCCGTAAACAAACGCCGACACCGCCCCTGAGCTTCGTAATGGATACAAGGTATATGTTGGATAGACGTGATAAGCAGGTTGGGTTAAGTATGCCGTGTAAAACGTCAACGTGAATTTGAAAACTGCTTTCGCTCAGAGCGCAATAATTTTTGTAACACATCGAAGGCCTAAAAATTTTGTGTATGCTTCAATTTTTATCTATCGCAATTGCCATTATTTGGAAAAGTTAAGTTTTGTCATGTAACAGCCCATAGAAAAAATGATATTAAATTGAACAAATGCTATTCGATAGAAATGATATTAAATTTTCCATGTGACAGGGGCATTGCAGCGTGGACATTAATATCAACCACAGCGGGGGGATTTAATGTCGGTATCGAGAGAAAAATAAAAAAGGGAATTTGTAGTAACGATCGGTCGCCTCATATATGCCGGCCACTTGCATCGGGGTTTTAGAGTACATAAACGGCTTTAAAACTCTAGAAAATTAATGCTTCATGAATCATATACGACAATACTTTAGCCGCTCAAAATCGCTCGCTCGTTCTGCCCTCATTGGCCGTGCATGCCAAATATTGCTTATGTTGTTTCCAATTGCATTTGAATGACTATATAGTTCTAACTGTCCCTGCCATCGAGGGCGACTCACCGACATCAAATAGTTTGGTTTGATTTGTGGGGTTTAAAGTCCTGAAGTGACTCAGGCTACGAGAGACGCCGTAGTGAAGGACTGTGGAAATTTTGACCACCTGGGGTTCTTTAACGTGCACTGACATCGCACAGCACACGAGCACCTTGCTCTTCGCCTCCAGCGAAAAGCAGCCGCCGAGGCCGGGATTCGATCCCGCACCCTTCGGAACACTATAGTCGAGCGCCGTAACCACTGCGCCTCCTCGGCGGGGCACATCATATAGTATGTTTCACATGGTGCCGTACGCGACATCGATTGACGTTCGCACTCCTCGGCACAACGGCAGCGGGTGCGTGCGGCGCGGCTACAGGCCTGTGTCGTCATCATGTGACGTCACGCAAGGCAGTGCTGTCCGAGCCCCATGTTGGAGTTTCAGTTTTGATTCAAGTTTTTCGCTTATTTAAAACAATGGCTTGCGCA